>NC_092137.1:20346550-20649581 GCF_043159975.1 Macaca nemestrina | reverse complement strand
ACACCACTCACAACACATCTCGTTAGAAGGAGGTCATCAGAAGGAATGAGGGGAAATTGACAGTTCTTTTCCCTACCATAAAAAAGCCAGGCTAAAGACATTTCTGCCCAAAAAATTGTTTTTCCTAGTCACTAAAAAACTATCAAAATGTTTGCTTTTATCCAAAGATATTAAATACCCTAGACTTTCTTCAAAATAACATTTAACTGCACTTTGTCATTAACTTCCTTTCTAAACCTTCTAATACTACAACTTTTAACACTTTAGTGCTATATTTTTTACATAATTCTTCATTATGACAAGCTTCGTTTAGAAAACGAGAGTGAGGTGTCTCTGGCAAAATCCACAAATTTAGGGACAATCTTTGCCCAGTCACTAAAGTAAGGTGGAATTGTACCAGCGCAGCCACTTTGGGATATTTTTAAAATTTTTAACCTGAAGACACTGTTCATTTTCTGGTTATTTATAGCTACTCATACAGCCACAGAATATAAATTCACATAGTAGGAAGGGGGACATCTTAATTTTAAGAGTAACACGTGCTTTTTTTTTTTCTTTTGGGAGAATTTTACAGGATGAAAACCGATTGCTTCAGGTGGGGCCCATAAGTAAATTAGCTGTATCTAAATCCTAAGTCTGTCTTCTCTCTCTCAAGAGTGTAATCACTGAGAATCAAAATGTGTATGAACTGTCCTGCATCCAACACAGGGTGGAATTAATGCTCCCCAGGACTCTGAAGGGGAAAGTCCTGCACATCACACAGATGCACTGGGAGGGCTGCGGGGCTATTCTAAGAAGCCCTCACCCCAGACAGGTGGAGTCCAACTAGTTTCCCTCTCCCAGCCTACTGACAAAAAGCCACAAAGGATTCCCAGGCATAAACAAATCAAACCAAACAGTGAAGGCTGAATGTCCGAACTCACTTTTACATGCCTAGAAAATCCTCCCATCGATAAGACTCTTCGGGGCAAAATCTGGCAACTGGGGGATAGGCTTCCACCTCTGCTCCCCCACACCAAGGCCCTGCCCTTCCAAGGGCACATCAGCCAAGCCAAGGAGCTGATGAGGGGAAGGGGCAGACCTTCCCCCTGCTCTAAAGATCTGGGTTGTGAGTTGAAGTCTGACAAAAGCACTTTTGTGTGGCTTCACTTCCCGTTACTATCGCACTGCCAAAAACTACAGCAACAACATAGCGAATGCAGGTAAAAAGCAGAGGCCGACTTACTTGATAACTAGCACAAGCCCGGGTCGGCCCCTGGGAGCTTGCACCTACGTGGCAGAGTCCTCGGCTGGAGTGGGACCCAGGACACCTCCCTGCCTCTCAAGCCCTGAGAGCCTCTTCCCCGGCTTCTTAGGAAAACCTCCTGGCAGGTCTCTAGGAAAAGCAGTAGCTCCCCTCCCCATTCCCACCTTCCCCATTCCGGGCCATTGCACTAACTTCCTCCTAAGCCACCCAAAGCATGGGTACCATCTCCCCCTGACCAGCTGGGGAGCTTCTGAACTTCGCAGATCCTATCCCACCCCAATATCCTGTTAGATCAGACTCAGCCGTTTCAACCCCTCCCCCATTTCACTTCCCCACAAAAAGAAAAATATCCTTTCCACTTTCCAGAACATTTCCAATTGGAATTGATTTAAAAAAAAAAAAAAAAAAAAGGCGGGGGGGGGGGGCGGTACCGACCTTTGCACAAATCTGGGAAGATCCACAACACCTTCTTTCAGACAAAACTTCCCTTTCAAAAATGAAGCAGGGGCACGTTAAATTTTAAAAGTTAAAAAAGAAAAAAAAAAGATGCTTTTTGCAACAGTTCCAGAGTAAACGGCCCCATGCAACACAAACCCTCGGAAAGGGCATTACAGCCTTGCAGTGGATCACGGAGTGCACCACGCAGCGCTCAGCCACCCAGGGAAGCGATGCCCCCACGTCGGGCCAGAGACAAGAAGGGGTGAGATAAAACATGCTCGAGTACCCCTTTGGTTCTCCCACTCTGGAGCTTCCAATTTCCTAACCCGTTTCTATCTGATTTTCGTGCCTGTTACTGCAACATAAGCACAAACACCTTCCTCTCCCCAAATGGAGGCAGTAGGCGCCACGGTTATCTGTTTGCAAAATACACAAGGCTCTGACATTCGGTACCGGCAGGGCATCTCTTCCCAAGGCTTTCACATGCTGTCCCCAGTAAATGTGTGTGTGACTGCACGAGTGTGTGTCAGTGTGAACGTGTGCTCTCCCTCCTCCGAGAGGGCGCTGGGTCACATCGGACTTGCACCCACGCTCGGTGACAGGCTGGCCCTCTGCTGCTCATCAGCTGGGGGTCCTCGGCCGCGCGGCTGCCCCGTCCCCGGCCCGCGCGCTACCTGCAGCCGCAGGCCTCCACCACCATGTCCTCGTATTGCTTGTAGACAACATTGTTGGCGGCGTCGATGTAGAGGATGCTGATGGGGCTGAGGCGCGCGGGCACACAGCAGGAGGCCGGCGCCGCGTCTGGCGCCATGGAGTTGAGCAGCGTCTGAATGATTGCGTGGTTGGTGGGCTCGAGGTGCGAGCGCAGAGGGAAGTCGCAAACGCCCTCGCAGTGGTACGCTTCGTAGTCTAGCGGCGCAATGATCCAGTCGTCCCAGCCGAGCTCCTTGAAGTCCACGTGCAGCGGCTTACGGCTGCAGCGGCTCCGGCCCCTGCGTCCGTGGCCCCGGCCCGCGCCCCCGCCGCTGCCTTGCGCTGTCCGCGTCCCGGCCAAAGCCGTCCTCCTCCGTCTGCGGCCCGCAGTGACTGCCCTTGGCGACCCGGTGCCGGTTCCTGGGTCTGGCGGCGACTGTGCCGCCAGAGCGGCCCCGAGTGCGCGGGCCTGGGCGCGCATCTCCCGGAACAAGCTCTCCTTCCTCTGCGTGCGGGAGGAGACGACTAGCAGCGCGCGCTCCTCTGGCGCAGAGCCCCCTCCGCCCGGCCAGCCGAAGCCCAAACGCCGCAGTGCCAAAGGGCTCCGCACAGGGCCTGTCACTGCGCGAAGCAAGAGGCAGAACGCGCGGGGGGGGCGCGGTTCACGACGGTGGCGCCTCATGGCGTCCGCCACGTCGAACACCTCCCATCGCTGACCGACCAGGGGCTCAGCTGCCCGCGAGTACAGCAGGCGTGGCGCTCGGGCGGCGCCTGGGCACGTGGACAGCAGCAGCAGCGGCGGCGGGGAAGTCGAGCTGCCTGGGCCCGGCTCTGGAGATCCCCGGCGCAGCACGCGCAGCTCTGCACCCACCACCTCGTCTGCGTCGTTAAGGCTGGACACGTCGAACAGGAAGCTCTGGCCTGTTTCGGCTGCAGATTCGTCTGCGAGGGACCGGCAGGGACAGAGAGAAAGAGCTGAGTAAGAGCGAATACTGCACACTGTCGGCGCGGGGCCTCCTAACAGCAAATGACCCAGCTGCCCTCGATATGGGAGCGAGGCCTGTTGGAGCCAGCGCCCAACCCCGCGTCTCTGCCCCAGCCTGAACGCTGCCAGCCTGGCCCAGAGCAGCAGACGCCTTCGCCCAGGCTATCGGAACCGGGCTTTGGTTTAGGAAGCCAAAAGTCCCATCACCCCAACAACCCACATCACTGCATATCCCTGAGCCGCGGTACCAGGAGCGCACCCCTACACCCAAGACCAGGACTGAAGGTGGCTACAGTTCCGCGGCCTGACCCAGAGCCATGGATTTGCGGGGCCAGAATCCAAGATCAGTGTTCCGGTGGTGAAAAGAAGTCGTGCGCCCACTCCTGAGGTCCTGGGCCTTAAGGAGACTTATCGTTATTGCCCTGCTGATCCCCCAGGAGAGCCGAAAGTCCCGGCTGTGCGAAAACGGAAAATTCTTGTCTCCTGAAAACTCTTCCGCTACCACTGTTCCCCCAACCCAGCCTGGACATCACCGCTGGCCACGGTCTCCCATGCAGGCTGGAGATCGGCGATTCGTCCAGGAGAATTCGTCTGCACGGCCACAAAAACCCTCTAGTCCAACCTCGCTCTGCCGAAGGGGAACCGAGGCCTAGGCAGGGGCCAGACTCGCCCAAGGTCTCAGGTCTTACAGCAATGGGAGCTGCTGCTCGCGACTGCAATCCCAAACGCACCTCCTCTTGGTGCTCCCGCGGCCTCCGAAAGAGGGGGAAAGGCGGCAAAGGAACCTCCCGGAGGGGTGCGGGGCATCCCCGAATGACCGGCATCCCCGAATGACCTTGCTGCAGTGAGGGCAGCGTCCCGAATGAGGTCTCGCTTCCAGGAGCCGCCTGTCTGTCCCTTCGCGAGCTCATTCTTCCCTCCGTAGTGACTTATCTCGGGCTTAGGGGTTTTATTTCCAGTGTGGACACTCTTTTTTTTTTTTCCTCTTTGGGCTCAGAAAAAAAAAAAAAAAATTTAAAATTCCACCACGCAGCAGATAAGGAGCTCCCTTTGAAGGAGGTCATATGGTTTCGTTTTGCCCCTAAACTCGGAGAGACTGTGCAGACTCCCCCCACCACTGGGGATTTGCTCACCAGCCACGAATGTCAGGCCCTGAGGTCTTGGTTCTGTCCTTGTCAATGGCTTCTGGGGACCTCAAGCATCCCTGCTCCAAGTTGAGACTCAGGGTGGAGAGGGAGGCTGGAGAAGCACACTTGGGGCCACACAAGGAGCACTTTCTCTGGGATTCCCTGCAGATCCTCTGCCTCTCCCTGTTCACCAGCCCTGCCACTCCATTTCCCCCAAGAGGGAGGAGGGAGAGGAGGCCTCTCAGGCTCAACCAGCCAAGCTGAGCTCCCCAGAAAGGATTTATCTCCTATCTGAGACCATGGTAGAACTAGCTCAACCTTAAGAAGACTCTGGTGCTTGTGCCCGCTTAGAGCCCAGCACACCCCCTTCTGCAGCCTGGGAGCCTACAGGGCACCCTTCAGTCTAGAGTATTCCCTGTCCCTGTGCACCAGAACTAGGGCTTCCTGTAAGTATCCCAGCATCCAGCCCAGGGACCACGTCAGGCCGTCAGAGAAGCCTTGATAGTTCTAACCGAACCATAGGGCCATTTGGAGATTGAGTACCAGGATGTCCAGGTACCCAAAATAAAGCAGTCTGTGCTAGGCACTGGGCATGTGCTGGCGGGGATGGATGACCTGGTCACTGCAAGGCCTCTGCCTGCCTTCCCAGGCTAGGATCTGAGGTGTACTGACTCAGTGGCTCCCAAGCAGGGAGCCTCAGCCCCACCCGCTCACTTCCCAACCCTATTCGCCTTTCTTTCCCTCCTGCCCTCCATGCTGGGTCTCTGGCTGGATAGAATTAAAGCCGAAATTACTTGCATTTCCGCCTGAAATTAGTTAAATTTTCTCTATCTGTCTGCTTTAGTGATTTCAATGGAGATTAATAAAATCCAGATGACATACAGCAGCGACAGCACAGCCTCACCTACATCCTACCTTTGGAAGGCCCAGGGCAGAACAAGGTGGGGTGCTTGTCTAAGAGAGGCCTGCATTCCTGCAGGGTCCCCAGCAGGCCTCTCCTCCCCGCACCACCAGAATCCTTGACCTCTGGTTCTCCCAGGAGCCCAGCACCAGACACAGGCACCCATAGCTACACACGTCACACACATACAAGCCATGACCACCCAAACCAACCTGCTGAGCGGGGCACTCCTCATACCTGGTGATGCCACCAGCCTCTCCAGGGCGATTTACTTTAGTCTGATACCTGCCTCTGCCCTAGTTTTCCCTGGGCTTCCCCCAATTTGTGTGGCCTCCAGGAGGCTGGAAGCTGCAGAAATTGCTGCAAGGAAACAGCCATCACCCTTCACCACTGTGCAGTCTCCTCTCGGTGTGACTCCAGGGAACACAACTCTTGCCCTCCTTTCTTCTCCGAGGGCTCTAAGCCCGAGGCCACTCCAGACCCTTCCCCAAGAAGCGAATCTTAGCCTCTGCCTGCCGCCTCGAGAGTGACCCGCCGGCTTGCAAGGCCAGGGCGACCTGGGAGAGGGACCAGTCAGCCCTCCGGGACCGGGCCCCGGGAGCTGCCGCGACTCTCGCCGCAGTCCAGGTGCAGCGGTCTGGAAAGTGTCGGTCTCGGCGAAGTTTCTATCACCTGAGGGTGGGCCACGGCCCCAAATGTAACGGAGAGGCGGCACGGCTGCGGGGCTGGTCTCAGCCCAGGACCTGACTGGATGGGCGGGCACATAAGAGGTGTAAGTACCTTGGGTCGCCTGGTCTGTGAAGCCGGTGATCGTGTCCGCGCGACCATGGCCCGAGGCGGAGACAGCGGCTGCCCGGGCCGGAGCCCTCCCGGCCAGGCTCCGGTAAAGCGACATCATGAAGTGGTGCGGCACCACCGAGCCGTTCCTGAAGCCGGAGCCCGCGGCGCGGCGCGGGGCGCGGGCCCGGGAAACCGCGGCGGCCGGGACAGCCGCGGCGCCCGCAGCCTGGGCAAGAGTCCGCCCGCCGCCGCCGCCGCCCCCCGGGCTCCGGACCGGCCCAGCCCCCGCCGCTCGTAGCACGGCGGCCGCTTCCAGCCCGTCGCGGGGGCGGCAGGCGCTCAGCAGCCAGAGGCACAGCGCGGCGGCGGCACTCAGGTCCATGGGCTCCGTGGGCCGGGCGGGCGGGCGGCGCGGGCTCCGTGGCTCCGGGAAGTCCCCCGGCGCCTTTTGAACATAGTGTTTAATAATGGGGGAAGTGTGCGCGGCCAGCCGCGGCCCCCCCTACTGGCCCACCCCACCCCCGCCCAACGCCCGGAGCAGCGCCCCCTGCTGAAAGCTCGGGCGACCGCGATGCGCCCCCCACCAGGGCCTAGAGTGGAGACCAGGGCCGGAGCCTCCCCCTACTACCGCAGCGCTTCGCCCCCACCCTCGCCAAGCGAGTGTCACCGGCCCCAGCCTCCCGACACGCCCGGGTGCCCCGCCTCCCCTCCCCGCGGCAGGGCGACCCCCCTCCACCCGCGCGGAGCCCAAGACCAACGCGCACTCCTTGGTTCCAGGCTTGGGGCACCGCGCGTACCCGCCTAGCTTCCTCCCTACTCCCCCACAGAGAAACACCCGCCCCTCCCCGCTCTGGTTCCCAGTGTCAGGGACGGAGCGGCAGAGGTGGGACCGCAGAAGGGCTCGCCCTCCAGACCGCTTCGCGCCGCGTCCCGGTGGCCGCGCAAGAGGCCACAGGATGCGCCCGGCGGCCGCAAAGGCGCGTTTCGGATCGCGGGTCGGCGGTTCCCCACTTAGCCACAGCCCCCAAAGGATCTCAGCGGGCGGCCAGAGCAGGGGAGGGGGCCGGTAGGGGAGGAAGGGGGGGCGAGGGGCTGAAAGGGCAGGCCGGAAAGAGACGGCTGGACGCGGACGGCCCGTCGGGAAAGCAAGGTTTGGGCGCGGAAGTTGCGCTTCAGCGGGAGCCAAGCTCTAGAAGGAGCTCGGAATGAGGACGGCAGCCCCGGGTGATGTGGGATCTCGCGCGGGAGTGCGCTGAGAGTTTGGCTGTGCGTCCAACTGGCGACCTTCCGCCCGCCTTCGGGGTGAGGGCAGCAGCTAACGGAAACCAGCTACCGGCTTTGTCCGTGAGCGGCCAGGATCCCGGAGAGCGGACGGCGCAGAGCCCCGGGATGGTGCCCCCGAGCTTCTTCCCTCGCCGCGGTGATGGCGCGGGGCCCGGGGTGGATGGCGGGGACGCCCGGCAGCTGCGAGGCCCCGGGGCGCACTCGCGCGGGCGGCAGAGCACTTTGCTCCGCGGCTGGCAGGACAGGTTGCGGAGGCCAAGTCTCAGGGGAACGCGCCGGAAGGGAGGGTTATCGGCTCTGCTCCGCCGGCAGCCTGGACATCCCCCTAGATCGGAAACTTTCAGCAGATCGAAGGCCTGGGCCAAACGAACTGCCGGAGAAGGACAGGCGGGTCCTTTTCCTTTAAAATTGCATTTGCTGCAGAACTCAAAATCTAGACCGGGTGGGCACGTCGTGATCACCTTGAGCGGGTGATCAGCTTCAAAGCAAGGTCGCTCGCCGAATCCAAAGCCGCGTGGGTCCCGACGCCCGCCTGGCTGCGCTGCGCTGGGACCCACAGAGAGGCCCGGCCTATGGAGTTCCTGGGCCAACTCCGGCCCAGGCTCCCCAGTTCCCCTACTCCGCTGCTTCGTCCCAAACGAACTCCTCGGCCATCGCCCTCTCGGCCACCGCGGAGACGCGGCGCCTTTTCAGCTTGGGGCTTTGAGCCGCATAACACTAGAGAACGTTTGCGGGTGGGAGAGAGAGGCCTAGTGAAGTTCAGTCCTCGCAGACCCCAAGGTCGATGGATGCCAAGGAGAAAGGCCTGACATTGCCGGGAAGGGCAGACCCTCAGGCCAGGGTCAGCGCTGCCGGCGCTGAGGGACTTCTCGTAGCAGGAACCTGGGGGATCTGGGATGACCGAGCTTGGATAGTCCACCCTGCCTTTGGGACTGGGGTTGGAGAGTCGGTGACAAACACCGCCGCCCCCACCCTGCCAGCCCCCCGTCTCTCCCTGACGCGATGCTGGGTACTACTATGTTACTTGGCTCCTTTCCCCCTGCAGCCATGCGCCCTCGGCTAAGATTTGTGCAAAGGCGCGGGGAGTCCTGGGTGACAGCAAGTCGCTTGCCTTGTCTTGGCTTCAGTTTACCCGGCTGTGTAGAGCAGAGAGCGGAGGGGTCCTAGCACATTCTTGGCACGGCCAGTTACAAATAAACGTTTGTTGATTACGTGACACCCCTGCCACGTTGGGGCTTAGGAATGAGGGATGGGTTGGAATCCCTGCACCTTGCTGTCCTTGTGGGAGTAGGCCACTTAACTTCTTGGAGACCGAATTTCCTCATCTATAAAATGAGCGGATTCTCAACTCATCCTGTGTGTGGCTGGCATAACAGGCCGGCACAGAGGAGGTGACGTAGTCTTGCCCCCCAACCACCAGTGTGTTCCCAGTGCCAGGGGTGATCATGGCAGAGAGAGAAGCAGCTTCTATGCACCTGGAGGGCTTTGGAGGACACAACCGGGGTGGGCTGATGCTGCTGGAGCCACTGTCCTCCCGCTGCGTGTGTTCCAACCCGGACTTCACTTATCCCACCTGTGCTGCTTGTTCTGTATAGTGAAGGCATAGTCATTCATTTATTTAGCCGTCCCTCCATTCATTTCTTCTTTGATGTAAATACTCATGGCCAGGTAGCCTTCCGTGCATTGTGTATTGAGCAATGCGCAGGGCAAGCACATGGAACTTTAGGATGGATGCAAGAGACAGCCAACAGGAAGCGCATAAATGCCCAGTGTGCTGTCCAGTGGTTCCGAGTAAAGTGATGGGCTGGGGGGCTCTGTGATCAGCGGAGGACACATTGGAGCAGGGCCCAGAAGGAGGAGGCAGAGAGGATGCGTGGGCCATGCCTGTCTCCCTTGCTCCCAGTAAATAATGATAGTGCCCATTCGTTATCTCTTGAATGCCAGGCACCTTGCCTGCTGCTCCACACACCTCATGCCATTTCATTCTCACAACTACTCTATGCTGTGAGATGGGTATTCTTCCCATTCTATAGAAAAGGAAAGTTGAGCTAAAGAATTCAACACCTTGTGTAGTGGCACCTGGGGAGTGGTAGAGCCTGGAGTCATCAACTGTCCTTGCTCAACCCTTGGCTTGGGGCTGGGGGATGGGAATGTGAGGGGCTTTGTTCTGCCGCCCTGCTCCCCAGACCCCGTGGAGAGGCAGAATATGCCTGCCTTTCCTCTCTGGCTTTCTAGAAAATTCTTGGCAAAGAAAGGACCTCTCCAATCCAGGTGAAGACTATGAAAGTGTTACCCAGGGGCCTCCTGCCTGCCACTGCTTGCAACTGGAAACGGAAAACACTTGCCATGGAAAATAGTCTGTCATACCAGCAGCAGGACCTGCCCATGACCCAGGTCTCCAGGTGCCCACCCAGTTGGGACTTCCTCTTGGGGGATGCGGGGATCTTAGGTCGATGGGCTGGGCAGGAGAGAGCTAGTGCACACAGCCTGGAGCCCTTGAAGCTGTGCGCCACATGCTAACTGCACTAAGAGCCTTAAGAATGAAAACCTCCTTCCTCTGTTGCCCCAGCCATCGCTGGAGAGCAGATGAGACCCAGAGGCAGATGTCAGGAGCAAAGGTCACAGGAGGTTGGGAGAAAACTGGGGTCTGAAAGCCCTAACTTTAGTTCTTCATCCATCTGATCACCCCCAAACCCCAGACCTCCAGGCTCCAGCTGAGTCCTCCTCAGAGAGAGAAGGTGAGATTGACTCCAACAGAGGAAGGAGGGAAAAAGCAGCCTGCTTGGGGCGATGTTTCACAACTTGGGGGGCAAGGAGGGGCAGTTCCCACATCCCCACCCCAGTTCCCACATCCTTACCCCAGAACACTTTGCTGCTCTTCCGCCCCTTGCAGAAGCTGTTTTTACTTTCTCTCAGCACCACATCCCTGACTCAGTCATTGAACCCAAGGAGCTGAAAATAACTTTTGGGTTATTATTTAAGCCAACTTGCCATGCATGCCTGAATCATAACAAACTGCTTCCTGGGCTGCGCTTGCATGCCTGCAGAGGTGGGGAACTCCCTATCCAAGGCAGCCTCTGATAGCTCTGAATGGGAGGAAGTTTTTTGTTTTTTGTTTTTTTTTTTTTTTTTTGAGACAGAGTCTCGCTCTGTCACCCAGGCTGGAGTGCAGTGGCCGGATCTCAGCTCACTGCAAGCTCCACCTCCCGGGTTTGCGCCATTCTCCTGCCTCAGCCTCCCGAGTAGCTGGGACTACAGGCGCCCGCCACCTTGCCCGGCTAGTTTTTTGTATTTTTTTTAGTAGAGACGGGGTTTCACCGTGTTAGCCAGGATGGTCTTGATCTCCTGACCTCGTGATCCGCCCGTCTCGGCCTCCCAAAGTGCTGGGATTACAGGCTTGAGCCACCGCGCCCGGCCAGGAGGAAGTTTTTTTTTGTTTTGTTTTGTTTTAAGAGATAGGGTCTCCCTCTGTGGCCCAGACCGAAGTGCAGTGGCAGAATCATGGCTCACGACAACTCAAATTCCTGGGCTCAAGTGATCTTCCTACCTCAGCCTCCCTAGTAGCTGGGACTGCAAGCACATGCCACCACACCCAGCTAATTTTACAAAATATTTTGTAGAGACGGGGTCTTGCTGTGTTGGCAAGGTGGCCTCAAAGGATCCTCTTGAGCCCAGACTCGGTCTCCCAAAGTTCTGGGATTGTATTTGTGCTTTCCTGCTCCTGCTTGTGAGGAAGTCCTGTCTGCTACTCCTAGGAGAGCCACATCTCTCGAAGGTACCTTTGCTGTGGGGAGTTTGCCTGTCATCTGGGAACACTGATACCACTTAGGGAGTTAGTCTTGGATCCCCCAGCTAGAGCCACGTTGAGGTGACTGTTAGGTATGGGAACTTGGGCAAGCCCCAGCTGTCACCTACTCAGCCTTGCCCAGGGTCTCCTGCCACACCGAGACACCTGGCCCCATGTCTGATGACAAGACAACTGAAAGATCCCTTAGAGGTGACCTACTTTACATTGTCCACATGCAGAAGCCAAGTCCCCAACAAGGGGGCGTGATCAGTAGCCTTCATTTGGCATCACAGCCATCTGCTATCCTGTGATCAGGGGCCTTTGTTCCCCATTGCAGCCCAGAGGGTCTTGACTCACCTCTGCTTAGGGCACCCTGTGGGTGCAGCATGATGAGGGTCAGCCTCTCCCCTCCCCTCTCCTCTGCTGGGGATGCTGGGTGCACTCATTTGGAACATAAAACTGATCATCCTGAGAGTCAAGAGATCTCAATTCAAATCGTGCCTATAACCTTGGACTGCAAGTTCCTCGCCCTTCCTGGCTTTAGACCCCAGATGTGCAGTGAGGCTGACAATCAGACGTCCACTGGATTTGCAGTGAAAGACAGGGAGAGTGTGAGATGGGTCCACTGCCTGGGACCCAGCCAGGAGCCTGTCCTCCGTCTGGACCCACCATAGCCTCTGGGCCTTTTGACTCACGGCTGGAGAAAGGGTTGGAGGTGAGGAGATAGGGCCCTGGGTTAGGTCTCCCAGGGAAGGCAAAGGACAGAAGTTGATGACAACAGCCTGCAGAGCCATCTACCCTCTCTGGGTCTGGTGATGCTGGACTCCTCTCAGTCCAGAGATCTGCTGCAAATGTCTCCCATAGAAAGACCTGGGACAGCGAGGTGGGAAGATTCCAACAGGCTCTGGCTCAGCCCCGTAGGATGCCCAGGGCTGGGCTTCCTGAAGCTAGAGGAATTTCCCAGGCTCGATTGGTGCTACCCGGCCCCAGGTTACTCAGAGCAACAGCTCTGGCATCCACACTGGGGTCAGCCACAGCTCTGGCCCCAGGCCGCTGGGCGTGGCCTGCCCCTGTGCCCCAGGCCACTGGGAGGGGGAGGAGAGGCAACAGAGAAGAAGGGAGAAAGGTAGCTTCTTTCCCAGAAGCCTTCCAAAAGGGACATCTCAGGGCCCTTTGGGTTTGGGACAAATCAGGGAGGGCTGGTGGACATTGCCATCTGCTGGTCACTTGTTGTAACAGTAGTGCAGTGTTGAGGAACTTCCTACCCACTGCGAGGGGAGGCTCAGGAACCAGTGCTCTGGGCCTCTGCAGGTGAACAAGCTCACCTGGGGCTGTAAGGTGTCCTGGGGGCAAGGACCATACGCTTCCATTGACTCAGGAAAAAGACTACAGTATAGGGTCATGGTAAAGACCTGGCTTCCAATCCACTTTTGCTGTGTTCGAGCTTTGCGACCCTAATTAATCTCTGTCATCTTCTGTCTCCTTGTCTTTAAACAGGGACAGAGTTGCCTACTTATAAGGGGTGTGCCAAAGAGTAGATTAAATCAAGTAGGGAAAGTCCTTACCCCAGTGCTGCCTCAGTAAAAGAAAAAAAAAAAGGCATTTTGTGCTATCTGGGTAAGTCCTGGTTTAACCAGTTGGAAGGCCGGTTCATCTAGCTTGTCCATTCAGTCTCCTGGCTGTGGCCACTGTCTTGGCAGCATTTCCGCTCTGTGGCTTGCTCACCATGGATTTCAGTATTCTGAATGCTCTGCAGTTGTGTGTCCAGCAGGTTTTCTTGGAGACCTTTGTGGACACATGAGATTTAAAAAAAACAACAACAAAAGAAAACAAACAAAAAACTACTTTTGGAATAAAAGCTGCTGACTCTTTGTGCAATAATTTGGAATGCCCAGCCCTCCAATCTTGCTTAGATAGAGCCCAGCGTTTCTGTTCTAGGCCCACAATGATTAGAGGAACCAAATTATCTGCAGCCTGGGAAGATAGGAGCTGACAGGAACAGAGTTGGAGGAACCAGAAGATGTGTCCATGGTCTAGGACGTGAGAGCTTGCAGCCACCCCTGAGGATGAGAATACTGGGAACAAGTGATCCCCCGGTTCCTGAAACAGAGTGTTGGCCAGGAGGATCACAGGGCTGACCGGATCCTGATGTCTGGGGACTGGCTATCTCAGCTCTTCTGGTCCACATAGCAAAGGTGTCTGTGAGATTTGTCTGCAGGAGGCAGTCTCTGACGCTGCCCTGCAAAGAAGGGGGCACCTACAAAACTGGGGACCTGGCCCTAGGCTATGACTCCCCCATGTGCCCTCTCACCCTCACTAGGTAGCGGATCCATCCTTAATAATGTGTTAATTTAGGGCAACTGAAACAGAGCCCAGCTAGGTTCTGTCCTCCAAGACTTCATTCCTGGCTTGAATGAGGAGCTAGAGGATGCTAATCAAAATGCTTCTCCTCATTGCTGGGGACACAAATCTGGAAGTTAGTAAAAACATTGGGTTACAGAATCAACATCCAAAAAGTCGTTAGCAAATCACTGCAAAATTAAAAGAATAATGAGATAGCACTTTTTTCCTCTCTAAAGCTAGCAAAACTGAAAAATATAAAACCCGTTATTGGCGAAAGGATGGGCAAGTGGGCACACCTACATATACCTTTGCAGGAATGTAAGTTCGTAGAGATTTTTCAAGAACATGGGTCGTGAAGTACAGGCTATATAAATTTAAAAAAAAAAAAGATTTTTCAAGAACTGTTAGCATCAACATTTTAAAGAAGGAAATGCTTTGATTCAGCACTTTCACTTTTCACTTGGAGAAATTTGGTTTCATTTATAGCTATACTTGCACACGTGAAGATAAACATACAAGGTTTAAAACTGAGGTAATAATGAAAACTGGAATAGATGATACCTAATCTAGTAAGGACAAAATTATAACACACCCTTACAGTGAATTATGATTCCCCCAGTGTGAGACTGAGTTAGATCCACATGTATAACTTGGAAAGATGCCATGGTATATTACACTGAAACATGGGGTGGTCAGAGTAGAGAGGTGGGGCAAAGGGTTGATTTTCAGTCGTTCATACCCAAGCCAAAGGCATGCGGATGGATGTGTTTCTGTCCACCTGTCACTGCCCTGCCACCCCAGCCCTCAAACCTCCTTGGGACTCTCTTTTCTTTCTGCTTTTACTCACATTTCACATCGTAAAACAATAAATCCTCCTTGGAGATCTTCATTATCAGATATCAAAATAAACCAATTTCCATATAGCACTGGAAGGAGGATTGACAGATCATGGGAACAGAAAAGAATCCAGAAACAAATAACAATGTTTGAAAATATGTAGAAAAATAGTGACAATTCCAGTAAGGGAAAAGAATGAATTGTTTAATAAAACTTACCAGCGAATGACACTAGATGTTCGATTAAGTATTTAGAGGGGGGAATGGACTCTTGTGACATAAACCAAAATGAATTCCTAGTGAATCAAAGATTTTATTGTAGAAAATGAAACTATTATAAGCATATTTGGAGAAAATATGTAAATATTTATATGGTCTGTGTAAGGGATGCTTTTCGAAGTATGAGTTCATTGTAGAAACCAGCAAAACTTTTGTCAGTGGTTGGAACTTCATAAAAATCTTAAAACATGCTTGTAAGAAAATTCTAAAAACAGAATTGACCTTAACCAAATCATCAAACTTAACATCACTAATCATGGGGGAAATTGGCATCACGTGCCCTTGAAAGTGATTCCTCAGTGTGGCACTTCTGCCAAAGGTTCATCTGCACGTAACCGTGAGAAACAATTAGACAAATCCAAACAGAGGCATATTCTGAACCACTGACCTAAACTCTTCAAAGATGTCAATGTCAGGAAAGATGAAAAAGCCCATTTTAGAATAAAGGAGACTAAAAGAATGTGATAATTAAATGCAATGCAGGATTTTCAGTTAGAGTCCTCATTCGGGGTGGGATGTAGGGATGGGAAGGTATGGGGAGCAGTTGCTAGTAAAGACATTGTTTGGACGAATGGAGAAATTGCAACACAGATGGTATATTCGACTGTTGTATCAATGGCAACTTTCCTGAGCATGATCATTGCATTGTGGTTATGGAGGTGATATGGTTAGGCTTTGTGTCCCCACCCAAATCTCATCTTGAATTGTAATCCTCATCATTCCCACATGTCAAGGGAGACACCAGGTGGAGGTAACTGAATCATGAGACAGTTTTTCCCATGCTGTTCTCGTGATAATGAGTGAGTTCTCATGAGATCTGATGCTTTTGTAAGGGGCTTTCCCCCCTTCTCTTGGCACTTCTTCCTGCTGCCTTGTGAAAAAGGTTCCTTGCTTCCCTTTCACCTTCTGCCATGACTGTAAGTTCCGTGAGGCCTCCCCAGCCATGCTGAACTGTGAGTCAATTAAACCTCTTACCTTTATAAATTACTCAGTCTTGGGTATGTCTTTATAGCAGTGTGAAACGGACTAATACAGTAGGAGAATGCTCTCATTCGAAGGAGGTACATGCTGAAGTATTCAGAATGAAGGATCATGATATCTACAACTAACTCTTAAATGTTTCAAGGAAAAAACACAGAAACAGAGAAAGAGAGAGAGGGTAAAACAAAGGTGGCAGAGTGTTCACAGCTGTGCAGGGCATCTGTGGTCTATAACCCAGCTGCCCTCTGGGGTTGAGGGTGGGGTGCTCGGGGACTAAGTGCTTACTTACTCTGCAGCTGCTGAGAAAGCTGGCAGCCTGGAGCCCTGCTTACCCTCTCTGAAGACAGGGAGGTGTAGCACCCAAGGTCAGGTAGCCTACATCCAGTGACTGGCCAATGTGGAGTGTAAAAGGCCCACCCCCACCTCCTGCCAATTCAGGACGACTTGGAAGGGCCATGCCAGCTCCAGAGCTCCCCCTGCAAAGGGCTGGGGCCTCTGCCATGATTGCAGACTGCATCCCAAGTCAGCACTCTCTGCCCAGGTAATGCCTAAAAAACTTCCTGCCCATCACCAGTCTCCATCTGAGCCAGAATCCCACCTGTGAGACTAGGGGAAGGGGTCGCAGATGTGGTTATTAACCCTTCAACATTTCTGTGCCTTTGAAACATTCTCAAAATAAGGACTTAGGGGAAAAGTAGTTAAAAGACAAACGGGACACCGTTTATCACAAAGGGTTAGTATCTTTAATATATAAAGCATTCTTACAAATCTACAAGAAAAAGACAAATGGAGCAATTTTTTTTCTCATGTGCAAAGGAAACACACAGGACAGTCACAAAGAAACAGAAGACTAACAAATAGGTGAAAGATGCTCAACCTCACCTGTAATCATATAAATGTATTTAAACAAGAAAGAGCACTTTCACTTCTCACACATGAGAGGATGTAAGAAAATGAATCGGGGCTGGCGAGGGTTGGGGAAGATGTGCCTGATTCAGCTTTCCTGAGCACAGTTTAGTAGAGAGCAGATGTAAACCCATCTAATGCATCAAGTCTCTGTGCTTCCAAGTTCTGGGGCTTTCTACAGTATCTAAACAAAATAACTGGATTTGCTGTGCCTCAGGCAAAGATTCCTGAGGATCCCTAGAGCCTCGCTTGCACAGTCAGTCCAAGCTTCCTGACTCCTGTGGACTAGGCACTTCCAGGACTGTGGTGCACTGAGTACTAGATACCATTTCCCCGAGATCAGGGTGCATAGTAGGCCTTGAAGGTTTGAGGTGGGGCGTCTTGGACAGAGCAGAGCAGGACTCAAGGGAGTCACTAAATGCCACCATGCCACCCACCAAGGTCTGCAGCCTTAGCTGGCCCGCCCTGGGCCTCCTCCAGGTGGCTGGACCCTGTGTGCCCTCCATTAGCCCAGCCACCTCCCAGAGCTCAGGAGCTGCATTGCAGGCAGACAATGCCTCCCAAATTCCTTTATAATGCAAAGCAATGAAGCTCTGTCTCCTTTCTCCCAATCTTCCAATCTCCTCTGCTGTTCAACATAACAATGCACAGTGAAAGACTCAAGAAACAAATTTCCCAAAAAAGTGAGCACTTTTCTCCCAAGCCTTCTTCCTAAGGATCCGGCCTAAACACCAGCCAGCACTTCAAAGATCATCCACCCCGCTCAGTACTCCTCCCACGCACCAGCTTTCCATCACATGTACGGAGCTTAAGGATCAGAGAAGTCGGTTATTCTCCATCCGCATATGCGGTTCTAAGGAGCCATTTAAAATTATGGTTTTGGAGGTAATTTTACATGGAAAGATGTTTACAGGATGGTAAATGAAAAAGCAAGTTACAAAATAGTATCTATTAAGATTCTGTATTATTTAAAAGAAAAGACTTAAGTATAGGCATAGAAAAAAATGTCAGGAGAGAAGGAACAAAAAATTAGCACAATTGTTATATCTGGTATAGAATGAGAGGCAATTTTTACTTTTTTATCTTACTATCCCTATTTTCCAGCTTTTCTACTATGAGCATGAATTATTTCTATAGAATGCTTCTAAAAATCATCTGCATGCCCCCATCTGGAAGAGGGGTCCCCACTCCCTTCTCCCCTTCCCACCTCCTGTCCCCTTCTCCACCCACTGGGACCCTGCCCTCCTCGAAGCCAGAGAAGACTTTTCTCTCTACAAAGATTCTCTTCTTGACCAAACTGAGCTTTAAGCTCCTGAACTGTCTCTTAGACCTATGCATGCACTTCCTTGTAAAATCCACTTTTAGGAAGAACCTGGTGGTTAAGTCAGGTTACCAATATCCTCTCACTCTGCCTATCTGATCACCCTCGATATCCAACTGGGTTCCTCTTCCTCCACCATCCCCAGGTGATGTCTGACCATCCTGCCCATCTTCAGCAAGAATCCTGTTAGGTCGGCATAGCCAGAGTCCCCCATCCTCCTCTTAGTAATGTTCCAGCCACCACTCCCACCCTGTTCCTTGGCTATAAATTCCTACTTTCTCATGCTGCATTCGGAATTTAGCCCAGTTCTATGCTGGGGTCTCTTACCCCTATTTCAGTAGTTCCAAATAAAATCTGCTTTAGTTCTGTGGGGTTTTGTTTGTTTGTTTTTCTTGAACACCTCCTTATCTTCCTGGATGTTCAGCAGTGTTTGGCATTGCTGATTACACCCCGGTCTCTTCCTGAAACACTCTTTTCCTTTTGTTCTATGAGCCCACTCCCTCCTTCTTCAGGATAAGACGTGAGCTCCTTTGCATAGCACACAAGGCCCTCTATGCTGCGGGAACACAGGCTCCTCCTGGCCTCTGCTGCCTCCTCCCCCAGCAATCCCTCCACATGTTCTTCTCACCAGCTCCTCAAATATGCTCTGGTTCTATTAAGACATACTAGGCTGAGCACAGTGGCTCACGCCTGTAATCCCAGCACTTTGGGAGGCTCAGGCGGGTGGATTGCTTGAGCCCAGGAGTTCAAGGACAGTCTGGGCAACATAGGGAAACCTCGTTTCTACAAAAATTAGCTGGGCATGGTGGCACATGCCTGTGATCCCAGCTACTTGGAAGGTTGAGGTGGGAGGATCACCTGAGCCCAAGGAGGTTGAGGCTACAGTGAGCCGTGATCATGCCACTGCAACAGAGTGAGACCCTGTCTCAAAAAAAAAAAAAAAAAAAAAGAAGACACACTGCCTTTGAGTGTGCTTCCTAGTACACATTTTACCCCTTTTCTTCCTCCTCCTCAGTCATCCCTGCATCTCCTATGGAGCAGTTTATATATCAGGCATTATATAAGTACTTTACAACTATACCACCAGGAAATCCACTGCAGAAAACCCCCACTTAGAGTGGTTTAGGCATTTGTGCAAGGAGAACTTTGTAGAAAAAGTCCAGGACTGGTATGCAAGTTCATATGCCATCAGCTTCCCAGGCTCGTTCATCCTTAACGTGGTAGACTCCAGACTCATGTCTGTGCCTCCTGCTCCCATGATGGCTGCTGTGTCTCCAGCACTGTATCCCCTTCCCAGGTAGAAGACAAGGAAGGAGCAAAAGGTTTTCTCCTAGCAAAATAAATCCTCCACAGGAACTTAAGTATATGTGGTCAGTTATGTCACATGGCCCCTTGGCCTGTGACTGAAATGGGACATGTGTGTTTTACTTCTCTATTATGTTTTTCTCTATTTACTTCTCTATTTTATTACCTCTATGGTAATAAAAATCAGGAAGAAGGGGGTTGTGAATGGCTTCCAGTTAGCTCATCTCCAATGCCTGCCATACATTTCATCTTGTTTCAGTCTCATTTCACCTCATGTAATTCAAAGCAATGTTATGATTTAAAGGTTTCTGTTATGTCCATTTCACCAGTGAGAAAATCAAGTCTCAACAAAATAATACCTACTTTTTACGACCCAGGTCTGCCATCACCTCGTCCTGGTAGACTTCTTTGTATGCCCAATCCCTGGCTGAGTTAGTTATATGCCCTCCTCTGTGCACCATAGTACCCTAGGCGTGCATCCTTGTTGAAATCTCCAGCTGTCCTAGAGTAGCCTGTGAGCCCCTGCAGTGCTCTGTGAGCCCCACAGGATAAGGCTCTGCAGCCCCGAGGCCTGGGGAGGTAACAGGCCTAGAGCTGTACCCATGAGTGTTTGCTAAGTGACAAGCAAGGTGGTGGCCCTGCTCCATGTGGAGGTGCCCAGACCCTGAAGCTCTAAAGTATCACATTAGGGAACAGAGACAAATTATAAGGTCCCAGAAGACCCGAGCCACCGTGGGAAATGTTGGTGCGTGGCTCAGCCAGAGTTCAGAGCGCCCCCTGCAGGCTGTGAGTGTCTCTCACTGACCGCAGTGTCCCGAGGCCCAGCGACTTCCTGGGTGGAGACTGAGGCCTGGAATGTTCCTCCCAGGGCAGCGGGAAAGAGAGAAATAGAAAATCCTTTGCAATGTGGTTTGTGTTACCGCAGCTTCAGCCATGGAAGGGGCTCCTTGAATTAAACAGGAAGCAGAAAATATCAGATTTAGATCCCACATTCCTTGCATTGTATACAATTATGTGCTGGAGCCATAGACGGGCACGTGGGACCCACAGAGGCAGAAAATGGGATTGCTGTCGGGGATGGGGTCGTTCTTTCATGGGAAACCAGTTGCATTCTTGACAGGTGGGCCAAGTCTTCCTGAGGTGCACACTTAGCAACCCCAGGGGCATGGGTGAGGCCCTCTCATTTGCTTACAAGGCATTGGTGACAGACATGCTACCAGCTCCCACAATGATGGGGAGTCCCCTTCTCTGCACCCACCCCACCCCCCCTGCATACCTCTGGATCGTAGACCCTCCTCGGTGGGCTCACCTCAACTCTCAGGCTCAACAGCCTCCTTTCTACCCATGACTCCTATGTCAGTCTCCAGCCCAGGTCGGCTTCCTGAGGCCCAGGGCCATAGATCCAATCGTATCAATAGGCCCAGCCCTTCAAACACTGCCTGTCTGAAACAAAACGCATCATCCCACCAAAAATATGCTCCTTCTCCAGGTGCACTGCCACAGAGAATGATACCAATGTCCAGCCGCTCACAAGAGCCAAACCACGGTGGCATCTTATCTGTTCCCGCCCTCAACCATTGGATTCCCGAGTCTTGACCAACTCCTTCTGCTAAGGTCCTCTCACCTGTCCCCTCTTCTCCACCTGGGTGGCCATCACCCTAGTTCATGGGACCATTGTCTCCTGTCTGGATTGTTCTGCAGTCCAACACATCTTCATACCTTCAACATGCTCCGAACCCCTGCCTACGGCCTAGCTGGCCCGGTCACTCCTATGTCCCTGACCCTCTGATGGCGCTGGGTTGGCCTCAGGATCAGGCAAAGCCCTGGCCTTGGTGCACTAGGCTGTCCACACCCTGGTTCCTGCTGGCCTCTTCCCCCGTTCCCTGGTGTTCCTATGCTGTCTCTAGGGCTTTGCTTGTGACATTCCTTCTATTCTATTCTATCCATATTTCTTCAGGTTTTACCTTGGACTTTGGCTCCTTCAGAAAGCCTTTCCAGACCCCCACCTGCTCCCCACATAGAAAGGCAAGGAAGTCCATTGAAGGCAGCTAAAGTGTCTTATTCAGTGTGTTTCTGTCTGCTGGATAAACGTATGTGCAATGGTGACTGCTGGACTGCCTGGCACTACGCTCAGACTCCTGGAATGCTGAAGCCTTTACTGTTTTCTGTCCAGACGCTGAACTCCCTTTCTCTAAAGTGGGGCATGCCAATGTAAACACAACACGGAGGACCGTTTGCAGCCCCGAACACTGCCCTGCAGACACACAGGCCGATGAGCAGCAGAGCAGACAGGGCTTCCCGCCATCATCCCAGCTCTTCGCTGTAGCCTTCAAGGGTCTCCCTCAGAACTTTCCTTCATTGTCATACTTCATTCATGATTGCTCATCTTGCCTATAAACAAATTTGAAACAAATAATAAGGCACAGGAATATCCGTATTTATTCAAGAGACACATTGGGGAAAGTCATTTTTCAAAATCTTTTACTGTAGGATCTCTTCACTAAAATCTGTAACTACAGGTAGATGGTGGTGATGCTGGTGGCGGTGGTCGACAGGCTCGGAAACAGGGCTGACATCGCCCTGCCGTGAATTCTGGTATGGTTAAGCTCAGCTTCTCTTGCTTTTTGTCACTGGGGCTCTGGGTGGAGACAGTAACAGAATAGGGGCAGCAGTTTGCACCTTCTGCTGGCCCTGTTTGCAGACTCAGCTTTTCTTTCCCTGGGCTACGCTGGCAGGTGATACGATCTCTGTTTCTCACACCACGGAGAGGTGAATCTAAAATGAGAGGGTCTGTTAGGGTCTGCATGTCTGTACGTTCCCCTTCTGAGGGGAACTGGCTCCTGGACCCCATTGCCCTGCTCCAGCTGGGAACCCAAGTGCAGCCATCCCAGGCAGGCCTGGCCCCAGGAGGCCTCCACCAGGGCTCTGCCAAGCAGCAGAGGGTGGCTCTCTGAAGATCCTCTGTCGGGAGAGTGCCCGTCAGTTCTGGAGCCGGCAGGCAGTAGGAAGGAGAGAGGAGAGCTAGCTGGAGGCAGCAAGCTCAAGGGGTACTGGGCTGCTGCGTGGCGTTCACTGTGCAGCTTGAAGAAGACCCCACGAGGCCTGGACAGAGCCCCGGCTTGGTAAATATTTGTTGACCAATCGGTTGAATGAAATGTTCTTTGGGGAGAGGGGGAGTGCATTTGTAATGGGGACCGGCGGCGGAAACAGCAGAGTCCCGTCACTCTAGCGGCTAAACTTTAGCGCAAAACAGACACACCGATAAAGGTTCACCGCGTGCCAGGGCCAGGCTGGGCTTCTTCTAGGTGGTTGCGGCGGGCGCGGCTCAGCCCGGGAACTCCGGAAGCTCCGAACTGCGCAGACCGACCGCGACAGGGCAGGACCCGCCCGCGCCGCCCCGCCGCGCTCCCGCCCCGCCGCGCTCCCGCCCCGCCGCGCTCCCGCCCCGCCGCGCTCCCGCCCCGCCGCGCTCCCGCCCCGCCGCGCTCCCGCCCCGCCGCGCTCCCGCCCCGCCGCGCTCCCGCCCTGCCTCTGGCCACAGGCGCGAACTGCGCGGCCGCGGCCGCCGGGGGGCGGGCCAGGGCGGCGGGAGGCGGGGCGGGGACGCGGTGACGCGGACACCGCCGTGTCCCGTGACTGCGCGCCCCGCCCTGAGCCCCCGTGGCCGTTATGCATTCCCCGGCGGTGCTCGTCACCTCCAGGTGAGCCAGACCCCCATGCCCCACGCCGCGCAGCTCGCAGTCCGGGGCGCCCGGGCGGAGAGGCAGGGGGAGGCGGCCGCCTCCCAGGCCCGGGACCCGGAGCAGGTCTCCCCAGCGCCCTCAGTGGCTTATCCTGGCTGGGCCCCTGCACCGTCCTGCAGGAGAGGTGGCGCCCCCGATTTACGGATGAGGAAACTGAGGCCCTCTAGAGGGTAGAGAACTCGCCAAAGACTGCGGGAGGCCTGGGACTGACTGGCTCAGTGCAGGCGGGCGCAGTGGGGACTCTGTTCTTCTTTCCTATCGGCTTGGGTTCTTCTCTTTTGGGCCCGAAAACCTACTTCTCCATCCTTTCAGCGCTCCCTGCGTCCCAGGCCCCGTGCTGGGCACCGGGGACCGGGGTGAATCAGACAGGCTCGCCCGGCAGCGGGCTGCGGTGGAGAGGGGGTGATGCCAGCAGCGGGTAGTAAGCTCAGGTTGCCATGGGAACACAGTACAGGGCAGGAACCCGGTTTCTGGGAGGATGACTTTGATGAGAGACCAGGGAGAGGTGGTCGCTGCTTGCGAGGCAGCTCAGGAAAGCGCAAGTTACAGAAAAGGCCTCGGAGGGGTCCAGGTGGAGGATGCAGAGTGGATCGCTCCTGATCGAGGCCTAGAGGACCCAGCCTAGGATGGATCCTGGCAAGGCTTTTACTTCTTTCCGCCTTTAAAACGCTGTAAAGTGACTTACTTCAAATATTTTCATACACTTCACCCTTGCTCTCCCTACACAAAGTCTTAGGCTAAGATGCCTAAGACTATTTATGACATAAATGAACGTGTTACCCAGCCAACTGTTGATCTTCCAGTTGTAATCAGGAATTCCCTGTGACTTAAGGTCTAGAAAGGTATGATTCCTTTTGTAAACCCTGATGTCGGAGCCTGCCTGGTCTTGCATGATCAAGTGTGGTTACAGATGTATCTTCATGGGCAGAAGAGGTTGCCCTACTGCCGCTTACGTCACCTCCTCTCACCAAGCCTCAGTTTCCTTTTTTGTGAATTGGAGGTTTGAGATTGGCAGGCATGGGCAACGTCAGTAGTATATGCCCGTCGGCCACATGCAGATGGATGGGGTGTGACTTTGGTGTTGGGTGCTGGGAAGGGGTGGGTGGCTTCCCTCCCTGCCCAGCTGCACAGCCTGGACATATCTTGTTAACAGGCGTGGGGGCGCTGGCGGTGGTAAGGCCACATGAGTCGTGCTCATTTCTTGCTGAGGGCACCAGCACACCCAAGGATCTTGCCTGCAGGGTGAGTTCAAACACCTTAGCCCAGCAGCAAGGCCGGCCCTTCCCAGTCACACCCCAGCTCCTCTTTCCAGTGCAGCCTCCTCCCACCTGTCATTGCCACATGCACTCAAGCTTGAATTCAACCAGCAGGTGTTTATTGAGAGCCTCCTCTGTACCGGGTACTGGCCCAAGTTCTAGGAGACAAACAAGTCCCTCTCAGAGAGCTTTAATGGGGGCACAGGCACAATAGGCAAATCTACATGTCAGGGATGATACATGTTATGAAGGAAAACAAAACAGTGGGGGCAACAGAGTGGTAGGAGGCACGCATGCTATTTTCTATGGTGTGGTCAAGGGCTGTCTTTCTGATGGAGTGGCCCCTGGGCGGATGCCTGACAAGCTCCCTGAGGGAGACAGCCATGAAAAAGAAATCTTGGAAAAGTGTGTACTCGGAGGACAGGACAGCAGGATCCCGAGGCTGGTATGGCTGGAGTGGAGTGAGCCCAGGGAGAGTGTTAGGTGATGGGGTGAAGAGGCAAACTTGGGAGTGAGGGATCATCAGGAAAGGGCTTGAAGGCTGTGGAGGGGCCATCGGGTTTTATTTCAAGTGCAATAGGACCCAACTTATGGTTTATAGAGATCCTTTGACCGCTATGCTGAGCAGGATTGCTTGTAGGATTCCACATAGAGCCAGTGGTAGCTTGGCCCAGGGTGATGGTGGCCATGAGGGTGAGAAATGTTTGGGTTGTGGATATATTTTGAAGATTGAGCTTTCAGGTTTGCTGTTGCTTGGATATGAGAACAAGAAAGAGAAGTCAAGACTCACAGCAAGTCTCTCAGCCTAAGATGCTGAAAGAATGAGGCTGCCATTTAGCAGGCTTGGGGAGAGGTGGGAGCAGCATTGGTGTGGACAGGGGAGTTTGAGAAGCTCGTTGACAGCCCAGTGGGAATGTCAGGCAGGTAGCTGGAAGGGGGCTGGCCGTGAGGGGAGAGTGGGCTAAAGATGGGAGTTGGGGAGCCATTGGCTCGGAAACGGTATTTAAAGCCTGGAGCCTGGATGAGATCACCTGGGGAGGGGTACAGTGAGAGGAAGAAGATCTAAGGAGGGTGCTCTGGATGCCATCAAGGGAAACCATCCAAAGCAGTTCCTCTCCTCCTGTTTGAGCAACAGTGGCCAGGGTGGGCAGAGAAGAAGCAAGAGGGAAGGGGCGCTGCAGCCGCCAGAGAAGGCAGAGCTTGAAGGAGGGAGCGGCTGACTGTGCCCGCTGCTGCTGACAAGTGAGACCAGAGGAGAAATGAGGACTCACCTTTGGATTTAACAACACGGAGGTCACAGGTGACCCGGACGTGGGCAGTCTGTTGCATGATGAGGACCAAAGTCTGGCTGGAACAGGTTCAAAATCAAACAGGAGGAGAGGAACCCATGAATATGGGGCCCTCTGTTGAGAAGTTCTGCTGGAAAGGGCAGGAGGGAAATGGAGCAAGGGGAATGTCAGGTCAAAGCACAGCTTTTGTTACCTGAGCGGTCAGAGCGTGGTTGCATGCTAACGAGTGGGCCAGTAAGGAAGGAAAATCGATGGTGCGGAAAAGAGGGGTGAGCTGCAGCAGCTATGTCCTTGAGTAGGTGGGAGGGGCTCGGAGCCGCTGCCCTTAGGAGCAGCCAGCCAGTTTGTCTACAGTCCCAGGAGAGGGCAGCTATCAGGGAGCAGCTGCAGGCTGATGGGCACATGTGACAGTGAAGCCCAGGATGTTCTCTGATGGTCTCTGGAGCAGCACACAACAGTGTCCACATCACTTGGGAATTTACTAGAGATGATGACTCTCAGGCCCACCCCGGGCCTGCAGAACCAGAACCTGCATATTAACAGGATCCTCAGGGGGTTGCACACACATTACAGTTGGAGAAGCTTGGTGTAGGGTACATCCTGCCCACCATACCCCCATTTGTTTATGTACTCTCCGTAGCAGCTGCAGCGGAGACCAGATCCCCTGCATAGCCTGAAATATGTGCTACCTGGCCCTGCAGAGAAAGAGTTTTCCTGTGGATTCAGGGAAGTGGGAGGGTGACGGAGTAGGCCCAGGTGCATCAGAGTCGCTGGAGGGCTTACTGAGAAAACAAGATTGCTGGCCACCCTAGGCCCAAACATGCCTTTCTTACAAGTTCCCAGGCGATGTTGATCCTGATCCAGGGACCACACTTTGAGAACCCCACATCTAGGGCGAGGTAGGGTTGCCAAGCCTGGTGCGGTGCTGTGCCTTCAAGTCTGCAGCCGTGAATTTCAATGGGACCAGGCTGCATGTTTGCACCATGTCTGTGCCCAGTCACGTTGAGCCACCTGGGCACAGGGTGAAGGAAGCAGAGAACTGGAGAAGTGGGCTTTGACCAGGCCAGCTCAGCCCTGGGTAAGAAGTCAGGGGAGCTGGGCCTGAGGCAGAGGGATTCCACCAATGGAATGGGACCCTGGAAAAGGGGTGGGGTTATGGATTGTGGGTTCTGTCGTGGTCAGAGAACCATTGGATGTGGGGTGCTGTGAGGGAGCTGGATGGTGGGAGATGCCCATCTGGATCTGCTCCATCCCCTTCCTACCCCTGAGAGGACCTTCCCCCAGCTCAGGCACCGCCCTTCTTGTCACTTTCACCCCTGTGTGCCTCGTTTTCATCATGATCCTAAAGAAATGATGCCTGGCTTCTTTCTCATGCCTGCCCCAGGAGAGGCCACCTGGGCTCTGGAGCAGCTGTCTGGGATTGAACGCAGCTCCACCTCATGCCGGGTGAGACCTGGGCAGCCTCTTTCCCGTTAGGGTCTGTTTCCCTGTCTTTTAAGTGGGTCTGAGTAGCAGAGCTCCTTCTCAGGGCTGCAGGAAGCGGAAGTGACTTCACAAAGGTACATTCCTAGAGCCCAGCGCATCTCCCCTCAGCATCCAGCCTCACCTTCCTCCTCCACACTGGTGACAGTGACACCGTGGGCGACACCAGGCCGCGAGTGCACACCGCGTGAACTCAGTGCCATTGGCAGAGGGCTGGCTGTACATGTGCACCTCCCAGTGCCCATTCGGCCCTCACCCACTTTTCACCACCTGAAGGCAGGTTTCCTGGGGTGCCCTACACTGCGGAAGGATATTCCTTGTGTGTACAGCACACAGTCACTGGGTGGCACACACGGCATAGGAGGCGCATCACTGTAGGCTTCATCAGTTGGTGCTAGCAGCGTCGTGCTGGTGACCACGTGGCCTAACGTGGGATGTGAGGGGTCTGTGTGGGAGGAGTGCTCAGGCCGGGGGGATTTGATGGATTGGGGTATAATTCCAGAGAGGGAGGGGCCTTGCCCCAGACACAGGTTAAGCTCCCAGAAGCCTCCTGTGTTTTCAGGGTCCTCCCGGCACACAGGAGGTCTCACCTTGATGGTCAGAGCTGCTCAGAGGGTGCCTGGCATGTCCTGCCAGAGGCGTTTGCGTGAGGGACGTTAGTCTGCACAGGTCTGTGTCTCACCTTACGTAGGATGAGGGATGTATTTAATAACTTTTTCCACTTCAAGGAAAACATCTCATCATTTCTTTGCTCGTCATACAATTCAGTATATTCGAATTGCATTTTACAAGTCTCCAAGAGTGGTGATGTTTTGCCGATGCATCCTCTCTACACCTCGAGGGGCAGCATCCACTGCCCACATGAGGGACAGGCCTGTCACTGCCTCTCTGGGCCACGGGGGGGTCACAAGGGCCCTGCCTCCAGTGCCCATCCCCTGTCCCCTGCCCCAGGGGGCCTATAGCAGCCCTCCTGCCCATCAGCCAAAGAGAGGTGCCTGTCTCCAGCTGGGATTTCAGTCCCTTGTTGTCTCTGCAACCCCAGGCATGTTCCTTGGTCTGAGTACAGGCACTGGGATGCTGCTTCCACCCAGTCTGCCCAGAGTTTGTGTCGATCCCTTTCAACAAGCCCCATCCTTTCCCGTTTCCTGCTTTGTCCCTGAGCAACCCAAAGGCAGGACCAGGCCCGAGGCCTGGGAAGCCAGTCTTATGAGGGGCTGGTGTGGCAGGATGAGTGGCCTGGAGCAGTGACCACCGAGGACAGCCAGCAGTCGCCTGGCACCCAGGCCTGTCAGGCACCCGGAGGCCCTACCCACACTTTGCTCAGGAAGACCGCTGCCTTGACCCTGAACCCCACCTGCCTTCTTTTCCTCTGGCAGGCGACTTCAGAATGCCCACACTGGCCTCGACCTGACTGTGCCTCAGCACCAGGAGGTGCGGGGCAAGATGATGTCTGGACACGTGGAGTACCAGATCCTGGTGGTGACCCGCCTGGCTGCGTTCAAGTCGGCCAAGCACAGGCCCGAGGATGTCGTCCAGTTCTTGGTGAGCCGGAGGCTCTGGCCAGGATGTTTCGAGGGTGCCCGGGGTCCGGGCGGGCAGACACACCTGCCCACCAGGGTTCAAGTAGCTTCCGGAGCAGGTGCTTCTCTGTCTGTTGCTTGCTCAGGGCCTGGAGTACCAGACCGTGCTAGGCAGAAGGGACACAGAGTGAATCAGACGCTCTCAGTCCATGGAGAGGCAGACCTCTAAAGAGACAGATACAGATGGGGACAGGAGCACATGGGGGGCTCTGGGGGTATAGAGAAGGGGCACCTAAGTCACCCTGGGGAAACTTCTTGGAAGAGGTGATGGTTGAGCTGTGTTTTGAGGAGCAGGTGGGGCTCCGCAGAAGAGGCGAGAAGGGTGTCCTGGCAGATGACGCAGCCTGAGCAAAGGCACGGAGGCTGGAAGCAGGATGTTGAGTGGGGAACTCTGCGCAGTTGAGTGTGGTCCTGGGAGGAAGTGGGGAAGATGAAGGTGAGCGACAGGCGGGATCCAGATTGTGGAGGGTGTGCGGGAGCCTGGACTTAACCTTCAGCCAAGGAGAGTTTTAAGCAGGAGAGTGACATGGGCCCTTTTGCCTTTAACCAGCCAATCTGCTGTGAGCATGGCGTTGGATTGGAAGGAACAAAACAGGTGTCAGCGACCCCAGATACATGGCCAATATGGTCATTCCCAAAGCAAGGGCTTGGAGCAGGCCATTGCGCTTGGTATGGAAGGGACAGGGAGCGTTGAAAATGTTTACGGGGTAACATGCACCACATTTGCTGACTGTTTCCACCAACTGAAATAAAGAATATGATAGAGGAGCAGATCCAGGGGGCATGTGGAGTGTGAAGTGTCCGCCCTGTGAATGGATACGTGAGGCTGGAGCTCAGTACAGGCTCAGGCCTGAGATGCAGGCTACGGTGTCATCAACTTGCAGGTGATACTAAAAATCTGGGAGTGGATGAAGTTGTTCAGAGAACAGATGTGGAAAGCAGAGAGAAGGGCTGAGAAGGAAATCCTGAGGACGCCAGGGGTTCAAGACTCTTGGGGAGAAAGAGGAGTCTGTAGCTGAGGCAGAAAGGAGAGAACTGGATGTCTACAGAGTCACAGGAGCTAAGGGAGGAGAGAATTTCAAGAGGGTTGAGATCACACACTCATTCACTTATTATTTACCATTTGGCCTCTTGTGAAAAGGACCTGCAGCTGGAGACCAAGAGACACAGGTACACAGGATTATTAGGACAAAGGTGAAATGAACTAGACCCCGCAGTACAGCGGGGAGTGACACGGGGCTAGCGTGGAGTCTCCTAGCAGCCAAGATAAAAAGGGAAACAAGTTGCATCTTTCTGGTGACCTGTTGAAAGAGACACTAAATTTTAAGAGAAATTTACAGCACAAATGTTTTTTTTAAGAGATAGGATCTCACTCTGTTCCCCAGACTGGAGTGCAGTGGTGTGATCATAGCTCACTGCAGCCTGGAACTCCTGAGCTCAAGCAGTCCTCCTGCCTCAGCCTCCTAAGTATCTAGGACTACAGGCACACGCCACCATGCCCAGCTTTTTGTTTTTTATTTTTATTTTTGGTAGACATAGTGTCTTGTTATGTTGTCCAGGCTGGTCTCAAACTCCTCAAACTGGGCTCAAGCAATCCTCCTGCCTCAGCCTCCCAAAGTGCTGGGATTACAGGCATGAACCCCCACGCCCAGCCACACGATTTTAAGGGACATTCAACAATGTCATGGGAAGCGTCTAGAATAGCAATGCTGTTTTTCATTTGATTGCTTCTGTGGCCGACTCTTGGTGAGAAGCAACGTGTGATGTCAGGGGTGATTCTGGACCTGCATTGCTCTGAGAGTGGCTCTGCTTTGCAGGGCGCTTTGCAGCTCCTGGTAGTTTGACTTGACCCAGGATGGGGCTCAATGCACCCACATTTTCAGGGACAGGAGCAGAAGAGGAGAGTATTTGAGCTTGATGTTGCCGGGCACGAAGGAGGGAGCATTCTGGGAACCTTGGGCTTCAGCCCAGCCCACGTGGTTCTGTGGAGAGGGCTGGCCTTACATGTGAGGTGTACGTGAGGATGTTTTAACACCTCCATGCATCACACTAGTGCCACTTTTTCCTAGTCAGTGATGCCCACTCCCTGTGGAGTGTGTGGGTGCAGGGGCTTGTCAAACATTTGAAAGTGCCTGCAAGGGCAAAGAACTCCTTTATTCCCCACGGGATCTCAGGATGGAGCCCACAGTGACATACCCCAAGCCTGAAGTCTCTTTGATGTTTCACGATTTAACTCAAAGAATTAATGAGCATTTTGTATCTACTTAAAAGGGTGTATGTGTTTTAATATAAACATGTACTGATTTGCTGACCATGGAGTAAAAGTGGCCCCAGGAGGGGCACTGCAGTGGAGGTTGTGCAGGCTCTTGGGTGTGCCAGCAGTGCAGACACCCACAAGCTTACTAAAGTTACAGGGCTGTCTGCCCCATCCTCAGCAGTGCCTGGCACACGGGGGCACCAGATCAATATGAGTTCTCAACCTTGAGCTTCCTCTGCTCAGGGCCTCTTACTTGGCCTTCTGTTGTTGCTGGCGCAGGAGCCCACCCGAGAAACCCTGCCTGAACCCCTGATGGACGTGGGCCCCGGGTGGGGTGGGAGCCCAGGCCTACAGCTCCGGGGTACTCATGCTGCCAGTGCACTGGAGATGGAGGTTCCCGAAGCCTGGGTGTGCTGGGTCTGTGGTCTGAGCCTGAGTGGAGCAGTTGGGCCAGCAGAGGGCGCCCAGCCCCCACCGTGGCCTGCTCTGCGGGCGGGGCTGGAGTCAGCTGCTGTTGGAGCCTGTGTTATAGCAATCGCTCTGCGAAGGGGTCCACGTGCGTTTCCCTGAGGGCTGTTTTCAGGAAAGTCTGGAGCCAGGCTCTTGTGCTGATAACAGCAAGGAGCACCTGTCCCAGATGACTCCCCACTGGAGGTTCTGAAGTCCCCTCAGCTGCCTCCTGGTATCTTGACCCTTTGCAGGCTGGGCATTCTGGGTGGTGTTGCTGGAGCCAAGGGGTGTGCTCCAGACACACCCTGCACCAAGGGATCCCCGCGAGCCAGAGGGCATCAGATGCCCACAGCCCCTGCATGCCAGCACTCCAGTGGCACACCATGGGCACAGCCCGGGCCTGGGAGCATAAGAATGAGTGATCCACACTTCAGTCGGGGTAGACAGGCCCAGTCTATGGGGAAAGTACAGAAGAGCTAGGAGTGAGGGTAGGTGCCAGACTGATGGTGTGTGTATACAGCAGGTGACTTTACTGAGCACCCACAGGGTTACAGACATGGTGATGGACTGAAACCACTGTGAGGCCGAGAGCCTGCTGGGGTGTCCGTGTACAGAGTAAACATGCAGCAGGAGCTCCATGAGTGGAGGAGCGAAGACTTAGCTGCCCAGGAGCTGTGGGGAGAGGCTGAGGAGGCGGCGGGAGTCACCCGCTGGCCCCACGGGAAGCTGAGTGTTGCCCTCTCTGAGTCAGATGGTGTTCAAGGCCGCCTTCTGACGACAGCAAGAGTCCTGGCCTGTCTCACTCGGGTGCCTGCGTGCGAAGGTCCTGCCTGACGTGGGGCAGAGAACCAGCCTTGGAAATATCTGTCTCCACTGCTTGTGTGGGCTGGCCCGCTGAAGGCTGCGCTGGTTCACGGGAGAATGAGGTCGGTGCTGAGAACAGGTGATTCACGGTGTTGCAGGAAGATGACCTGCCAGCCGGTGAGATCACCCTCCTGATACGCAGAAAGCTGGGAATGAACGCAGTGGCCCTGATCACCTGCAGGCCAGGAGGGCTCCCTGTATCGAATCTTTTTACCTGGACCTGTGACAGTGCCCAGAATGGCACCATTATTGCATGTTTCCTCTGGGCCACTAAGATGTTTGAATCTGCTATCGGCCAGGAGGGTTAAGGACTGGAGCTTGAGGCCGGGAGACAGGCGGAGGGGCAGCAGACGGGCGTGCCTGGCACGCTTCCTGTGGCTGCCGGGCCTCGGGGACCCCTGTTCGGGGTGAGAAAGGAGCACTCCCTGCCACTCTTCACTCAAGAAACCACATGCTCCTCTCATTCCAGGTCTCCAAAAAGTACAGCGAGATTGAGGAGTTTTACCAGAAACTGAGCAGTCGTTATGCAGCAGCCAGCCTCCCCCCACTTCCCAGGAAGGTCCTGTTTGTTGGGGAGTCTGACATCCGGGAGAGGAGAGCCGTGTTCAATGAGATCCTGCGCTGTGTCTCCAAGGATGCCGAGTTGGCAGGCAGCCCAGAGCTGCTAGAGTTCTTAGGTACCCGAGGCTCTGCCCCATGTCCCTCAGGTCTCCCCCGCCCAGAACTAGGCCCCACTGCCCTGCCCTGGTGGGAGCATGTCCGCAGCTGCCTCTGCAGCCTGGAGGCTTCAGCCAGGCTGGTGAGGCAGGCGGCCTCACTGACATCCTTGGCTGGATGGTGGGCAGAAGGAGGCCTGCCCTTGAGGGCCTGAACGTCTGGGTGTCAGGTGGGGGCTCACACAGTGGGCATTCTCCATAGTGTGACCCCCATCCATGGCCTTCCTGGCCAGCCCCATTCCTAGAGCTTGCCCGATGCCCCCCAACCGACCATGCACAACATACAACCCCCTGACAGACACCCCACACACCCCTCTGCCTCCTGCCAGCCAGCCCTAGGGACCTTCAGTATCCCGGGAAAGCTGTGTTCTCACAGCCAGGCTGGTCACCAGCCCCTGGGGACATGTGCCTCTCACCTGTGCCCCCACAGAAAGAGTCATGGGGACAGCTCCAGGCTGAGGAATTGATCCAGCACCCTTGCCCCCAGTGGTGGAGACGTCAGGCCCTTCCCATGGGTGTCCCAGCCCTCTCTTCTCTCCGCAGTTTTCTCATCTGTAAGGTGGGAGTAGCCGGGCTGACAGGTCGTTAAGAGAATTTACTGAGCTAACACATGCAAAGTGCTTAGAACAGAGACAACCACAAAGTAAATGGTGGCTACCATTTTACCCCACTCCTCAGTTAGCCTTGTCAACCCAGAACCCCCGTGAAGTAGGCCCTGGTCTCACAGATGCCCCCAGGGCAAGGCAGGTTCTCACCACGGCTGGTGCTGGACTCCCACCCCTTGACTTCTCCCCTCTTTACATCCGTCTGCTTAACTCTTTCCCAGCTACTGTGGATCTCGTAGTTCCACAAGACAGAAGGGAAGTTTTCAAAAGAAAGTTGACCATAAATAAAACAAATTTTTAAAAGCGAAAGGTGGGGAAGAGAAGCAAAACTGGTGAATGCACAGGCCTAGGACTGGACAAGCTGCACAGCCCAGGTGTCCCGTGGCCATGTCGGTGCCCCTCGCACGGGTCTGGGTTCTCTTCTGCCCTTGTTTCTTCCAAGATCACAACCCTTCCTTCCTTGCCTATCTCTGGGGCTGGGTAGACTGTGCCGAGAGGTTCCAGTTCAGCCATAGCTGGGAGAGATGCTCAGGATGTCCCAGGCCCTCTCTTGTGGAGAGGCAGGATAGAAACAAGCTGCTTTATGCCTCACTTTGCTCATCTGCAAGATGGACGTACAGTTGGGATCTCTCTCATAGGGCTTTTGTGATGTTTAAATGTAAGATGCTTATGACATGAAATTGAAGGTTTGGGAGATTTTGAATGGCCTTTTCACATTTGTCCGAGTAAAATAACAGAGCATCACATAATACAATATCATCATTATCACTCAGTGCATCCTGGATGCCAGACACTTAAGTTCTTTACCTACAATGTGATTTTATTAAAAGTCAGTTGTTTTAAAGATAAACTACCCAGTAAGCACTTGGATAGAGAAGAACAAGTAGTCTGAGCCCAGCTTCTCAAACTGTCTGTGACAAGGGCTAGCTCTTTTATTCCCAGCCTGTCACAGATGGATACTTTCACAAATACAAAAGCATGCTTGGGTATTGTGATGGTGGCAGGATGCTATGGAAGTTTCTGGATGCTTACTCTCGCTTTCTGTACTTACTTCATTGTGGTCACACAGGGGGCATTCTCTGTCTGAAGACCACACTTTGAGAAGCGCTGATCTAAGCCAGTTTGTAATGGAGTGGTCACCGTGTGTTCTGGAATCTTCCACATGCTTACGCTGAGCACCCATCCAGTCCACAGTCCAGGTGCCCAGACTCTTGGAACAGGTCTCCATCTGCAGAGCCCCTTGCCGCGCCTCCGACTGTAAACGGTTCTGGCTGCACTGGTTCTTGTTGAATCACCCTGTGCCCTGGCTGGTTTATCCCACGGCTCACCCAGGAGGAGGGTGGGGCCATCCTTGTGCACACAGGCTCTGGGCCTTGGGTTCAGGAACCGCTGCCCCTGTCTTGCTCTGAAGCTCTCACTGGTGACCACTTCACTCCAGGCTTCCTTGGTGCCCTTCAGCCCTTGGGGGGCTGCAGCAGGCACTTGGCTGCCCCCGACACGGAGGTCACCTTCTATCCACCCAGACTCTCCCTCCTGCTCAGGTCCCAGGAGGGACAAGTTTGGTCCCAGGAGGCTGCAGGAAGCCCTTGACCTCAGATCCTGGCATGGGAGGGTGCAGTGTGGCAGGATGCCTCCCCTGGCTCCGGGGTGGTTACCAAGTCCCATTTTTTCTGTCTTCCTCCACAGGTACCAGATCCCCAGGGGCTGCAGGGCTCACCAGCAGAGATTCCTCTGTCCTGGACGGCACAGACAGCCAGACCGGGAATGATGAAGAGGCTTTCGACTTTTTTGAGCAGCAAGACCAAGTGGCGGAAGAGGGTCCTCCTATCCAGGGCCTGAAGGGCGAGGATGCTGAGGAATCCTTGGAGGAGGAGGAGGCGCTGGACCCTCTGGGCATTATGCGGTTGGTCTCCCGTTGTCGAGAGGGTCCCTTTGGTGTATTCCAGGCTTTCTGGAGATGACATCCCCCTTCCCTGGAATCTGAGAAAAGCCCTGAGCATCCCAGGTCGCCCCCTCACAAGCATCTGGGCCACAAGGCCTTGGCCTGGTGTGCTTGGGGGAACCAGCTCTCTGTGTGCCCTTGGTGGTGTCCATGTCTCTGGGGCTGGGCTTAGGTATCGCCTCCCTGCCTGGGTCACAGGATGTCCTCCGCTTGTGGCTCTGCACTGAGGCTTGGCAGAGGCTCCCCGTGACAGCTCAGTAGTGCAGGCTGCGGCCCTGTCCGGCTAGTGTGGGAGGACTGGGTGCTCCTTCCAGCTGCAGAACTCGCAGAGGTAGCTGCAGCTCTGGGCCTGCATCATCTGCATAGCAGGAGCATTCACCTTGGCCCTGCCTCCACACAGGGCCGTTCACCAGCCGTGGATCTCTGGCCATTTACAATCTTCTTTTCTTCGGTTTTCTTCAGTGAAAATGGGCTCATGGTCGTACCAACCTCTTAGGGCTCCTGTGGAGATGAACTGAGTTATGTAACTTTAGCAATTAGCTATCATCCTGGCCCCATCTTTCAATGGAATCAGACCAGGCCAGGGGTGCTGTTCTTCCCGCTCTCTACCACAACGAATGTCTCTTAGCCGTTTACTGAAGTCCTCAGACGCCAGATGAGTGAGTCCTTTGTTGTAGGTCCTGCCCCAGAAAGGAATTAGAGCCCAGTAGAAACTAGGCAGAGGCAAGTTCAGCTTCATCAGCATGCAGAATTCTGTCCTAAAATCACAGCCCACTCTGGAAAGGCCTTCTTCGTGGGGAGGGTTATGGAAGGGTGGGCTGCAGGGTGGCCATGAGACTAGCGTCCAGGGGTGAGGATTCACACTGGAAAAGGGTGCACAGCGCTCGGGGAGCTGCAGCAGAAACAGGCCCCGGAGCCAGGATCCTGCAGCACCTAGGCACAGTAAGTGCCCTGCAGTCACCCCTCCTGGCCCTCCGTGGCTGGCCTTGTCCTTGAGTGGGGTCGGCGGCCCTGAGGGAGAGGCAGCCAGAGTAGCGGGTGATGTGGGGACAAGCCTGTAATAGTCACTCCTTATCAGCCTGGCCCAACCCTGCAGGCCTTTCTTGGGCTTTATTTTGGTAAGGGTGAGGCTTTGTTTGAACTCACATTCTCTGTTGTTCTGAGTAACCACACGTAGTGCCAAACCAAGATGGACTTTGGTTGTCTGTGCCAGCCTTTGGCAGAAGAACACACTTAGCAGAGCGGCTCCTTTTTTGGGTAGGAAAATGCTCTTTGGGGCTGGCAAGTGCTGCCTTGAACTTCCTACTTACTTCATTAGCAGACTGTCAGGGGAGATGTGTCAGCTGTCCTGGGACCCGTTGGTTGGGGGGGGCCAGCCCCCTCCCCAGCTCTGTACTCTGGGGTCCTCGCCCCTGAATCCTGGGAAAGCTTAGCACCTAAGAGTAATCCCGCTGGCTCAAGACCCTCTTCTGCTGGGCTTGCTTTTTAAGGACCCGTGTGACAAGGTGCTGGTGAATCAGCGTTATCACCTCTGGCAGAAATAAGAAGTAACATTTTTTGAGAGTTTATGAAATGCTGGGGGAACTAAGTTAGCATTTGCCTACATGATCTCATTATATCTGTTAAGACAGGATTTCTGAAACTGCTTGCTACAACCCATAGTAAAAACTATATTATATGCTATGACCCAGGACACACATGTATAAACATCCCATAAAACTGAAGCAAAAGTTCCCAGAACTCATACAAAACCTTACTAAGTGTATCGTACTCGGATATTTTCTATTCTATTTCAATGTTTGGAAAGGTCATGACTCACCAAACTGCTTTCAGGATCCACTGTGAGCACAGGTCAAGAAACGGAGCCCTGGAGGCCTGCACTGGCATCAGCCTCTTCTGTGTGGTGGGAAACTCAGATTCAGGGTCAGGTGGTTCGTCCACGTTCCTGCAGCCTGCAGATAGCAGAGCCAGGACCCCACGCCATCTCCAGTCCAGTCTTTATCAGCCTGGGAGGTGGGCAGGGCCCCAGGATTATCCCCCTTTCACAGATGGGAAAATCGAGAAAGGAGTTCAGCAGGATCTTGGCCTGAGCCGTGTGTGTGGCAGAGCCGTGCCTTGAAGTTGGGTTTCCATCTCGGCCTTTCACAGACACCCAGCTGGGCTTGTTGATCTCTCTTGGTGCCACCCACCTGCCCTTTGGTGGGGGACTTTCTGTTCTTCTCAGGGGGCTATTTGTGCACCCCTCTCCCTCCCATGCCCTTGGTTCCTGTGCAAGTGCAACAGCCCCCGTTTCCCAGCTTGCCCTGCCCCATGTGTGGACTTAGCTCTGGGCGCTCCTGGAGCAGCCACCATTTCCCTGCAACCAGCCTCGGTCCTTCCCCACCGTGGCCGCGGCGAGGCGCTGCTGCTCTGCTGAAGGGCTGCTCCACTGCAGGGCTGCTGGGAGGGTGGGAGTCGCCAGCACAAAGCCGGAGCCCAGGCTGGCCTGGCTTTTCTTTGTCTTGTAAACCTGGTTTTGGTTAGGGACAAGAGAGCGTTATTACACCGTTAGAGAGCGCTTAAAGACAGAAAAAACCCTCACCTCGGCCCATCCCGACACCACCGCTCTCCCCTTCTGCTGGGGCTCTCGTCTGACCCCGTCCCAGCGCCATCCATGCAACTGCAGGCACAGTGCACGCGCCTTTTCGTACTCTGCTTTTTCACCCTATGGTCTGTCCCGATTGCTGCTCCATGTCGCCCCCGTTTTGTATTTAACTTTCTATTTTAGAGATGTCACGGTGCTGAGAAAATTGACATTCTACCCTAATAGTTCTGCCTTATGCTGGAAATCCTCTGCGGGAAACATTTTACATTGTGACTCAAATAATACACAATTAGTATAGAAAAATTGCAAACACAGATGAAATTCCTTTCCCTGTGAATTTTTGAATGCATCTTTGAATATTCACATCTTACTGCCAAAATGAGATTGTCTTATGTGCCATTCTGGAATTTTCTTTTTTCCAGTTTACATGTTCTAGGTCCTTCCAGATCAATAGCTGCGCTCTCCCTCCTTCCTCTGCTGGTTTCTCAGCTCGATGGGCTGTAAGTGGCATTGCCAGGCCCCTGCTTGTGAACATGCTGGGGTTTTCTGTAGGTTTTTCCTATTGTAGGCAATAACTTGAGGAACTTCTACATATACAACGCTTTTATTCTATGGAGCCTTCCCCTATATATGTGCCCCACCCAGAGCAGGGCCCCTGAAGCTGCTTCTGGGGACTTTGGGGTACCATTCCAGTAAAGGGTTCTCCAAGGGCTGAAGCCCCTCGTTGGGAGTGCCCCTGTGCTTTTCTAAGCCCTGCCCCCGCCCCAGGGCCCACTCCTCCCATCTCTTCTTTGGCACACAGAGACCCCCTGCAGGCCCTGGGTCCCTGAGGACTCGCAGCGTCTGGTGGGACAGGCTGGCTCCTGTATGAACAAATGCACCTGCCTTCGAGGCTGGGCTTCCCAGACTCCTTGGAAGGGGGAGCCCACACCCGGGTCTCCATGCTGTGGCCTCCGTGGTGAAGCTGAATGTTTCTCTGGAAGGCCATGTTTTATGATAATTTTTTAATATGGATTTTGCTTCATCTTGCATAAAAGAACCACATGTATTTTAGTATAAAAATAATATCTTACCCTCCATATTTGGATGAAATCACTTCTCCGGGATGATTCTGTGGTTTTGAATGCTGGCACATTACCAGGTGCTCCCAGATTCGCTAACCCAAGATTTAGCAGCAAGATGGTCCCCTAAGGTGAGCCGTGGAGGGGAGCTCTGTGGGGACAGCAGGGCCTCAGCCCCACCTCCTTAGGTGCCCTGGAGCTGCTCCCCCAAGGGTGCCTCTTGCCAAATATCCCGACCACTGCACAAGGGCTTGGCACCTCTTTATTCATTCCAGCCTGAGCCTGGGCACCCAGGGCTCCCCTGATGCCACCAGCGCAGCAGAGACCACCTAGGGATTCTGGGCCACTGAAAGCTTGGGAGAGAGAGAGATTCCAGGCCCCCCTCAGATCTGGGTAGGTCCCCCAGAATCTGTGTTTTAACAAGCTCTTGAGTTGGTTCTGCAAGCTCCTATTTGAGAATTCCCAGAAACCAAACTCCAGTAAAGTGTTGGAAATGCCAGAGAGGAAACAGGTGTGGAGAGCGGCAGGTCAGCCATCACCACGATTCCCCGTCCACAGTGGGCTGAGGACAGGGCGTGTCCGGAAGGCACTTCCGGTACTGACTACTCCCCAGCTCCTCCTGCTTGGGCTGGGCTTTCCCTCGTCTGCTGGCCCACCTGCTGGAGGAGTTCTCTGCGGTGCCATCCTGGGGTTCATGTGGGGGCCATGAGCCAGGATGGCTGGGCCTGACCTCACCCTGCACCTGTACAGCTCTTAGCCCTGGCCTGGCTGGGGACCCAAAGCCATAAGGAAAGGAGGAGGCAGATGCCACAGCCGCCCTGCAGCATCACGCAGGTGGCACTCCACCCAGGCTGTCACAGTGACCACAGCAGCACAGTGTGCATGCCAACTGCATTTCCCCATCCAGATTACTGCCTGGCAGGGCGCAGTGGCTCATGCCTGTAATCCCAGCACTTTGAGCAGCCGAGGTGGGCAGATTACTTAAGATTAGGAGTTCAAGACCAGCCTGGCCAACATAGTGAAACCCTGTCTGTACTAAAAATACAAAAATTAACTGGGTGTGGCAGGGCATGCCTGTAATCCCAGCTACTTGGGAGGCTGAGGCAGGAGAATTGCTTGAACCCGGGAGGGGGAGGTTGCAGTTAACTGAGATTATGCCACTGCACTGCAGCCTGGGCGACTGAGTGAGACTCCATCCCAAAAACAAGATAAAACAAAGCAAAAACCAACCAAACAAAAAAATAGATTGTTGCACAAAGTCCTGCCTGAATAAACGGGCTGTTAGGAACAACAGATGTACCAGTGGTTTCTGCTTGTTAAATTCAGTAGCATAACCTTTGGCTCAAGAGAAATATCATCCAGAATCCCAGCACATAAAACAGGCTGAAGTAGGATTTCCCCTGGTTGGGACAAGTGAGGACTGAATCTTTGTCCCTCCAGACTCAGCCCCACTTCCTGGGGTAGCCCTGGGCAGCTTTGCAAAAGGCGAGGGCCCCTTAGAGTATGGTTTGACAGTGCGTGGGACAGCTGGAAACCCCACACAACCCCAGGATGTGTGGCTACTCCAAGAGCAGGGTTAGAGATGGGCAGTCCCAGGTTTAAATCCCCTTTCTGCCACTTACTAGCTGGTAGACACTGAGTGTGTTGCCGTACTTCTCTGAGCCTGTCTTTTTGTAGAATGGGGGTAAAGTAGAGGCCCAGTGGCTGAAAGGATAAAATGAGATGAAGCACTACAGGAAAGTTCCTTTGTAAAATGTTATCACTATTCTAGATTTACTTTGCTCTAAAGAGGTCTTTGTGTATTTAAATAACAGTTGAAATATGAAAAGGCAGCTTTTCCACTTCCTATAGTTGTTATGCAAATATCAGGACTCTGTGATGTGCATACTATAACTTTACCTCCCTCCAGGAGCGCCAGTACACCTGCCACCTGTTACAGCTTCCTAGAGCAGGTGATTCTGGAGGTGGGGCAGCCCCTGGCCCTGGCGGAAGGAGCCTGCTTATCTGAATCCTTAGTGGGATTCAGTGATTGCTTGGTTCCTTGAGAGAGAGAAATCTGGGAGGTCATACTTGCGATTCTCCTGCCTCAGGCTCCCCCAGGACCCGTTGTGGCAAGTTCTGGCAAGTAGCAACACTCTTAGGATGACAGCGTCTTTACACTCTGAGGACTGCAGATCAGATCCAGGCTCTGTTGTGACAACTGAGGAACCTTCCCAGGATCACACAGGAAGGCATGAGAGCAAGAGCTGGGGGTCTCCTGACTGCTGGCCCAGGACTTTTCCCTTTGTCCCCAGTCCAACACCTGTGCTTCTCAGCCCTCACCTGTTCGCTCTTGTTTTTTGATGCCATGGGTGACGGGCATTCCCCACTGCAAGGACAGCAGCTGCCTGCTGGTCGTGTCACCATCTGGAGTGGATTGGGGGCATAGGAGTGCTCACGTGAGAACCAACAATGGTTGTTTGCTCAGAGCTTACCGCGACCAGGGAGGTATCGGCCACCATCACCTGCATTTGGCAAAGATGCAAAGAGGCAGGAGAGTGGGACACTTTGAAGCAGATGAAAGGGAAGGCTCAGATACGTGCTGATTGGAGGTTGTTGGCGTGGGGAATCCAGAAGCAGCCAATGAGAAGTGGGGCATCCTTTGTCCTCTGTGAGCGGGAAGTGGGGCCTGTTTGGCTTTCTTTGGATGGTGTTACTAAACTGGAAATGGGGAAAATTTTAGGAAAGTTGGCGGTTATTGATCAAATCTTGGCCATTGGGGGCTGATTGCTGCAGAGGCTGTGGTCTGGCTTCCAGGTTACTGCAGGCTGTGGGTCAGAGTTCCACCTTTACATGTGGCCTGGCCATTGTCCCTTTGTGTATTCAGACTCTTGGGGGAACTGGCACTTGCTGTAGAACGTGGGCTGCAGAGACCTGCAGCTGGGACCCACGTGGTTCCCTGGTGGTGCTGGAGCAAGGATGGGTGAGGGGCAGTCTGTGGCCACATTGTAGAGAAAGAGAAATGTCATCACCCACAAGCTCAGGTGGGATTGTCACTGAGTCCTGCTCCCTCAAGATAGGGCTCAGTGACCTGGAAAATGGGCTCTGGCTGTTGAGAAACAGGTCCTTGGAATGTGACTCTGGGGACCATAGCAAATGATAAACGTTCATGGTGACCACCCAGGCTGGCCCCAATTTTTTTTTTTTTTTTTTTTTTTTTTTTTTTGAGATAGGGTCTCACTCTTTTACCTAGGCTGGAGTACAGTGGTGTGTGATCTCAGCTAACTATAGCCTCAACCTCCCAGACTTAAGTGATCCTCCCACCTCAGCTTCTCAAATAGCTGGAACTACAGGCATGCACTACCATGCCTGGCTACTTTTGTCCATTTTTTTGTAGAGGTGAGGTTTCACTATGTTGCCCAGGGTGGTCTTGAACTCCTGGGCTCAAGTGATCCTCCTGCCTCAGCTTCCCAAAGTTCTGGGATTACAAGCATAAGCCACTGTGCCTGGCCTGGCCCTATTTGCTTTTTAAGGCCCCGAGTGAATACCCCCGAGTGAAGTCTGCTGAGTAGAAGGCATAAGTGAGCCTAGACATCACCAGGCAGCTCCTGGGACCCCAGGCCTCTGCCACGGCCCTGTGCTGACTTGTAAACGGGACCTACTTGGCAGCTTGCAAAGCATTTCTGTCAGTTGCCTCCTTCTTCCCATTGCCCCCCAGTAAGGAAACATGGTTGGGGAAGTTGAGTGACTGGTCCAGATCCTATACAAGTTCTCCTACATCCCCCTCCACTGCTCCTCTCTCAGCAAAGGCCAGAATCTCCCCAGGCCCCGCTGAAGGTGGCCAACATCCCCACAGACCCTCCATGCACCTGCTGCCTAGCTATTGGGCACTTTCACTCTGCCAGGCTCTGCACACCTTGCCGTTTTCACTGGGCTTTTCTCTCTGCCCAGAGCACAGCTTTTGTGACTCTGCTCGTTTTTCCATCCAGGCCTTCTCTGAAGCCCCTGTCCAATGAGGCTGACTTGGACTCCCGGGGTTAGTGCCGGTCCTCAGGTGATTCTCACTCCTGTGATTGCTTCTCCATGGAAGCCTATTACTGTCGCAAATAACATTGTCCTGGCAAGAGTTTCAGAAGTCCATTTATTGGGACTCTGAGAATTTTCTCGTTGCAAAAATAAAACCAGCCAGGCACAGTGGCTCATGCGTATAATCCCAGGACTTTGAGAGGCCAAGGTGGGAGGACCACTTGAGCCCAGGAGCTTGAGGCCAGCCTGGGCAACATAGCGAGACTCCCTCTCAACAAAAAAAAAATTTTTTTAATTAGCCAGGTGTGATGGTGTGGCCACTGGGGTGGCCGACGTAAGAGGATCACTTGAGCCTGGGAAGTCGAGGCTGCAGTGAGCCGTGATCGTGCCAGTGCACCCCAGCCTAGGTGACAGAGAGAGACCCTGTCTCAAACAAACAAACAAAAACCCAAAAAGCAAAAAGATAACAAACAGCTGAATTTAAGAATAAAGTATGAAAAGTGCGTTAGTTTAAAGCAGGCAGTTTGCATCATTGGAAAGGGTGGATTTCCATATTTGGTTCAGCTGCACCCTGGCTTTGAAGACTCATGCTGTCCATGTGTCTCGGTTGTGGAAGGATCAGCAGTCTTCTGTTCAGAGCCAGCTGAGCTGGCTTTGTCTAGGAGATGCGTCTGCCACACATGTACACCCTGGTTCTGGGCAGTTGGTGTCCATTGGTGGTCTGCCGCGTGGGTGGGCACATCGGGAATGGTGCCACAGGCCCCCTGGGTGGCCACAGTGGTGGATGCTCTTATGTGTCAATCACTGTCACCAGAACTGCCTGAACCACAGGGAGCCGGGCCGCTGCTCAGCCTGTCTGAGCGTTGGAGCTGTCAGCCATGGCAGCTGCCGCCTCTCACCCCGTATGCTGCACGCCTGCCTGCAGAACGTGGCCTGGTCTGCGTGTCTGTCTGTTGTCAGGAACACACAGCAGGAAAGCGGGTGTCTGTCTGTGCACACATGTGTATGCAACAAGAACATACCAGCACATGCCTGCAACCCATCCAGGAGCACCCCACCTACCCCATGCAACCTCTGCGGGCCCAGCTCATGTTTTGGTGTTCCTCATGGCCTGCACTAGTTCTGATGACCCCCGTGCTCACCAGGAAGCCAGGAGCTGCAGTTCCAGTCCTATTCCCTGCAGACCTCTCTTTGAAGCCCCCGTTGCCCCATCCCTGGTGACAAGATTCTAATCACGACCAACTGTCTTTCCAGTGAAGGGAGAAGAAGACACCCTTCCTCCACGTCAGTGAGGGGCTTTGTCTCCTGTCAGCGCAGAGGGCGGGCTGGAGGGCAGGCACTGCAGAGCCGGGCCCTGTGCCTGCAGATGGCTGGGTGAATGCTGATATAGGAATGGAGGAGGAGGAGGACCAGGGAGGAGAGGATTGAGGGGGCCCCCGAGTGATATGTGTGCAACCTGACCCGACTCCGTGCTCATGACAACCCTGAGGTGTTTGTGCTAGGAGAAGGGTGAAGAAATGGCTCAGAGGCTGAGTGACGCACCTCTCCTATGGAATTACTGACCCCCTCACTGAGATCAGTGGCAATTCCCTTCTGCCAGCTGATCACCTTAACTGTCCAGATTTATAAGCTCTGAAGTTCTTCCTGGCCTGTCTTCCCCTCGCACCACCACTGCTCCCTGAGTCCGGGCTCCGGTCGCTTCTTCTATGGACCATGAGCAAAGCTTGCCTGGAGAGACCTGACTCAGCCTGTTCCCTCACGGCACTACGTCTGCTGCAAGCCTAAGGGGTCCCTTTTCACCAAGAGGAATCTAGGTTCCCAGTTATGTCCTAGTCATGCCCCCTGCAGACCCTCACAGTGTGACTCGCAGGTCCTGTACCCGAGACGCTATTTAGCTCTCATTCCACCAAGTTCACTTCCTGTCTCCACATCACATCTTCCCTGAGCCCTCAGGCTTGGTTGGTTCTGTCCTCTATACTCTGCCGTGGCAGAGCGGAACACCCTGTGTGCTAATGAACAGTTTCCTTTTTTTTCCCCCACCCAAGACAAAGTCTTGCTTTGTCGCCCAGGCTGGAGTGCAGTGGCATGATCTGAGCTCACTGCAACCCACATCCCCTGGGTTCAAGTGATTCTCATGCCTCAGCCTCCCAAGTAGTTGGGATTACAGGCATGCACCACCATGCTGGGCTAATTTTTGTATTTTTAGTAAAGATGAGATTTCATCATCTTTGCCAGGCTGGTCTCGAACTCCTGGCCTCCTGCAAACTTTTTGCTTTAAACTAAAGTACTTTTCATATTTTATTCTTAAATTCACCCGCCTCAGCCTCCCAAAGTACTGGGATTATAGGTGTGAGCCACCTTGTCCGACCATAATGATCTCTTTGGCAGCAATAGTAAACTCCTTGTTTACTATTGTTGCTAAGTTTCTATGTGACCCTGCTCTGCCATGAGCTTCTGGGGACAGCGGCAGCTCGTCCTCATCTTTGTTCCCTCGTCCCCAGCGCAGTTCTTGCAGGTGGGAGGTTCTCAGTGAGTACTGGCCATCAAAAGTGCTCACAAGAGAAGGAATGAGTTGCTCATAGAGTGGCTGAGGGCCTGGTGGCAAGGCCAGTGGAGTCGTCAGGAGATCTTTGGAGGAGGGGCTTCCGCACATAGGGCGCTGTCTGAGACTGGGGCTGGGAGCCTAACCCTCTTCCCTCCCTGGCCCTCCCGCCTTGGGGAATAGGTTAACAGAATCCTGAGATGGAGATGTGCCGGCAGCCTGCTGCCTGCCTACCTGTCCTCCACCTGTCCATCCCTCCCCGCCTCCATCCATCGCCCATCCTCTCATCCAGAGTTTATCAAGGCATCTGTTCTGGACCAGGCACATTACCAAGTCCCCAGAGCCTGAAAGTTTTGGGCCGCTCAGGACAGGACCCTGGGGCTTTTAGGCATAAAACTCCATCTTTCCTGCTTCTTTGATTCCCCTGGAGATGGGTCTGGAGAGCTGGGGAGGTAAAGAAGGCAGCCCAGGCAGCACGGGGCGGGTGGGGTAGGGTACAGACTATGCCTGAGCCTCCCGCATGTGCTGTAGATCCACTTAATTTCAGTTTAAGATAACAAAAGGGCAAACATGTCTCTAGGGAGAGAAACAAGGACCAAATCCAGTTGGAGGAGAAAACTCACATGGAAGGGAAGTTAGGCCTCCTGTGTGCTGTCAGGACAGGGTGCAGGCGTAGGCAGGGGCACCACAGCTTCTCCAGAGAGACCTCCTTGCGCCTGTTCTCTCGCTTTCTTTGTTCTTCAGATGGCTCTCTTCCTCTGTGCACCCTCTGATTTCTGGTCAATGCAAAGCCTCTTGCTCCCCTGCCCCGAGGGGCCCGTGGCTGGGTACAATGCAAGTTTAATCCCCAGGAGCCAGGGAGGGCCTGCTTGTTTCTGAGGGGACAGTGGGGGGTGTGGTGTGGAGCTGCTGCTGGGGGAGGCTGCAGAGCAGCCTCAGACTTGCTCTCCCTGAGAGCTGCCACCTGGGTAGGGGCCGGGGCAGCTCTCCACCCTTCCCCACTGCAGTGCCTGCTGGGTCCAGGAGTAAGAGCCACGCAAAGGGCAGCGGAGATGGGGAATGAAGTGGAGAGAAGCATCGGGCAGAACAGCAGCTGCAAGCCTGGCTGACCGTGCAATTCCTCAGGAGACTGAACACAGCCTCCTGGGCCTGCTTGGGGTTTCCGACTCAGTGGGTCTTGGCTGGGGTCGGCTTTGCTGTCTGCCCCAGGAGGCCATGGCCCCTGTTTGGCACCCACTTCCTAGGAGTCATGAGAGCTGAGCTGGCTCTGCCTGATTTGTGAGAATAAAGGGGAGAACGTCTGAGCAGACGAGTCCTGGCTCCTCCAGGTCTCAGAGGAGCAGAAGCACTTTCTGGAAAGCACTTGCCCTTAGGGTGGAGAATCCAGGCTCCCTCCACCTCACCTCCAGCGCCACAGGCAGGGCCTGAGGGTGGTGCACAGCAGAGGAGGTGCCTCATGGCCTGGGCTGGGTGGAGAAAGCACAGGACCAGGCAGATGGGCCTTCCTGGAGCAGTCTGTGCCACTGCGTCTCTGCTCCCCGTCACTACCCTTGAAACATGCCACTTTCTCCCCAGAGAACGGCAGGATCAATCCTGTTGTCCCTGCCCCATCCTATATCACCTTCCTCATGGGGCATTTGGAGGGGACGAGGATAGGACCACAAGTATGACCATCCTCAATCTAGACCCAGGCTGCCTGTCCCATCCCTACTGTGTGGCCTCGGGCAGACACTCAGCTTCTCTGGACCACTGTTTCCTCATTCAACAAAGGAGTCCTGCAGAGATCCTTCCCCCGGAACTGGGCCCTGAGCTCAGAGGTTGCTCCGTCCTGCAGCCTTCTGGCAGGGAGCGTTCCTGGCCTTCATAGTTCCTCCTCGCCTCTGCTGGGTGACTGGGATTCTGCTAGACCTCAGACTCCGGACTGTGGGAATGGTCACCTTGGAGGGCCCTGCCCCTTCCAGCACCCAGGGCCATTCTGCTATTTTTATCTGCCGTTGGTTAATCTGTATCATTGTGTAGGCCAGCCTTGGTGCAGTTTTGCCGCAGAGTGTTACCAACATGAGCTCAGATGGTGACCTCACATAGTGACCTCAGTCCAGTGGAACTGCCCGCCAGAGAGACAGGCACACGGAATTTCAGTTTCCAGTAAAGGGCACATTCTCATAATTTTCAGGAACCTTAAAATGGCTAACAGGCATCACCAGCAGGCGTTGAATGCCTGCTAAAGTGATTAAAGTAAAATCAGGTGTGTTTCCTTCCTGGCAGTATCATACAGTGATGGACACAGATCCTGAGCATTCAGCTCCAGGCATGTTTACTTATCCAGCCCGGAACCACCACCTGGATCAAAACTAAAGTACTCCCACACCCCAGAAGCTTCCATCCTGCCCTGTCCTGGTTTCTCACAGCAGGGTCTGGCCCAGAGCAGGACCTCCTCAGCCAGTCGGCAAGTGCATTGTAGTGGGACCTGGGTTGGCAGAGCCAAGTGCACTGTAATGGGACCTGCGGTGGCAGAGCCGGAGTAGGGGAGGTGGGCAAGTCCCAGAGAGGCTTCCTGAAAGGGGGCTGCACCGCAGAACCCAAGTGTTAACTAGAACAATGGTGGTTTTACCATGCAAAGGAAACAATAAGGCGCTTACCAAGGCTGCTTTCTGCCCTCCTGAGTCCTAGCCCTGAGGTTTGTGGCTCCAGACCAGGTCCATCCTCATTTCTGAGTGGCTGTGGAGTGTGGTTCTCTGAGCCTGGCTCCCAAGTGCTGAGACTCTGAGACCAGGCAGCTATCTCCACCTTCCGAATGGGAGCACGATCTCTGGCCTGTGACCGCGTGGCAGACTCAGGGCCTGAAGACATCTAAGAGCCAGGGTTGTCTGGCAGCCGGTGTCCAGTCCTGGCAGCCACCTGCTCCTTCTGACAGTGGTCATTTCTTGAACACAGGGCACAGCTGCCCACAGTAGCAGGGGCCCTACCACTCTGTCATTGAGGAAACCTGCTCCCCAGCCACCTTTGCTGGCCTGCTTTTCTCCCCTGGGATGGAGGACCTGTCCTTCCCTTGGCCGTGTGACCATCTGTTAGAGATTTCAGAAAGACTTCAGCTCCACCTGCCTGGACTGCTCTGGTGGTCCTCTCCAGGCCTTCCCTGGTCCCTCTGGCCTGGTCTTTTCTGGCCCATGGCATCCAGCCACCCCCGCTGCAGGGCCCAGCACTTGTGTGGGTGTGACCGGGCCACCTGGACACTTGTGGGAAATCCTCACCTTGTGCTTTGTCTGTGATTCTCCAGCTCCAAGAAGCCCAAGAAACATCCCAAAGTGGCCATGAAAGCCAAGCCCCGGCTCACCATCTTTGATGAGGAGGTGGACCCTGACCAGGGGCTCTTTGGCCCGGGCAGGAAGCAGTTCCCGCAGGGCCCCTCGGAGGATGTGTCATCCATGGACCGTAAGTAGAGCCCCAGGGTCTGCTCCTGGTGTCCTCTCGGTGCCCAGCTCCGTCACCAGACAGGGTGTAGACTCACCCGGCGTGAACAGGACTCATCTCCCCTGTCCTATTTAGATGTTAGATAGACTCCGCTTTGGAGGGAGCTTTCCTGCTGGAGGAATTGAGCCTCATACCTGGTTCCCCACAGCCTGGAACATTCCCGGGCCGTGTGTTTCCTGTAAACGTCCCACAGAAGAGGAGGGTGGTTTTCTGTGCTGCTTCGAGAAGCGCTTCCATGACATCTGTGGGCAGATATGGGCCCTGGGCTTCCAGGCACCGTTTGTGTAGAAAGTGATAGGGCCTGCCTGGGGCACGTGTGTGACTGTAGGTTTGGATTTAATAGGAATGTGTCGCCTGCGTGGACTCCCCTGGAGGGCTCTGTGCCGAGTTGGCAGAGGGAAAACCGAGCGGCCTTGGGACATCTCCACTCATCCCTGGGTCCCTTTCCTCACATGCCCAGGTCATCCTCCAGTGAGGGGAGTTGATGCCACCCACTAAGTCAGCCCATACTTGGTGAGCCCCCACTGCGGGCCAGGCCCAAGGACATGCTGAGGAGTGAGACCTAGTCCCTGTCCCTAGTCCCTATCCTGAGGGCCTCAGGGGCCCCTGGGGAAGCAAATCATCACCTGACAGTTACAGAGCAGCAGCAGTTATGACAGGCTGAGCAGAGGCATCAATTCCTGTAGGACTCCCCGGAAGACTTCCTGGGGTGGGGTGGGGGCCCTCCTTGAGCTGGATCCTGGAAGGTCAGTGGAGTTTGCTCGCCTTGTGGAAGCAGGGGACTCCAGGTATAGCGGCCATGATCGGCATTCTCCAAGGGCAGCCACGATCAGTTCACACGTGAGAGGGTGCGGGGAGGACACCCAGGCTTCCTGAAGGCAGCAGCCACATGTCACGGCACCCCAGCAGAGACAGAGCGGCCATGGCATCCCAGCAGAGAGAGTGGCCATGGCACCCCGGCGGAGAGAGCGGCCATGGCACCCCGGCAGAGAGAGAGTGGCCATGGCACCCTGGCAGAGAGAGAGTGGCCATGGCACCCCGGCAGAGAGAGTGGCCATGGCACCCCGGCAGAGAGAGAGTGGCCATGGCACCCTGGCAGAGAGAGGGCAGCCATGGCATCCCGGCAGAGAGAGAGTGGCCATGTCACTCCAGCAGAGAGCGGCCATGGCATCCCGGCAGAGAGAGAGTGGCCATGGCATCCTAGCAGAGAGAGTGCGGCCCATGCTGGTGGGTGGCACTCAGTAAATGCTTGTTGAAGGCCAGGTGCAGTTGAGGGGTTGCACTGAGATCAACTGGACTGGATGGCGAGATGCCTGGTGCAGTGAGCCCAAGAGGCTATAACCTCCTAAGAGCAGTAGGAAGCCCATGAGGACCTGAAACCGGAGTGATGCCATCGGCTGACTCTGGCACAGGTGCCAGGCGGCTGAGGCCAAGGCAGACAGCTGTCCTAGGCCTCTGTGAGCCCTTGTCCTCGTCCTCCTCCTGCCCCTACCCGGTCCACTTCTCTGATTTTCTGCCTTATCCCTTGCTGGGTGCCCCAGGAGGCTGGGCCAGGCCTTCTCCACCTTGTACCTTGGGTAGCTGAGGACAGGCCAGGGCTTCCTCTGACGCCCCTGCTCCTGCCTTCCCACAGCCCTGAAGCTGTTTGACGATCCTGACCTCGGCGGGGCTGTGCCCCTGGGTGACTCCCTCCTGCTGCCGGCCGCCTGTGAGAGTGGAGGGCCCACGCCCCGCCTCGGCCACAGGGACGCCTCCAAGGAACTGTTCAGGTACCGCCTGTCCCCAGGGGAACTTGGCCAGCTCTGAGAACGTCCTGGACAGAGCCAAGGGCCCGGCTTATCTGGGGGCATTGCCCGGTCTCAGCCCCAGCCTCCTCTGAGGGGAGGACCCCAGACCTGTGAAAAGTAGAAACCTGTGGGTGCACATTGGGTGAGAAGCAGCGAAGGGGTTTCAGGGGGAGGATCTGCAGCCCAGGGCTGCTCAGCTAGTTCCAGAAAGAGAGAACTTTGTGTGCACAACCAGTCTTTCTTTCACAATCATATTTTAACAATTTATGTAAAGAATAATTATATAATTGTAAGAGCAGGTATAACTGGCACAAGCAGGTTTGGGAACAACTTAAACTGACTCATGGCAGAATGCAGCCCACCCAGAGAGGGGGCAAAGTGCAGGTGTCCTGGCGATGGCCTCTCTGCCGGAGGGCCCGGTCAGTAGCTTTTACAGAAGGAAGGGAGAATGAGGCCTCATCTGTCACATGGAGGTCAATTGGCAGAACCTGTGCCTGAGATGGCTCCTATTTCCTGAGTCCTTGCTGTGTATGCAGTAAGCCAGACTCCTTATGTGCTCTCCTATGTAATCCTCACGACGGCCCCCCTAAAGTAGATGCTATTTTCTCCATATTATAAGAAATCGAGTGTGGGAGGCCACCTGGCTATGGCCCCTGCTCTGCCCTGGCCTCTCCACTTCATTAGGGACTGTCTGAGCACTCGGCTGGGTGATCTGCCTCCCCACCCAGCCCCCCAGTTCTCCCCAGGCCTTTACCTCCACTGGCCACGTTCTCAGCAGGCTCAGTGTTGTGCACGTCTCCAGCTTCTCCTCTGCGCTCCAGGACACAGGACTGTGCCTAGGGTTCACAGGAAGCCAGGCCGCCTCTTTCCAGGAACGGCTTATGTGACACCGAGGCATGCAGGCCCTGGAGACTGTCATCTCTACCCCTCATTAGCAGCCTCGGGCTATTAGACAGCCCTCCAAGTGCCCGCCAAGCCTGAGTCACCGTGACGGCTTCTAGTATTTACATGTCCCCAAGGCCCCTGGCATCTGTTCACTCTCATCCTGTGTCCTCACTCCTGACATCCCGGCAGGCTGGGGGAAACCAGGATTGTTATTTTATTAGAGGGAAACTGAGGCACAGGGAAATGGAATACTAGAGTCGGCCTGGGGAGTGGCAGGGCCAGGCCGAGCGTGTCTAGGAGTCCATGTGTCCCAGTGGGGTGGTTCTTGTGGGACCTTTCTGGCCTAGTTTATTCTAAATCCGTTACTTCCCAACCTGTGTTCTGCGGAACATGGTACAGTGGGGTGGTCAAAGGCCACCTTCAAAAGGGCTCTGTGGCCTGATGAATTGGGGAAATGCCATATGAAGCAGGGCTGGTAGTGCGCGAGCCAGCACCACACGGCACTTCACATTCTCATTCCTCCCTGGGCCCTCCCCTCTGTGGTGCCCCTTAGCGTCCCACAGAGTGCTTGGGGAATCCCTGCTCAAAAAATGTGGGTCCCGCACCCCCACCTTCACTTTAGCAGACATCTGCTAATGAAAGGATTAGCTGCTTTTCTTCTTTTAAAATTCAGGCAAATTCAAAAAGAGCTGTAACACTGCGATTAGCTTCTTGAGAGCAGGAACCACATTCATTCTTTGTGTCTGCCCTGTGACTATCCAGGGAGTAGTTGGGCTTCCTCATAATAAAGAACGTTCTGATAGTCATTCATTCCTTCATGCTTTCACCCCTTCGTTCATTCTGTCACTAGCCTCAGCCGTGACAGCCCTGAGGCAGCGTGGGGTGTATACTGAGCGTGTTGAGACTGAGAAGCCTTTGTTCCTTCTGGCCGTGCAGCCACACCAGGGCAGGGCCTCTAGTCTAGATGTTTAGGTGAGTCTTGTCTTACGCAGGGACCCTGGGGGACGGAATGGGGCCAGGGTCTTAGAGCTCCCTTACCCCTCTCTGGTTGACCTCACACCAGCTGGGCCTAGAAGAGAAGGGAGCTAGTGAGAGCTAGTCCTAGTCATGACTCAGAAATAGGGTGCTAGGAAAAGGGGTGCCTTGCAGCCACCTGTGTCCCAAGAGCAGATATCCCGCCTCCCACCGTGGCTGCCCACCCATGTACCCCTCCCACCTGGGAGCAAATCCAGCTGCTGATGAGTTCCAAAGAGTCACTGCTTTGCCAAGCAGGATAATCCTGAAATCTGACAGAAGCTTCTAGCGGCGGCTTTGTTTTCCAAAGGGCCCCTATTTGAGGATAATTCAGTCCCTTTGAGCTTTTCCCAGGTCCCTTCAGCCTTCAATGGAGGCTGCATCATGCCAGTGGAGCTGGCACCTGCCCCGGGGGAATCAAGGAAGGGCCGCCACTTGGAGGGAGCTCCGGCACGTCTGACCTGAGGTGGCCAGGAGCAGCCCGGCCATGAGTGATACCTCCTGAAATCGCCTCTACCCCAAGACAACTGATCTCTCTATGAAGGCCCGGCTTGGGCCAGTCCCTCTGGGTTTGTTCAAGAAGGACACCTTTTATTCATTTATCTGCCGACCAAACAGACTCTGAATTCTCTCTCTGGGGTTTGTGCCCCATCACAGGAGGTTGACCCAGGAAGCAGGCAGGGTGTCCGGAGCTCCTTCCACAACTGGCTACAGGCAGGCATCCACCCCAGGGGTGCTGTGCTGGGCACCTGCAGACTCACACAGGCTCTCTGGTAGTGCCAGGAGTTGTCCTGATCAAAGGTATCTCCTCTCTGTCCCCATCCCTGCCCGGCCTTGCCCCAGGGCAGGAAGCCGCTGCTCATGAGCCTGCCTGGTTCTTCCTGTTCATTCTCATTCCCACCTCCAGACCTCTGCTCTCTGCTCCCTTCTCCAGGACTCTCTCCCCTATTCATGCCAGGCTCACCCTTCTGAAAAGGCTCACCTTCCCAGGAGGCCTTCCCAGCCTGCTCTGGCCCAAGGGCTCACTCCCTTCTCTGGACTTCAACACCTTCTTTCCAGGCCTTTGCAATTGCGTGGCCCCTGCCTGACTGGGCTGGGGGTGTCCCCATTGTAGAGAGAGGCGCTGCTTTTCTGTGTCTTATGCCCACTTGCTCAGTCCCTGCTGTCGGTAGACATCAGTACATACAGCCTTCCTGTACATTTGGAAACTACTTTCCTTGTGTTGTCTTATTTGATCCTTGTAAGAATCCCTGTGAGGGTGGTAGAGTAAGTACAATCCCACTTTATAGAAGAGACTGAGGACCAGGGAGAAGGAGTGGCCTGAAGCCTCCTGATGGAGGAGTTGCAGGGTGAGGGACGGAAGCCAGTTCTCCACCCGCAGTGCTGTGCTTCTGTGCGCAGTTCTGTGCAGCAGTGCCAGTGACACTGTTACTCTTGCTTGTAGATGAGGGCGCTGAAGCTTGTAGAGACCAAGTGGGTGCTCCAGGTCTGCTGCCTTCAGTACCTGTGCCTTCCCTCACCGGACTCCAGCATGACTGAGCGATAGACGTAGAGATGCCTGTTAGCACAAAGGGAAACCTCGCCCTGACACTGGAGTCCGGGTGCCCCCGGCAGGGGAACACACCCCAGAGAACCAGCCACAGGCAGGCCAAGTCCTGTTCATCCTCACACTAGCTGTGGGTCTCAGGGCAAGGCCCTTTGCCTCTCTCCACCTCAGTTTTCTCATCTGTAGAACAGGGCTAATCTCTGTGCACACACGGTGTGTGGAGACTATTAAATGGGTTGATGAACGTGCAAACGTCTGGCCATCACGGGTGTTCAGCACAGGGCTGAGTGGATGGAATGGATTGAATGAGTCTTCCACTGTGCATCCGTCTCCAGAAATCAAGTTCTGGAGAATCAGGGGCCTGGCCTATTTCTTGCCCACAGTACCCAGGGATGGTCCTGAGTGACTGTAACACTGCCGGGGCTTTTTTCCCACCCACCAGTGGGAGATCAGAGGTCTGGGGTCATGACAGAGTCTTGGTTGGCCCTGGCCAAGGCCATCCTCAGCTCTCGCTGGGCTCTGTCTAGCACCCATGTGGCCCACAGAGGCCCACTGTGGGCGGGCCAACCCTGCGCCACCGTGGCTCAGCGCCCCTGGTTATTCTTTCTCTGGTTGAACTTGCTTTGGATGAGGGCTCAGCTTCTGAGGGCCGATGTCCTGTTCCTCCCAACAAAGGCACTGTCACATACCATCCCCTCGGGGCCACTCGGCCTCCTGGGACTCCAGTGTCCTCATCTGCAGGATGGAAACACAGTCGTGCCTCCCCAGAGTGGTGTTTTGAGGATGAAATATGATTAGGTGTCTGAAGTGCTCGGCACAGAGCGGGAACTCTGTACATGGTAGCTGGTGGTTATTTCTGAAGGGATTGGAGGGAAAGCCCCCTACAGAAGCCAGCATGTGTCAAGTGGGGTCACCTGAAGACCAACTCCCAGGAGGCTGTGTGGGGCCTGCCCTGTGCCTGCTTTGCTGTGGGTGGGAGGGAAGGAGAGCCCTGGTCTTCGTGTCTCCTCTGGGCAGGATGGGTGGAGGGGCCAGAGCGGAATGGGGCAGGGCGGGGCCTTGACCTGGCCCAGGCTGGGCTCCCTGCAGCTGCCCAGCCCCCTGAGGGCAGTGGCATTGCCTGGGGTCTTGTTCCTGTCACGGGGTAGCAGTGTCATGCTCAGGGTTCCTCCCTGTGGTTCCCTAGAGTTGAAGAGGACTTGGACCAGATTCTGAACCTGGGGGCTGAGCCCAAACCCAAGCCCCAGCCGAAGCCCAAGCCACCAGTGGCAGCTAAGCCGGCGATACCCAGAAAACCAGCTGTTCCCCGCAAAGCGGGCCTGGCTGAAGCTGTGGCTGGGCAGCAGAAGCCGCAGGAGCAGATCCAAGCCATGGACGAGATGGACATCTTGCAGTACATCCGGGACCACGATACGCCGGCCCAGGCGGCCCCCAGCCTCTTCTGACGCTTCCGTGCTGGCGCCTGGCCCAGCAGGCCTGTCTGTGGGGACATCTGTGTGAAGGGAGGGGACTGTGCCCTGCAGGGTCAGAACCTCCCCACCCCCGAGGGAGGCCAGGTGGAAGCCTGGGTCACAGCACCCAGAACTGCATGGTTCCATTTTCTCCTGGGCTGTGGGGCCAAAATAGAACCCTGCAGGCTGTGGGAGTGGCTCTCACCCTAGGAACCGGAGCCCAACTTGTCTTACTCCCCATGGACATGGAGGGGAGGGAGGGTGTGCCTTGCCAACCAGGAGCCCAGCCCCAAGGATGAAGCAAGACATGTGGGGCCAGAGCGAGGTGTCACATGGGGCAGGGGAGCTTCATACCCTTGGGTTCTGCCTGTCCCAGCACAGACACAAACTGGGACTGGGCCTCTAGCCCTCCTCTGCCTCTCTTCGCATAGTAAGAAGGAGTGATCAGCATCCTCCCCTTCCCCTACCCTAAGCAGCAGCCTGGGTGACTGACTGGCCTGGGCCTGGGGTCGGGGGGGGGGTCCCCAAGCCAAATTACCCCAGGGTTTCTGCTCCTTGTGGCTGCCAGGGGCCTGCAGGGTCTGGGTGGGTCTCCCAGGAGAGGGATGCTGAGGGGGAGATCAGCTGTCTGGAGTGTTCTGATGCAAGTCTCTCCTGAGCCTCCTCTTGATACGGCTCTAAAGGGAGAAGTGAGGCCCAGCCCTGCCTCTCCAGGGTGCAAACGGCCCTGCCAGGCCCCAGTTCTTCCTCCCTCCTTCTTTCCCAGGAAAGGGCAGCCCAGTCCATGGCCTTCTTGGGCCTCTGGGCACAGAGCCAACGTTCGTCATTGCAGCTCTCACAATCTGGGTCATAGCATTCTCCACCGCTCAGCCTGGAGCCTGGGCAGGGCTCCCAGCCTGCACTGCCTCCCACTGCTAGTGGGGCGTGATGCTCTCAGGCTTCTGTCCCGAGGCCTTCGCCATCCTCAGGGTCTGGACTTGGTCAGTGGCCTTTCACCAGTGGCGCTGCCTTCCCAGGGAGAAGAAGCCATGCGCCAGGGCAGGGCCCGTGCCTTAGACTTCTCCCGACCCCCAGAGCCCTGGCACACAGGTCTGGGCACCACACAGTGCTTTGGAAATTCTCAGTGAATGATGTTTAATAAAGCAAAAAATGTCAAGCTGTCTTTCTTGGTTATAATTCTTCATGTTCAGAGCTAGTTTTTTCTTTTGTTTTGCTTTTTAATGAAACAGTAGTTTTAAATGAAATGCAACCACTATTGTTCCTTGGCCCTGTCCTGCCTGGCAGAAGCATTGGGAGGGTGGAACTAGGACCCCAGACCCTTTTCTGATAGACACCAAGGCCAGCCCTGAGGGAGCCCCCAGCTGATGGTGCGGGTGGTTTGTAGCCATCAGTGTGGAGTGTCTCCAGCTCCTGGCCCGTGCTAGGACCTGTCTGCTCTGTCCTGCATCTGATCACGTCCCTCTCCAGCTGTGCTCCCCTGTCCTGAGCAGCTTCCACTCCACCAGTGTGAGAGTGAGAGGAAACTGGTGGTTTTGGGGTCGAGAGCTGACTTCCTCTTCCTCTGTCTTAACCCAGGCTCAGAGGGTCAGCTCCCTCCCCAGGGCTCTGAGCAGGCTCTGGGACAGCTCCAGCCCGGGCTCCACCTATTTGCCTTCCCCCTTCACACCCGTCCCTCCTTCCCAGCACTCAGCCCCAGGCCCTGTGTCCCTTGCTGACTACAGAGGACGGTCTCAGTAGGAGTGGGGAGGGGATGGGGCCAGGTCTTCCTCAGAGAGGTGGCCGCAGCTCTCCCTTGGGCTTTGTCCCCTCCCTGCCCTTTCTGCACCCTGATGCCGGCTCCCTGCCTCCTGCTTCCCACCTGCTTTGAGTCGAGTGACATAGGAGCAGAGCATACAACGGGGTGGGTGGCCACAGGGGCTGGTGCTCTGCTTGGGGTCACTGGCAGAACCTGGCCTGCCCGTTAGTACTCATCCACTGTGGGCCCCACCTCCTCAGTGGTCTGGACTCTCTGGACACCATCACAAAGATCCCCAGGTATTGATGCTCCAGCTGTGGCTTGTTCTTCTCCCGCAGGACTGTGGTTCATGGCCAATCGATGATCCTTGTCGCCTGATAAAGCCTGTGCCTGTGACCCATTCCAGCCTGTGTTAGTGATGTTCTTTTCTGTGCCTAGGCTGATGGCAGACCACCAAGGAGGGGAGAGGGGGAGAGGATTGTCCTTTAAAACAATGGACTCAGCCGGGGAAGCTGCCCTGCCCCAGCCACCCAGGCTGCTGCTTAGCGCAGGGCAAGGAGAGGATTCTGGTCACTCCTTCTCACTATGCAACTGAGGCAGAGGAGGGCTAGAGGCCCAGGCCCAGGCCCAGTGTGGGTCATCCAGCCAGTAACTGTGCAGCCAAGACCCATGTAGAGAGAAAGAGGGTCAACCCCTTTCTGTCTCCAGACCTACACCCCATTCTCCCACATTGGAGCTAGTCTAGGCTCGGACTGGCCCTGGGCCCTTCAGATGGCATCAGATGGCCCTGCCCCTCTGTCAAACCTGCCCTGGCCTTCAGGCCTCAGGTTCTGAGATGCAGCTTCAGCCCTGGGACCCAGGGATGCTGAAGTAGAGAGTTCTGTAAACTGAAATCCACTAGAGAACTAGAAACAGGTTCTCAGGGAACCCCAGAGGCCTCCTGCAGGGACAGAATGTGGCCTCTATTCCCCACAAGATTTTCGTTGGAACCTTGTACCTAAGATTGAGCTGGCGTCCTGGCTCCTGAGGACAGGCAGTTTGGCCATTCGGAGAAGGTCTGCTCAGGCCAGGAGGCTGCAGCTGAGAGCTCCCTGTGGAAGGAAAATAGAAGTTTAATTCGGGACAGCGACACTTGTTTATTTCAAAGCCCGTTGTGAGCCTGTGGACAGGATGTACTGTCTATGGCTGGGGTCCCACTGCTCCCTTCCTCCCAGCATTGTTCCTTAGGAAGCCGGGAACTCAGGCCAGTTCTGGAAAGGCCCTAGGGCCTGCCCTGGCCAGGCCGGTGTCATGGGCTCCCCTGGAGAGCACCTACCTGTTGAGTGCTGGTGTCCCATGACAGCGTCCATACAATGTATCTGGGACTAAGTTCACCTCCGTGTGCCCCACGGACTCCTCTGAGTCTCAAGCTCTCACACAAGATACAGACCAGATAGCAAAGTCCAGCCACTCTGCCACTCTCTGGGGCCTTGTGACCTTACTGTCCAGCAGCCACCTCGGCGTTGTGTTGACGTACTCGGTGCAGTGATTTAATACCCGGGGTCAGGCTGATGTGGAGGCTCATTCCCATTTCTTTAGCTCGCCAGCTGCCCAACTGAGCCAATCCTGGGAAAGAGAGAGGGCAACAGAGCTACCAGCATGTCCCCACATAGTGGCCCTGCCTGCTGCTATTGGCTTCATGTGGGTTCACAGCTGCCCAGAGCAAACATGGTCAATGCTCAGAGCCTCCTCAAGCAGCCGAACTCTCGGCATCAAGCTGTGCATGGTCCCACTCACTGCAGACTCTGATCGCTCCAAACCATTCCCTGCTCAGCACCCTAAGGCCTTGCAGTTGGGGACGCTGACCCAGGGGCCGGTGGAGGAGCGGTGGGGACTGGCCGTTGAGTTCTCATGCAGCCCACAGCATCCTGTGAAGCAGCAGCCGGGTTCTGTGGGCACAAACGTCCAGGGTTCCAATCCAGCTTGGCTGTGTGACATCCCCTCACCCCACAGTGCCAAGTGAAGAGACTTACCCTGGGTCCTGGGAGGAAGCCAGGTAGACTATCAAGTCCTCTATGTGCCTGAAGGAATTTCAGTGGACTGGTCATGCTAGATCCTCACAGAGGGACTTCCCTGCCCGGTACCAGCTAGCTCCTAACAGGAGGCGGCAGGCCACTTGACAGTGGTCAGCAGGCCTGTCAACAGCTCGGTCAAGCCCCCAGCCCTATCACTGACCACTGACTTCCACGCCAGGCCTGGCACTGCGACGCAGAATCCCACGCGGAACACAGATACCCACCCTCCTCTGTGGCCGGCCTCTCACTTCTCTGCTCCGTGGCTCTGGCTGCTGGGAAGAGCCAAGCAATTTCATGTCTCAGGTCATGCTTAGGTTAAAGCCACAGCTTCAGGAGTGGGACTATGGGCTCGGCATGTGGCCTCGGTAAGCCGGCTCTTTACTGATGACTTTCAGAGGCCTGATGCTTCTCTGCCAACTCAGCACATACCAGCCGCCTCTGAATGGCTTTTTAAATAAAGCTGGGCTAGCTCTCGCCAGCCCAGTTGGCCAATCACGTCGTCTATTTTCCCACATGCAGAGCTCATCCATAAACACTAAGCACGTAATGGGCACCTACTGTGTGCAGTACCTGTTCCAAGCACATTGGAAGAAGCAAAGATGAAAAAACTTGAGCCATTAAAGCCAATTCTACCAGAAGCCATGCTGAGCCTCTAGTTTCACTTCTGTTCTCTGGGCCTTCTGCCCAAACCTCAGGCACAACTAAAGGAGGTGCCTCCTCCCTGCGGCCCTCTCTGCCTCTCCCTCCCCCTCTGCCACCTGCCAGCATGGACAGTTTATTGCCTGCAGCCTGGGCTCAGCTTTTGTTCCATTTCCTGGAGCTGCCGTGGCAAAGCACCATAAACTGGGTGGCTTTAAACCACAGAAATGTATTCTCTCACAGTTCTGGGGGTCACGAGTCTAAAATCAAGGTGTCAGTAGGGCCATGGTCCCTCTGAAATCTCTAGGGAAGGATCCTACTTTGCTTTGTCCTGGCTTCTGGAGGTTCCTGGCAACCCTTGGGGTCCCTCGGTTTATAGCTGTATCACCCCAGCCTCTGCCTTTGTCTTCACATGGGCTTCTCTCGTCTGTGTCTTCACACGATGTCTTCTCTGTGTCTGTATCCAGATTTCCCTCCTATAGGAAAGAATGCCAGTCATTGGATTACAGCCCACTGTAATCTAATATGACCTCATTTTACCTTAGTTATACCTGCAAATGCCCTGTTTCCAAATAGGAGCACCTTCACAGGGTCCTTGTGTATATGAATTTGAAGAGACATAATTCGACTCACTACAGTTACCACCCAGCCTGAGCTTGTGGCATTCGGTAGCAAGAAGAGGCCCATTCCGTTCTGGAAGGCATGGCCCCTCTGCCATCCCTGTGCACTCTGTGTGTTTCAGCAGTGCCATGTCGGTTTCACTCCCGTGTCAGGAGGAAGCTGGGCAGGCAGTAGTGTGTGTAGACACCCACCACGTGCCATCATTATAAAGTTCTGTCCTTTGCAGCTGCTGCCAGATACGTCAAATTCTCTCCATCAAAAGCTGGGTCTCTTTATTAAATAGTGAAATGACTCCTTAGATAACATGTGGCACAAACTGGAGAGCTGGTGACACTCAGAGCTATCCTGGCTGGCAGGGGGGCAGCAGCGTCCCTTCCTTCCTTCTTCCGGCAGTGCAGCTCTGGAGCAGGCCTTCCCCGACTGGACCAGCGCTGTCTGTTCAGAGCCACAGGCAGCTGAATCCTGGGGCTCCCCCTTGCCACTACCCCATTATCCTCTCGCTGGCCTCTGAGGGAGCCGGAAAAGGCTCTGAGGATGCTGGCAGTGGGAACTAAAGGCTTCCGGAGCCTGGGAGCTGCAGACCAACTGCCTTTACTGCTGCCTCCTCAAGCTGGTTTTCTTCCTTCGGTGAGATCGCCCTTGACATCTCCTTAGTGTGTTTCTGTTTTTCCTTTAGGCATTATCGCCACGTTGCTGATTTTCCCCTAACAAGTGCTCCAGGTCCCAGAGGGCAGTGTTTTTCTGGATTAGAAAGTAGAACAGCTGATTTCTTGCCCACCTGTTTCTCAGACATCAGAAGCTGGAGAGAGGCTGAGCTTGACTCAGTCCCCGCACCCACTGTCCCCAGAGGGCTTCATTTTACACCTAGGCTGGTTCCAGGACCCTAAATTGGGCTCTGTCTGCTTGTATGGGTGGCCCTAGGATTTGCATCAGGACCTCACAGTCGATAAAATCCATGGCTATGGAATGGAAAATGTTGCAGCACTTTGGGAAATAGATTTAGCAGTTTTTAAAACAATTAAACATAAATGTACCACAAAACTCAGCAATTCCACTCCGAGGCATATACCTAAAGAGAAAGAGAAGTATATGTCCACTCAAAGACTTGTACACAGATATTCATAGCAGCTTTATTTATCACAGTCAAAAAGTGGAAACAATGGAAAAGCCTCTCGGCTGCTAAATGGATAAACTAAATGCAGTAAATCAATACAATGGAATATTATTAGGTCACAAAAAGGAATGCAGCGATACATGCTGCAATATGGATCTACCTCAAATACATCTCGTTAAGTGAAAGAAACTAGACTCAAAAGACCACCTATGGTATGATTCGATGTATATGAAATTTCCAGGACAAATCTATAGAGACGGAAAGATTAGTGGTTGCTTCAAGCGGGGGCTGGAACCAACAGTGACTGCAAAAGCGCACAAAGAATCTTTCCTAGGGTGATAGAAATGCTCTAAAGTCGGCTTGTTGTGGTAGTTGCACAATTTGGTAAGTTTACTAAAATTGTTAAATTGTACACTTAAAATGGATGATGTTTACGATATATAAATTATATCTCAGTAAAACTGTTAGGATAATTTAATGATTGGAAAAAGAAGGAAACCTACAAATCCATAGGCAGCAGAGTGCAGGGTCTGAAAATGTGAGCCAACTCCTGGCTCTTGGGCTTCCTGGCTGTGTGACCCTGGGCCAGTTACTTAACCCCTCTGTGCCCCAGTTTCCTCATCTATAAAATGGGGGTAACAATTTTACCTGCCTCATTAGGGTAGCATAAGGCTAAATGAGTTAATATTTGTAAAGTTATTTGAACAATACCTGATGCATAGTATTCATTATATGTGTATAATTAAAATTCTGTTGAAATTCTGTTGAGCTGTTGTCTATTGGGCTATGAGGAATCTTAGGGTTTGAGTGCTCCCTCTCTTCATCTGAGAGTGGAGGCCAGACATCTTCATGGAAAGGGGTGCTGATGGCTTGCTGTCCGTGGAGGGTGGTTGTAGATGCAGGAGGCTGTGCCACCTTCCACTGTCTCTCAGCTTCTCTGAGCCCCAGGCTGCTGAGCAGGGTGATGGCCTGATTCTGCTGCCTCACTGTGGGGTGGGGGGCATGGGAATGGGCACATACAAAACCACTGGAGACCCATAAAGGGGCCCTGGGATTGAGGGGCCCTGGGATTGAGGGACCCTATGTCTGGGGGGCCCTGGTATGTGACTGGGGGCTGGATCCAGGTGGGTCATGGAGGTCTATGAGAGGGAGGGTAGATGGAACGAATTGGAAATGAGCCATTCTGACAAGGAATAATGTCAACAGGACTGCGGCAGCGGGAGTACATCCTAGCCCACCCCACTCAGAGCAAGAACAGCTCTCCCAGCACCGTGGAGACAGGAAGTAAACACATCGGTTTCCCTCTCCTGGTCCCTGACCTTTGAGCACGATGTGGTCAAGTGGAGAGAGGTTTCTGGCAGTCCCAGCGGCCCGTGGCCAGGCTGGCTAGTATCCCTTTCTTTTTACCCCTTGGGCTTTCCCAACTTCCTCATCAACCCTCAACCACTTTGGGCGAGAGTGAGCCAGCGTTCCCCTTTCCTTCGAAAAGAAGCCACACACGTACAGACTTAGACATGAGTGTTCATAGCGGCTTTATTCATAAGGGTTCCTCCCCCAAAGGGAACGACCCAAATATCCATCAAATGGTCAATGAACGAGCAAACTGTGGCACATGGATGCAGCACAATGCTGTGCAGTGTCAAAAAGGAAAAACGCTCTAATAGACATGACACAATGGATGTCACAAACATGCTAAGTGAAAGAAGCCAGACCCCAAAACTATATATTGTATGATCCCACATATGTGAAACTCTAGAAAAGGCAAAACTGTAGTGACAGAAAGCAGAACCGTGGTTGCCAGGGGCTGGGGATGGGCAAGACAGGAGTGGTTGGCTGCAAGGGGCCATGAGGCAGCTTTGGAAGTGATGGAGGTGTGCTTCACTGTGAGCGTGACTGTAAACTTTCCCCAAAACTCGTCAAACTGTGCACTTAAAATGGGAACATCTGATTGTGCACAAATTATATCTCAATACACCTGTTGAAACCACAGTACAAAACTGAACATACTCTTACCATACTCTCCAGCATTCGTGCTCCTTGGTATTTACCCAAAGGCGTTAAAACTTATGTCTGCACAAAAATCTGCACATGATGCTTATAGCAGCTTGATTCATAATTGCCAAAACTTGGGAGCAACCAAGATGTCCTTTGGTAGGTGAATGAGTAAATAGACTGCAGTACATCCAGATGATAATTCCACTGAGCATTTAATTCAGTGCTAAAAAAGAAATGTGCTATCAAGCCTTGAAAAGACATGGAGGAAACTTAAATGCATATTACTAAGTGAAAGAAGGCAATGTGTAAAGGCTATATATGTTGTACGATTCCAGCTATCTGACCTGGAAAAGGCAAAACCATGGAGACCATAAAACGATCAGTAGTTTCTGGGGTTCAAGGGGAGAAAGGGATGAATAGGAGGCGCACGGAGGATTTTTAAGGCAAAAACTTATCTGTATGATACTCTCATGGTGGATCCATGGCATCATTCATTTGTTTAAATCTATAGAATGCACTGCACCAAGAGTGAACCCTAATGTACGCTATGGCTCTGGGTGATAAGGAGGTGTATGTAGGTTCACTGGTAAATGTCCCACTCTGGTGCAGGCTGTTGGTGGTGGGGAAGGTTGTGCATGTGTGGGGGCAGGAGGCATGTGGGGACTTTGTGCTCTGTTCAATTGTGCTGTGAACCTAAAACTGCTCTTTAAAAAAATCCACTTAAAAATAAAAAAGGAACCACAGGGAGGAAGCTCACGAACTAGAAGACGCCTGCCGCTCCAAGATACCTGGTAGCCCCAGACCATGCCCCGCCTTTGGTGATAGCCCCCACAGTCCCCAGGGTACCTGGGCTCCAAGTGAGGCTTGGCAAACGTTTCACTGATGTGGGAGGGGTTTCCAGTCCAGTAAACGGGAAAAACGGAGTCAAGGGACTGGGGGCACCCTCTGAAGGAAAAGACACCTCCAGGGTCCTCTGGAGCAATGAGGGGTCAGAATCCTCAGTTGGCCTTAAGTCCTGGCACCAACTGGCCTTTGTTCCTTAACAGCATCTCTCTCCTCTGTATGATTTCCAGCTTTTCTTTTTCTTCCTCTAGTTACCCTGTGTTGTCCTGGACAGGAGAATGGGGAGAATTTACTGCATGGTGGCTCAGGGGCCTATTGACGCAGTATGGGATGACACACAGATGAGCAAATCCATGGAGCGGCTCAGCCCAACCTTCCCTCCTCGCCCCCACTCCTGGAATGAAGCCAAGAGGAGCCTCAGTATTCGGAAAACTGTTCAGTGTGCTCCCTAGAGAAAGCTCCAAGAGCCTGATCTACAGCAGGCCTCATGAGAACACGCCTTTTCCTGGAGGAGAGCTCAGAGCTCTGGGCCCCTGGAGCGGCTTGGAGTGGCAATCTTACTGAAGGTCTCCACCAAGACCCCTTTGGCTTGGGGAGTGCATGGTCCTTTGCTGGGATGCAGAAAGGCTGCTATGGGTTCTCACGTGGCAGAGGGCGAGGACCGAGCCCTGAGAACCCGACTGCTCACAGGCACTATTAGAGCAGCAGGCCGGGATCGTGGGGCGGCCCCTGGAGGCCTCTGCCCCCCAGGATGGTGCTCATCCTGCAGCTACCCATGGGTGGAGAGGGGGAAAGTGTTTGTTTTGTTTTGCTCTGTCCCATCGTTATGTAAGGCTGGCTGCAAGCTAGGACCTTTACCTCCGTCATCTCGTGTCCCTTTCAGCTGAGCCTAAGGCAGTGTTGTTGCTTCTGAGTGAGAGGCGGGCTCCTGCTATTGCCACTGCATGTTCCTAAACTTGTGTGTTTCTTGGCACCAGTGCTTTTGGGCTCAACTTGAGGATTCCCCCTTAGAGCTGAGACTCAAGGGTCCTAAGTTTAAGGAGGGAAGGGGGTGTTCCACAGCTGAACCCAAGAACTGCGTCTCCAGGCTCATGTGAAAATCAGGACAGCTGAGTGACCTTTGCAAAAATGCAAAGCAATAAACCAGCTCCGTGGCCCAGGTCCCCAGGCCTGGCCTTCCCTCTGCTCCCCATCCTGTCCTCATCCTCACCTGCCTGTCACTCATTGGTAGACCTTCCTGGGCCTGGTCTTTAGAGAAACTTAGTTCATCAATAATCATCTCCATTTCTCCTATGGATAGTAAACTCATGTTTTTCTACTTCTTTTCAAGTTAATTTTGATCATTTACATTTTTGTAATCAAGTGCCCATTTCATCTAGAGCTCAAATATCTATCCTAGTCTCACAATGTTAAAAATTGTCTTTGTATTTGTGGTGTTAGTCCAGTTTTTATTTCTAGGGTTTTATCTCTTTTTCATTGGTTATATTTGTGAGAAATATATGCTATTGGTCTTTCTCCATTTAGTTTTTCATTTTTCTGGGTTTTCTTAGTCTTTTTTTTAAAAAATCATGTCAAATATTTATTCACTTTTATTTTTGTCGTTTAATTTTTAAAAACATGTCAGGCTATAAAATTTTCTCTAAGCACAGATTTGGCTGCTTCTCATACATTTTATCATGTTCTGTTCTGATTTCTATTAATTTTCAAAAAGTCTAAATTTGCATTGTTTCCTGTTTACAACTAAAAAGCTATTTTAAATACTAGTAATGTTTGTATGTTTGTGCTTTTGTTCTCAAGATTTTCTCACTATTATCCATTTGTAATTAAATTCTGGTTTTATTAAATTAGATCAAAGAATAGGAATCTGTACAATTCTACTTTCTACAACTCAAAAGTTTTCCTTTGCAACCTAGTATATAACAAATTTTTATAAAGGTTCAATAGATTTTTTTTTTTTTTTTTTTGAGACAGAGTTTTGCTCTTGTTGCCCAGGCTGGCATGCAATGGTATGATCTCGGCTCACCGCAACCTCCACCTGCCGGGTTCAAGCGATTCTCCTGCCTCAGCCTCCCAAGTTGCTGGGATTACAGGCATGTACCACCATGGCCAGCTAATTTTGTATTTTTAGTAGAGATGGGGTTTCACCATGTGGGTCAGGCTGGTCTCGAACTCCCGACCTCAGGTGATCTGCCCGCATCAACCTCCCAAAGTGCTGGGATTACAGGTGTGAGCCACCGCACCCAGCCTGTTTCTGCTACTTCTATGCAACATTGTACTGGAAGTTCTAGCCAGAAAAACTAGGCAAGAAAAAAACAAAGACATCTAGATAGTAAAATAAGCATTTAAAAGAACCATTTTTATTTGCAGATGACATGATCTTATATGTAGCTGATCCTAAAGAATCCAGAAAAAAGCTATTATAGCTAACATATGAATTTGACAAAGTTGAAGGATACAATATTAACACAAAAGTCAGTTATATTTCTATACACACTACAAAAGGAAAATCAAGAAAACAACTCAATTTACAATAGCACCAAACACAATAAAATAATTAGAAATTAATTTAACAAAGGAAGGGGAAGACTTGAACATTGAAAACTATATAACATTGCTGAAAGAAATTAAATAAAATTTAAGAAAATAAAAAGACATTCTATGTTCATTGATTAGAAGACTTGATATTGTTAAAATGATAGTAATCTCCAAATAGATCTACAGATTTAATGCCATGCTTATCAAAATCCCAATGTGATGTTTTTACAGAAATGGAAAAGCTAATCCTAAAATTTATATGGAATTGCAAGGGACCCTGACTAGCTAAAGCAATCTTCAAAAAGAAGAGCAAAGTTGGAGGACTTATACTTTCCAATGTCAAAAGTCACTACAAACTTACAATAATCAAAACAGTGTGGCACTGGCACAAGGATAGACATATAGACCAACTGGATGGAATTAAGAGTCCAGATATAAACTCATACACCTGTGGCACTTGATTTATGACAAGGGTGTTAAGATCATTCCATGCAGAATAGCCTCCCAACAAATGGTATTGGAGGGGACATCCATATGTAAAAGAATGAAGTCAGAGGCCAGGTGTGGTGGCTCATGCCTGTAATCCCAGCACGTTGGGAGGCTGAGGTGGGCAGATCACTTGAGGTCAGGAGTTTGAGAACAGTCTGGCCAACATGGTGAAACCCAGTCTCTTCTAAAAATACAAAAATTAGCTGGGCAGGGTCATGGGTGTCTGTAATTCCAGCTACTCGGGAGGCCAAGGCAGGAGAATTGCTTGAACCTGGGAGGCAGAGGTTGCAGTGAGCTGAGATCACACCACTGCATTCCAGCCTGGGCGATGGAGCAAGACTGTCTCAAAAAAAAAAAAAAAAAAAAAGACTGAAGTTGTGCCCTACCTCATACCATATGCAAAAATTAACGCAACATAAATTGAAGACCTAAATATAAGAGCTATTACTACAAAACTGTTAATAAAAAATACAGGGTAAGTCTTCATGACCTTAGATTTGGCCATGGATTATTAGATATGACACCACACGCACAAGCAATCAAAAAAAAAAAAAAAAGATAAAATAAATTGATGAATTTATCTAAACTAAAAACTTTTGTGCTTCAAGGGACAACATCAAGAGAGTGAAAGACAACACAAAGAATGGGAGAAAATGTTTGCAAACTTTTAAGGATCTAGTGTCTAGAATAGATAAAGAACTCCTACAACTCAACAACAAATAACCCAATTTAAAAATTGGCAGAGGACTTACATAGGTATTTCTTCAAAGAAGATATACGAAGGGCCAACAAACACATGAAAATATGTTCAATGCCTTTTGGTCTGACGTCTTAGCAAAGCTGTAGTGTTCACCGCTGCTCTCTGAGCTTCGCAATGCCACCCAAGGACAACAAGAAGGACGCCAGAAAGTCAGGCAGGAAAGACAAAGACCCAGTGAGCAAATCTGGGGACAAGGCCAAAAAGAAGAAGTGCTCCAAAGACATAGTTCAGGACAAGCTCAATAACTTAGTCTTGTTTGACAAAACTACCTAAGACAAACTCGGTAACGAAGTTCCCAACTGTAAATTTATAACCCCAGCTATGATTTCTGAGAGACTGAAGATTCGAGGCTCCCTGGCCAGGGCAGCCTTCAGGAGTTCCTTCATAAAGGACTTATCAAACTGGTTGCAAAGCACAGAGCTCAAGTAATTTACACCAGAAATACCAAGGGTAGAGATTCTCCAGCTGCTGGTGAAGAAGCATGAACAGGTCCAACCAACTGTACATTTAGAAAAATAAAAGTTTATTAAATAAAAAAAGAAATATGCTCAATGAAACCATTAGTCAGAAATATACAAATCAAAACCACAATGAGATACTCACTTAAATCTATTCGGATGGCTAGAATTTTTTTTTTTTTTTTAAGAAAAATAACAAATGTTGGTGAGGGTGTAGAGGAACTGAAAGCTTCATACCTTGCTAATAGGAATGTAGAATGGTATGGTCATTATGGAAAATAGTATTGTGGTTCCTCAAGAAGTAAAATAGAATTACTGTATGACCCAGCACTCCAGTCCTGGGTATATGCCCCAAAGAATTGAAGACAGGAGTTCAAACAAAACTCATGCAAGAATGTTCCTAGTGGCACTATTCACAATAGCTAAAAGGTAGAAACAACATAAACATCCATCAACGGAAGAACGAATCAACAAAATGTGGTCTCTCCATCCAACAGAATATTATTCAGTCATAAAGAACAGCCCTAAAGTATTAGTACAAGAAGTGCTGACACACACTAGGACATGGATGAACCTTGAAAACATTCAGCTGAGTGAAAGAAGCCAGTCACAAAAGGCCACACATTGTAGGATACCATTTATGTGAAATACCCAGAAGAGACAGATTTAAAGAGACAGAAGAAGGTAGGTAGCTGGTTTCCAGGGGCTGGGAGTCGGGGGAGAAGAGTGCCTACTGGGTGGATATAGGCTTTCCTTTGGGGGTGATGAAATGTTCCAGAAGTCAATAGCAACGAGGGTTGTACAGCTTTGTAAAAATACTAAACACCACTGAATTGTACCCTTTAAAATGGTTAAAATGGTAAATTTTATGTTATGTGTATTTTACCACCGCCACCGCCAAAAACAAAAAGTGTGCCTAGGACACGATGGGAACAAAAGGAAGGTGGCCTTGCCTGCCAGGCTGAGGCCTTGGAGTCATCAATGATGAGGGGTAGAGGGTGGCATGGAAAGCCTCAAGGGTTTCCATGGAAGGATGGAAGGCATGAACCTGTGTCTATAGATGATGCTGAAATCCTGGTGAGGAGAAGCTGGGGAGCCACGGGCCTCCCAGGTTTGGGAAGCTCGTGTGTGTTTGTGCATTTCCTGTGAATAATATGAGCTGGGACTTGTCTGTCTTGGCTGCATCTAAACTGAAGACAAATTCTCCTCTGGTTTGGCAGGAAACATTTGAAGCTATTGCCAAGACATCTGTTTCATCCTTCTTGGCAACAAAAGGCATTCTGAGAGAGAGACTCAAGGCTGGAACTGGGAACATCCATGATTCTTTTTCATTTTCTCCCGTGGGACTTTAAATGAATGCTCCCAACCTCAAGGAGCCAGGGCTGCAGAGAATCCGGTGTTTAGGGAGAGAAATGAGTTGGAGTGGGGATGGGAGGGCAGGTAGTGCAACCAGGTGAGGCCCAAGAATATCCTGAAAACCCAGACTCTGTGGCAGAGCCTCTCTCAGGGGATGGGGATGGAAGCATCTCCCCTCCTCTGCGACCTGCTTGGCTTCTGACATGAAGAAATTGGGGGAACTGGCCCAGAAGAAAGAACACTGGTTTTGGAGTCAGACAGGCTGGGTGTGAATCCTGCCTTGCTCGCTCTCTAAGCCACCTTGGGCAGTCTCTGTGCTCTCATCCGTAAAAAGGGTAATTAATGTCTACTCCACAGATTTGTTGTTGCAATTCAGAGAGGTGCTCACATGAAACGTGACCAGAGCCCAGCTTCCTGGAGTGGCTCAGGACATGCTCGTGGAATCCTCGAAAGAATTGGGCTGAGAGGCCACTGAGCCAGACCCACCTGTCCCTGGACCTCAGTCAACCTGTCTCTAACACCAGGGGGCCTGATGCTGACTTTCTATAATCTCATGACAGAAAACTCCATGCCCAAGGCTATCCCGGGGCAGTCTTTAAAAGCAGGCTCCTTATTCAGGGGCTGAGAGAAGCAGAATGCGGGGTGTAGACTAGAAAGCTACTGATTCTGCACCTGAGGGGTGAATGACCCCTGAAGTGTAGACTGCCTCTTAGACCATCCCCAACACTCCATGGGGAACAGGGGCAAAAGAGGTATCCTCAGCTACACTACAGCTCCTGCCTTCCAGAACCTCCCCTGAGTGTCTCAGACCCTTAAAGTCTGATGAATTGTTATTTAAATATTTAAACATCATCAAGACCACTTGTAGTTAATTTCCATAAAGGGAACCTGCAGGCCCCACTCATTTAGGATGTTGGGCACCTTCTGAGGGCAGGGGTCTTGGAGGGCCCTCTGGGAAGCAGTGGACTGGGCTCCTACCGAGTTCCAGAGCTCTCTAGACCCAGCGCAGGCGCACCGTGCATGAGCCGTAGCTGTCTCCATTTTAGGGAGATGAAGTGATTTGTGTGAGGAGCTTACATAGCTGGGAAGTGACTGAGCCGGAGTTAGAACCCATCTCTGAAAGGCCACGTAGGACCTGGGGTTCCCATTAACAGTCTACTGAGTAGGCCAAGTATGGTGGCTTTCATTATTTTTTTTTTCCAAGCCAAACTGTATCCAGCTTTATTAAAGATACTTTCCATAAACAATCATGGTATTTCGGGAAGGACATGGGCAGACAATCGTTAACAGTATACAACAACTTTCAAACTCCCTTCTTCAATGGACTACCAAAAATCAGAAAGCCACTATAAAACCCAGTGAAGTCTTCATCTGATGCTCTGAACAGAGAAAGTTTAGAGTGAGGGTTGACATTTCACATTTAGCATGTTGTTTAACAACTTTTCACAAGCCAACCCTGACTTTCAGGAAGTGAAATGAAAATGGCAGAATTTATCTGAAGATCCACAATCTAGAAATGGAACCACTGCTCTTTTGACAGGTGCCATCTCAGTGGCATCACTGGAAAGTCCAGGTTGCCTGCCACACTGGTAACCAATGACTAGGGGTCAGGTCCCAACAGATGTCTGGGCTTAAGGGAGTTAAGTCTATGCTGAAAGATGGAAAGGGAGAAGAGGACATAAAAAAAAAAAATTTGTTTTCCATACCACAAGGCTTTCGTGCCAAGGTGGCCATGTGTGTTAAAGTCAGGGAATCCCTCCCACTGGGAGCCAAGAGGAAGGCTCTCGAAACTAGAAAGGAAAGGTGTTTTCCCCACATCAATCCAGCTCTGGAGACATGCTATTAGTGACATATGGCCCTTCCCCCAAAAACAACAATGAAGTGTTCTGTGTGCTAACAATAGAGCTAAAAAAAAAAAAAAAAAAAAAAAGTAAAACAAAATTCAGCATTTTTATAAAACTTGTTAAAAAATAGTGTTTCAAACTGTACAGTCACCAGAAGTACACAGTTATCAAAAATGCACACACTTCTCTTGGCATCTCCAACACTTTCAGTTTTCTGTGCCCCGTCGGTTTTGGCATCTCCATGTTCTGCAGGGTTTTTCCCCTCCTTGCCAGCATCAGCTTTTCCCTTTTTCCCTTTGGGTACCTTCTCTCCCTTCTTTGCAGGGGTCTTTTCAGGCTTGGGCTCTGGCTTTGGAGGAGCAGGTTTGGCAGACAACCGTACGGATCTTCTCTGTGGTTCATCCTTCACCTTGGCCTTATCTCCTTTAGCATCCCCTTCAGCCTTTCTCTCGGGCATGGTGGCCGCGGCGACGGCGGCGGGACGTAGGTGCTGGACGCGGCATGCAGCGGTGCGCCGGCTTTAGTCGGTCTGGGGGTGGTTCTCGCCTCTTCTTCACACTGCTGCAGTGGCTTTCATTGTTTTTTTTTTTAAATAGCTTCATTGAGATATAATTCATATACCGTATAATTCACTCACTTAAGGTGTACATTCAATAGTTGTATTATATTCACAGAGTTGTACAAACACTACCACAGTTTTATATTTTCATCACCTCTAAAAGAAACTCTATGCTCCTTAACCATCAAATCCCAATCTCTCTATCCCCTCAACGTTAAGCAATAACTAGTCTACTTTGTATCTCTCTCTATTTGCCCATTCTGGACATTTTATATACATGGGATAATATATTATGTGGATTTTTTTGGTAATTCTGACTTCTTTCACCTAGCATACTGCTTTCAAGGGTCATCCATGTTGCAGCATGTATCAGTAGACCTGGGTCATTCCTTTCTAGGGCTGAATAACAATTCGTTGCACAGCTTTACCGCATTTTGTTGATCCATTCATTACTAATAAGCATTTGACTTTTTTTCACCTTTTGGCTATCGTGAATAATGTTGCTATGAACATTCATGCATAAGTTTTGGTGTGGATCTATGTTTCCATTTCTCTTGGATATATACCTAAGAGTAAAACTGCTGGATTACATGGTGATGCTATGTTTAACTTTTTGAGGAACTTCCAGACTGTTTTCCAAAATAATTGTGCCATTTCATATTCCCACCGGTACTGTATGAAGTTTCCCATTTCTCCACCTCCTCCCTAACAATTGTTAGTGTCTGTCTTTTTGATGGTAGCCATCCTCACGAACGTGAAGTGACAGCTCATGGTGGTTTTGATTTGTATCTGATGACTAAGGAGGTTGAGCACATTTTTGGTGCTTATTATTAGCCATTTGTATATCTGTTTAGGAGAAATGTCTATCTAGATCTTTTGCCCATTTTTATATTGTGTTGTCTTTTTATTATTGAGTTTTAAGAGCTTCTTATGTATTCCTGATAAACCTTATCAGATATATAATTTGCAAATATTTTCTCCCATTCTGTGGGCTATATTTTCACTTTCTTGCTAGTGTTCCTTTGAAGCACAAAACTTTTAAATTTTGATGAACTCCAGTTTATCTAGTTTTTCCTCAGGGGCTTGTGCTTTTGGTGTCATCGGCTTGTCAGTTTTTAAAAACAATATTTAACATAGACAAATTTGACCATACCAAAACAGTCTTCAGATTTCACAAACTGTATACAAAATGAGCAATCATAAGGATTTGAGAATCTGTTAAAGAGCTATTGATGTTTTGGTTTCTTCAAGCCAACGCTTTAAAAACTTCTTTATTATATTCCACTTTATCCCAAAAATAATTTGATGCCGCTTTTGAAAATTCAAATAAGTCAAAAAGATACCATAAAGAATTCTGAGCAAAATGAATGTATGCATCTTGCAATGAAACCAAAAGTAAATTCAGTGCATAGAATTACATACACAAGCTTCCCAGTGACCAAAGCAAAGAGGAAAATAGTTATTTATTAATATAAGATTTGCAGGCATATGACATAAAAATATATTTACAGTTTAGAGGAGGTGTTGCTCTTCCTGGCATGGAGGCCAGAAATAAATCCTCCCCGCGTGGCTCCTCCTAAAGGGAGAATGTGTTTGAATTTATCATCTAGAAGAGAGCAAGACCTGCTCTGGATGACCTCCCTGATAATCTGTCTCCTCACAGCGCAATTTCCTTTCCTTTGTATTCCAAACCCACATCTTTCTGTCTTCCTGCCAACAGTTTTGCCACGCACAAAATTGTCCTTGCTGTAGTAATCTTTTGAAAAACACACATATGAGCACCTCGCTTCCCTTCTTGAAATTCTTCAGTAACTCCCAACTGCCCTGATGAAATCCAAACTCTTCAACATAACTTACAGGACTTTTTTTTTTTTTTTTTTTTTTTTTTTTTTTTTTTTTTGAGACGAAGTCTCGCTCTGTTGCCCAGACTGGAGTGCAGTGGCGCGATCTCGGCTCACTGCAAGCTCCGCCTCCCAGGCTCAAGCGATTCTCCTGCCTCAGCCTCCCGAGTAGCTAGGGCTGCAGGCACGTACCACCACGCCCGACTAATTTTTTTGTATTTTTAGTAGAGACGGGGTTTCACCCAAGGATGGTATCGATCTCCTGACCTCTGATCCGCCCACCTCCGCTTCCCAAAGTGCTGGGGTTACAGGCGTGAGCCACTGCCCAAAGGAGCCGTCCGTTTTGGACACTTCCCCACTCTGGATCCCAGCTTGCCAGTACCTTCACTTTGAAACCCTGTATTAGTCTCTTCTTATGCTGCTAATTAAGACACACCTGAGGCCAGGCGCAGTGGCTCAGACCTGTAATCCCAGCACTGGCTAACACGGTGGAACCCTATCTCTACTAAAAATACAAAAAATTAGCCAGGCGTGGTGGCGGGCGCTTATAGTCCCAGCTACTCGGGAGCCTGAGGCAAGAGAATGGCGTGAACCCGGGAGGCGGAGCTTGCAGTGAGCCGAGATCGCGCCACTACACTCCAGCCTGGGCAACGCAGCGAGACTCCGTCTGGAAAAAAAAAAAAAAAAAGACACACCTGAGACTAGGTGATTTATAAAGGAAAGAGGTTTAATGGACTCCCAGTTCCAAATGGCTGGGGAGGCCTCACAATCATGGTGGAAGACAAAGGAAGAGCAAAAGGACCTCTTACATGGCGGCAGGCAAGAGCGAGCTTGTGCAGGAAAATTTCCGTTTATAAAATCATCACACCTCGTGAAACTTAAAACCAGGAGAACAGCACAGGAAAGACCCGCCCCCATGACTCAATTACCTCCCACTCGGTCCCTCCCACAACATGTGGGAATTATGGGAACTACAATTCAACATGAGATTTGGGTGGGGTCACAGCCAAACCATATCAAACCCTCCCTCAGATCTGCGTTCTCAGTTTACTCACACTTCTAACAAGTAATTGTATTTTTCCAAGATGACGGCAGATTAGAAGCACCAAATTAAAGTGGCAAGGAGTTGCTGTAGAATACTGATACTGATGGTTTATCAGTAGTGAAAGAAATTGGAAAATTATAAAAAGCAAGTCTAGATACTTAGTAAGGGAAGTAATCTGAAGCTGCTTAGTGTAGATACAAACCCTTCTGCTTAGCCAATAGCCCTAAAAATCAGCATATTATGTGTTATGGTAGAATCTGCACCCTTCACAGTGATGAAGCTAATGATAAACTATTTTTACTGTACTCAATTGCAAGAAGGCATGAGAATATACGGTACTATTTAGAATAATTTTCTTATACACTGGTTAATGTAAAACAAATTTTTAAGTATTAGTACTTGAATTAATAAAATACTAGTGTAGGCCGGGCATGGTGGCTCAAGCCTGTAATCCCAGCACTTTGGGAGGCCGAGACGGGTGGATCACGAGGTCAGGAGATCGAGACCATCCTGGCTAACACGGTGAAACCCCGTCTCTACTAAAAAAAAAAAAAAAAATACAAAAAACTAGCCAGGCGAGGTGGCGGGCGCCTGTAGTTCCAGCTACTGGGGAGGCTGAGGCAGGAGAATGGCGTAAACCCGGGAGGCGGAGCTTGCAGTGTGCTGAGATCCGGCCACTGCACTCCAGCCTGGGTGACAGAGCAAGACTCTGTCTCAAAAAAAAAATAAATAAAATAAAAAATAAATAAATAAATAAATAAATAAATAAAATACTAGTGTAAAAGAAAGTTTCACTCTCCAAAACAGTGCCCTCTTGTGGGTTTCATTAACTGAAGTTCGACTCGAGAGGCAAAGAATGACCACTCCACCCTAGAATTCTCTCCACCAATTTTTAAAAGAATAAAAAAATTTTGAAATGCAAGAGAAACAAATGTTTTTTATGAAAATACAGATAAACCAAAAGAAAAAGAATTACACAGGATCTCACTTTTCAAAGATGACTACACCCATTTTGAAATATTTTTCTTCTATATTTTCACTGTCTATACATATGTATATGAGTTTTTAAACAAAAATGTTGCTTATTTACAGTTTTTGTGAACTTGTTTCCACATATCATGAGGATTTTAATGTAGAAAATACAATCAGCATCGTTGTTTGAATGTCCACAATCCGTGCTATTTTATGGCTGGTCTGTGTGTTATGCAAACGTCTGTTGAACATTTGCGTTATTTCAGATTTTTCTGCTCCTTCTCTGATTCTGGGTCCCAGGGTGACTTTGTGGCTGATGCTGGAACCATTCTCTTTGGTTTGCTGGGTTCTCTGTGACTTGAAAGCATGATACATCTCCTGCTAGGGCCGTTGCAACTTGTAATAATGGCGCTTTGTGGTTTAACGAGAACAGGGCTCTATTAATCCCTCTTTGTCTGACCTCAGCCAACCTCGCCCTCAGTAGAAGCAGGATTCTTAGGCCCTTGGGACCCTATTGAGCTGTTGTCATAGTGATTGGTGCCAGGGGCAGGGTCACTGGGCCAGTGTTCCTAACCAGACCATCTCTGTCTTAATGACACCCGTAGATCATGGTTGTTCATTCGCAAGCGTGGCAAGTAAAGGGGCTGACAGGCTACAAGGCCAGCGTTTGGTCCGACTGCCACAGAGACTGGGCTGTTGAAGCTTTCTGAGGCCTTGCATTACTCTCCCCAGGAAGGAAGCTTAGCTGATTTGGCCAAAGAGCCCCCAAGGGCTCGCCTCTCAGGCCCCTTAGGGCTCGCATCTGGAATCAGCTCTCACTGCTGTAACTAAGGCTCCCGAGGAGCGAAGGCAGGCAGACTGCCTGTGACTTCACAGAGTGGAGCTTCTTGTCACTTGATGGCAGGGCTGGAAGAACCTTGGAGATTATCAGGCCTGTCTCCCTGGGGAACAGATGGGGAAACTGAGGCATGAGGAGCTGGACCTGATGCCGGCATATCGAGGGCACAGTGCTAATCAGGCAGTCCCTCCCCACCTCTGAAGAAGAACACGTTTGGAGTCTCTTGTAAAACAATTGTTATTTTTACTGTAAGCTTTTAAAGTCAGATCTTTAAAAAAAAAACAAAGAGAGAAAGAGAGAGTATGTGTGTGTGTATTATACAAGAAGTCCACGAATACATTTTCCTTGAAAATAAAATGGGCCGGGCGCGGTGGCTCAAGCCCAGCACTTTGGGAGGCCGAGGCGGGCGGATCACAAGGTCAGGAGATCGAGACCACAGTGAAACCCCGTCTCTACTAAAAATACAAAAAATTAGCCGGGCGCGGTGGCGGGCGCCTGTAGTCCTAGCTACTCAGGAGACTGAGGCAGGAGAATGGCGTGAACCCAGGAGGCAGAGCTTGCAGTGAGCCGAGATCGCGCCACTGCACTCTAGCCTGGGCAACAGCGTGAGACTCCGTCTCAAAAAAAAAAAAAAAAAAAAAAAAAAAAAGAAAATAAAATGGAACATGGCAGATAAGGGTCAAAGCCCCTTTGACCTCTGTCCGCAATCCCAGCCTGTCTCCAGAGATAGCATCCCGGTTTGGTGTGTATCCAAATCTGATTTTAAAATACCTAAAGCTCATTTGCCTGCCTTGGGTGGCCTGGACAATTGGGGTGACACAGGCCACATCCCTAACTGGGCATGAGCCCAGGCAGCTTGCTGGGACAGCGGGCATCCATTGGCTGCCTGTGGCTGGCAAGACTGCCAACATGGGATGTACTTCCCTGCTCCAGGCAGGGGGAGGGAGGAAGAGTGGGACTTGTGGGTACTGCTGTGTCCTCACTCACCCTGGGGCCAGGACAGCTCCTCCATCTTCTTCCCCCAGTTCCTGTTCCAGAATCCCAACAGCACCAGTTACTGGCCCCGATTGGTTGCCGGGAGTCTGAAAAGAATAGACACACATCCACCAGGGTTTAGCAGTATCTCCAGCAGGCCACAAGCCCCCAGGGGTGGTGCTGAGGTTGTGGGCTCCTGTGCTTGTCTCTGGCTTCCATCGACCTCACCCCATTCCCCCCACCCCCCACCACCCTCCCTAGCATCTGTCTCTTCCCTCCCGGGACCCCTTGCCAGGGAGAAGCTCAGCTGACCATCTCAGTACTCCCTGGAGACGAAAGGGGGACGTTTACAAGAAGAATATAAAGAGCACAATTATATATTCAAAGAAGTAAATCTCACATGATAGAAATTCTCACATTGACCCCAAGTCATGGGGAGGAAAGAGGCTTTCCTGGCATCCCAAGTGGGAGGATCCCCACCCCTGGGCCACAGACCAGTACCACTCCCTGGCCTGTTAGGAACTGGGCTGCATAGCAGAAGGTGAGCAGCAGGCCAGCAAAGCTTCATGTGTATGTACAGTCACTCCCCATTGCTGGCACTACTGCCTGAGCTTCGCGTCCTGTCAGATCAGCGGCCGCGTTAGAATCTCACAGGAGCGCGAGCCCCATTGTGCATGCGAGCCCTTGCTCATGCAGGAGATCTTGGTTGTGAGCTCCTTATGAGAATCTAATGCCTGACGATCTGTCACTGTCTCTCATCCCCTGAAGGTGGGACCATCTAGTTTCAGGCAAACAAGCTCAGGCTCCCACTGAGTCTACATTATGGTGAGTTAGATCATTATTTCATGATATATTACAACGTAATAATAATAGAAATAAAGTGCACCAGAAATGCCTGAATCATCCCGAAACCATCCCTCCGTCTCCAGTTTGTGGAAAAATTGTCTTCGGATTTTTGTCTTCCCTGGTGCCAAGAAGGTTAGGGGCCGCTGAAGTAAGGGAACTGACCCCTGACTTTTAGCTGCCTGACCTACCCAGCCAGGATTGTCCCTCCTCACCAGGGCTGAGCCTGGCTCTAGGCACTGAGGCAGAAGGCAGCTGGCTCCCCTGCCAGCCTCTCATCACAACCCAGGAAGGATCATAAGAATCATGAAAACAACAGCAAGGGTTTACGGGCTAGGAAACAGGAAGCAGGTCTTCTTTCCTTGAATCCTCCTAGTCCCATTCTATGAGAAACATCTCTGATTTCAGTGCAAACTGTCTAGATTTCCACAATAAATGCACAGATATCATAGTCAGCACTTTTCGGGGTTGTTTTTCTTTAATCAGCAAAAATCTTTTTTTTTTCCTCAAGCAAAAAAATCTTCCCCAGAGCTTTGACATGCATGGCATATAAAATCAGTGAGAGGGGAGGTTTCTCCACGTGGAGAATTCTGCTCGCAGAGGTACTCTAATGTTCTGTGGAATCGCTGAGGTTTCTACAGCACAGTTTGATCACCTCTCATGGAAATCAACTTCCTTTTCTTAGAGCTGAGAACGCCAACGCGGAAGGTGAAGGCTTGCTGAAACTCCCAGCAAGTCGGTGGTAGAACAAGCAAGGCCCAGGTCGTCTGGAGCTCCGTCCAGGGCTCTAAAACCAGTACAAGACCTTCCTTAGCCTGAAATGATAAATTTAGACAAAATCAGAGCTATGAGGACACTTTACTAGTCCGAGGTTGTCAGGGGAATGGTGTTGCCGTAGTTACCCTGGTCCAGGAAGTGACCTTTTGCCCCAAAGTCCTGGAACAGAGGCCTGCTTCCTGCTGGGCTCAGGGAGAGGGTCAATGAGGGGATGGCCAGGACTGTGTCCAAGGGCCTCACGCTGCTCGTGGCCTGTAAACTCCATGTTCTGAGGCCATGTCATAAACACGGAGGGGACCCTGGGGCCCTGGGGTGGCAGCCTGTGTCTTCCCTGGGCCTCCCTTTTAAGGGATGACTCCAACTCAGCCCTTTTATGTGGCCTCAGTGGGAGCCATGGCTGGATCCTAAACACATTAAAGTTGCCCAAATCACACCCACGGAGTCCAGGGAGCCATGGCACCTACTGGCTGCCTCGGGTCTGCAATGAGCGGTTCTGATGGGGCACCTATGAGGGTCCAGCCCAGGAAACACAGAGGAGGAACACCACCAGGCCCTGAAGGAGCTGAGACTTGTGTGTGGGACAAACAGGGAAACGGGTGCTTCAGACACAGCAGAAGGAAGGCTGTGATAGGGAGGAGGACAGAGTATGGCACAGAAAGGGGAAGAAGGGACCACTGCCCATATAGGTGGGTGGGGGGAAGAGGTCAAAGTAATTCTCTTAGTCCTTTCAGGCTGCTATAAAAACTGTCATAGAATGGGTGATTATAAACTACAGAAATGTGTAGCTGGCAGTTCTGGAGGCTGAGAAGTTCCAGGTCAAGGCATCAGTTGATTTGGTGCCTGGTGAGGGCCTGCTGTCTGGTTCACAGACGGCTATCTTCTCGCCATGTCCTCACATGGTGAAAGTGGCAAGGCAGCTCCCTGGAGCCCCTTTTATAAGGTCACTAATCCTATTCATGACAGCTTCACCCTCATGACCTAATCCCTGCTCTAAGGCCTCACCTCCTAATACCAGAGCCTTGGGGGTTTAGGTTTGAGCAGATGAATAGAATCTTGGAGGAACATAAATATTCAAATCGTAGCAATAAGCTTCCTGGAGGAGGCAATATCTTAGCGGGGGTCTTGAAGGAGTTTTGACAAAGCAGCAAGTATCAAAACACTAAAGGGCCAATGCAGGAGCAGGAGGTATCTGGTACACCCAGAGGTGGGATTGGAGCAGTGTCACGGAGAAGGAGGGGAGAGTTGTGAGAGTTTTAGAAGTTTGAGTCACATCCTGTGGGTCAGTGGTTTTCAAGCTACTGTGCCCTAAGGAGCCCTAGGTTTGGTGAAAAGGCCTCAGGGCAGGAGATAAGCCCTGGACCACTCTGCTTTATATTCCAGGACTCCACACAGGATCACCTTTGAACTAAGGTCCCAGTGATTAAGAAAGAACCTGGGAAACTGTCGTCAGCCATGCGGGAAGCTCTTGTTGGTTAGTCTAAGGCTCTGCCTCCTGGCTATGATCTTTTTTGGGCCACTTGGAGGTGTCAGTGGCCCCAAGAGGCCTCCTCCCCTGATGGGCCATGACAGATGGACATGACCGTCACCTCTGCCCACTTCCCTGCCCAGCAGGGGACTGTGGAGACAACTCCAGCCAGTGGCTTCCTTGGCTTTGAGGCTAGTTGTCTGTGGTCTCATTTGCATTTATGTCACAGAAGAGTCAGCAGGAACCAAATATAGACCTAGGGAAGAAACCAGCCATGTCGAGGAAGGGCTGCAGCACAGAGCAGGCTGCAATCCCTTTGTGGGGAGTCAGACAGGCAGGCATGGGCTGTGGCCAGAATCATCGGTTGCTACAGGATAGGCAAGGCTCAGCCCAAACCCTCCCTCCTCCAGGAAGCCCTCCTGCTGCCTCAGGGAAACGTCTCCCTCTTTCTGTGCCTATGTGCCTCTGTTAGAGCAGGAGTCACTGTGAGGATGACGATAATAGCGATAATAGCGTTCTGCTCCTGGTGAGTGCCTGGTGAGGAGTTTTCTATGCATGACTTGGATCCCCAGGGCACCTTTCTGCGGATTAGAAAAGGATCGTCCTTCCTGTGGGTAGACACAGCTCTGCCCCAGGGTAGACACAGCTCTGTCCCAGGGCCATGGCATTTCTGCAGGTTGCAGCCATCTGTCCAGCCTGAAAAGGAGACAGCTGCTGTGATCTCCGCCCACAGCTGGGAAACTGAGGCCCATGTCACATTAGGGCACCTTCTTCCAAGGCTGCCGAGGCTCTCACTCCCTGATCCAGCTGTGCTGGCTACAAGAATGTCTCCCTTGTTCAGGTAAGTGGCGTGCCAGGCTCTGTGTCTATCCTGAGAAGACGCTATGGTCTGAGTGTTTTTGTACCCCTGACAACGTGTATGTTGAAATCCTCACCAGCAAGGTGAGAGTATGGGAGTGGGGTCTTTGGAACAGACTGGGGCATGGGGCAGAGCCCTGCTGATTGGGATTCACGCCCTTATAAAGGAGGCCTGAGGAAAACCCCCGGCACCTTCCATCACATGAGGATAAAGCAAGACAGCCGCATCCAGGAAGCAGAGAGCCAGCCCTCCCAGACACTGGAGCTGCTGACACCTTGATCTGGGACTTTCAGCCTCCAGAACTGTGAGAAATACGTGTCTGCCATTTCTAAGCCACCCCATCCGTGGTATTTTGTTGTAGCAGCCTGAATGGATTGAGACAGGGGACCTCACTTCCAGCGAGTCTCAGAGGGCACTTGGCTAGGCCCAGCTAGAGGCTGGCCTTGTTGCTGCAAATCCTGAGCCAGAGGACAGCCTCCGCCACCAAGCACTATGGCCAGCTGAGAGACAAAACACAGAGCAGGGTCCTTGCCTAACTGCCCTGTGACTTCAACCCCAGCGTAGGGAAGGAGCCATCTCTCCATTGGGTCATTGATGCCTTCCCAGCAGGAAGGCCATACCAGCTGCCTCAGATGCACCAAAGTAGACTCAAAAAGGATTTGTGATGCCATCAACCACTCATTTCAGACTCATTCACCTCCTCCAGAATCTTCTCTCTATCATCAGGCGTCCACAGACTCAGGTGGACGTATTGCCCAAAGCCCACTCACAAAGCATCTAACCCAGCCTTAGCACACCTGGGCCCCCACTCTCCCCTACACCCATGGCAGATGTCGCTAATGGATCACCACCCTTGTTTCCTGTTAAGCCTGGATTGAACCTCAGAATTCTTCTCAACCCAGTGCCACAGCCAGAGCCATCTGAGTTGGAATGTGTACGATGCAACCTATTGTAGCTATCCCCGAGGGGATCAATGCCCAGATTTGAGATGACAAAACTGGGACCAGCAACAGGAGGGAAATGGTGCCAGTCACAGAGCCCACTGGCAGCAGAGACATGGCAAGAAGGCCATGTCCCTCTTCTGAAATGAAGGCTGTGGAATCAGGGAAGTTTTGGGGAACTCCTCACAGTTAGTGTTGCAGGCCCTGGGGCAACTCTTGTACATTCCCTCAATGTCTGCCCTGGGGGCCCATATCCCAGGCTTGAGTGCATCAAAAGGACCCACTCTGCCATCCCCCCGGCGGCTCCAGGGACCAGCAGGGGCAGCAGGGCAGGCCTGACCTTCATACACAGTTCCCTGCACACACTTGGCTAAATGTGACCAGGGTGAGAGTGGGCGCAGTGGGGAAGGATGTGGGAGGAAGGGTCCAGGGCCTCTGGTGACTCATGATGTGGGCTCAGGGACTGTTTGCTGAGCCAACATGTCAGGCTCGAAAAGAGGATCACCAGAGGCTGAAGTGTGGGGGCCTCGTGAGAATCGAAGTACACCAGGAGCTCAGAGGTGGGTTCAGCATGTTCTGGGGGTGTCTACAAAGGCTTCCGGCAGCTCAGAGTTCAGCCTGAGCAAACTCTTGCTCATTCATTCACTCATTCATTCAGCCAAGGCCGACTAGTGTCAAGCATTGTTCTAGCTGCTGGGACACAGCAGTGAACAAAACTGACAAAACAAGCCTGCGGCCTAGGGGAGGGGAGACAAAGAACCACATAAATGAGAAGGCTGGCGTGTGTGATGGTGACGAGTGCTAGGGAAGAGAGAAGGCAGGTGAGGAAGAGGGAGTGTTCCAGGAAGGTTGCAAGTTTAGACAACGTGGCCAGGGTGGGCCTAGTCATACAAAACAATCGCTAAACCTGACGACAGTGATGGAGGAAGCATGTGGACCTTGGAGGAAAAGCCAACACCTGCCAAGGCCCCGAAGCAGGAACATGGTGTGCTAGGGAGATGGGGGGCGGGGGGGAACAGGGCTGGAGGTCAGGGGTGGTGGGATAGACAGCGGGAGGTCGGAGGTCAGGGATGAGGCCAGATCCTGAAGGGCCTCGAAGCACAGAGTAATGACTTGGGATTTTCCTTAGGGAGGTAATATCGGGTTGAATTATTCTCCCCAAAAAAGCCATGTTCACATCCTAACCCCTGGAATGTGTGAATGTGACCTTATTTGGAAAAGGAATCTGCAGATGAAATTAAATTAAGGATCTCAAGATGAGAGAATCCTGTGTTATCCAGGTGGGCCTTAAATCCAATCACAGGTGTTTCTGGAAGAGACACACAGCGGAGAAGAGAAGGCCACGTGAAGGCTGAGGCAGGGATCGGCGTGGTGCTGCCACCAGCGGGGGAACGCCAGGAACGGGAAGAGGCAAAGAAGGACCCTCCTAGGCAGCGGGGTCCTGCTGACACCTTGACTTCAGACTTCTGTTCTCCAGGGCTGTGAGAGGAGACTTTTCAAGCCACCCAGTTTGTGGTCATTTGCTATGACTGCCCTGGGAAACTGATCCTGATGCGGAGCCCTTGGAAGCTCTTGAGCGGAGGAGGGACATGCTGTCCTGGGCTTACTCCTGGCTGTGTAGGAAAGTCTGAGCCGGGCAGGGACAGAGCGGCCAGGGAGTCACTGCGGTGATGCAGGTGAGTGACGGCTAGAAGAGCGATGGATGGAGGAGGTCAGAAGAGAGGGACAAGTCCGAAAGGGGAAGTCGGAATGGGTGGGGCGGGGCAGGGGAGGTGGATGGCCAGACGGAGAATCCCTTGAGGAAACCCAGGGGTTGTGATGGATTTTGTGATGCAGCCTCTGCCTCCCAGGTTCAAGCAATTCTAGTGCCTCAGCCTCCCAAAAAGCTGGGATTACAGACATGCGTCACCACACCCGGCTAATTTTTGTAGCCCTCTGGGGGTTGCGGATCTGGGCACGTATGCAAGAGGGGTGCTTGGGAGAACAGTGTGACCAAGGGAGGTGTCCTCCTGGAAACCTTCACCCCAGCCTAGAGGCACAGGATAGGAACCAACTTCCTCCAGGGCCAGCTTTCTGGCCTCAATGCTGGGGCTGTTCTGTCCTTGGACCATCCATGGGACATGATGTTGAACCATCCCCCTAGGACCCATTAGCTGCTGTCAGATTTTACAGCCTCCCCCATGCAGCCAACCTGGGGTGTTCGCTGCTCAGAAACTCTCAGAAGGATTACACAGGGCCAGGTGCAGTGACTCAGGCCTGTAATCCCAGCACTTCGGGAGGCGGAGGTGGGCAGATTGCTTGAGGCCAGGAATTCAAGTCCGGCCTGACCAACATGATGAAACCATGTCTCTACTAAAAATACAAAAATTAACTGGGCATGGTGGCACATGTCTGCATTTTTGGGAGGCTGAGGCATGAGAATCACTTGAACACAGGTGGCAGAGGTTGCAGTGAGCCGAGATCACGCCACTGTGCTCCAGCCTGGGTGACAGAGCAAGACCCTGTCTCAAAACAAACACACACAGTGGTCATCCAGAGCTCCAAAGGCACAGAAAGTGTCAGCAACATGTGTGGCCGGCCAGAACGCTGACAATAAACACCTGGCCCTGGTACCACGGGCAACTTCCAAGTCTCGGGGCTCCCAGAATCCGAGTGCTTGTGGCTCTCTGGGGCTGGTGGCCACACCCATATTTGAGGCTTTTTGTGGTCTGGTGGTGCACAGCTTCAAGCAAGACTCAATCCCGTTTCCATGAAGCAGGAGAGAGGCCTTGGAGTGTGCAGGGAGTGAGTGCCACGGGATGGCTGTTCTTGCCTGGGAAGATGACAAAAGGGCTCTTTCCTTGGCAGCTCCCATGGAGGAAAGGGCTGGCGGCACCCCAGGAACACAGGCACAGATGGAGGCATCCCTCTCCAGTGGCTGGGGTGGGCTCTGATTCCGCCTCCTGCATTTGGAGCAGCTGTAAGCTATCAGGGCCTGGCTGGCTGGCTCCAGGCCTCCCAACGCGACCAGCCTGCCCGGCTATCCTGGCGTGAGGCTGGCATTCCTCCCATGGGCTCTGCAGTACTCATCATCAGGGCTCCTGCAGCAGCATGGGGACCTGGGCAGCCTGATGGACAAACGCTGGGCTGGGAAGTAGGGAGATGCGGTTTCCTGGATTCCCTTCCCTTTATTGAGTAGGAATCTTTGCACCTAAACAAGTCTGTGGAGAGTCCAGATTGTGCTCTTTGTCCTTGGTCCAGGAGGTCCATCTCTTTGAGCATCAGTTTAATGCCAAGGAGAGACAATAAATTGCACTTTCCAGGGTCCCAATAAGGATTGCCAAAGTTGGCGTCCTTGGGTGTCTAGCCTAGCTCAGGCGCCCAGGTGTTTGATAAGTTCTCACCAGATCCACACCAGCTTGACTCTGGATTTGTGGAAATTCACAGGGGCCCAGCTGTCCAGCCTGGCCCAGCCACACGTCCAGTTCTGCCTGTGAGAGAACCTGTCAGATGGGCCAGGCCAGGCCATGAGGAAGAGGTAGAGTATGGGGACATGACCTGATGAAGTTGACAGAGCAACAACTGGAACAAGAGATCACCAAGGGGAGCGAGGCCAGGTGGCTGCTCCAGGATGAGGGGGTGAGGCAGGACCCACAGGCATCGGGTCCCATTGTCCTTCTACAGAGAAGGACAGCCCTGAGAAGCTATGACAGTCTGTGATAGAAGGTGGCTCCAGCCTCAGCAAAGAGCAAACAGAGGATGCCCCTCACACACCACTGGTCTCTCCTGAGACCCTGGAAGGCTGGGTAGAGGTGGAGCTCACAGCTGACTCAGAAGTGAGGAAGATATGGGGAATGAGGATTAGTCTCAAGTCTGGGGCCACAACTGCACCAAAGAACACACACAGAGCCTGGGGGTGCAAACCACTCAGACAGGAAAACCAGGGCCAAATGCCTCCAGCCTCTACCTCAGCAGCCCCATCTGCCTGCCTGGAGGGCGGGGTGACTCCAGCACGGGCAGCCTGAGAGCTGCTGAGACCTGGGTGGTCTCTGACGTGCTACCCTCCTTCATTCATTCATCTCCAGATGTTAATTGAGCATTAACTCTTCACCAGACTCCTGGACACAGCAATGAACTGAGAGCTGCTGGGACCCATTGGTCCAGGGGGAGCTACTGGGGAATCCAGGACCCCCAGGAGTCTCAGTCATCTCTCTCTTCATGTGAGGCAGGAAACCCTCAACTGCTCCCACCCCAATTCCCCCAAAATCCCGCCCTCCACCCCTTCCAGCTGTGAGGAGTCCCCCTCCCCCAGCTGTGAGGAGTCCCCCTCCCCCGGCTGTGAGGAGTCTGGGTCCCACAGCTGCAAGTCCTCCAGTTCTGGAAGCAGCCCTGTTCAGGAAGGGCATGGTCCGGTCCATGCCTCACTACCTTAGGATTTGAGCCACTTAGAATTCTCTATCCTCTGAATCTCAGGGTTGGGCGTGCTTATCACCCTAGCACTTGGTGTTTTCAGATCTGCAAGAGACCTTAGAGCTAACACAGGCCATCCTCACCCTTGGAAGTTGTCCAGCCTTAGCGACTAGCTGCCGCTTATGGGGATCTTGTTCCTCAGTCGATTTTCAGAGTCAACCGATGCCAGGTCTGATCTCTTCACCAGCAGCCTGTAGCAGTGCCTACCCAGCATGTAGGGGAGCAGAGCTCATTGACAGGGAACATGTGAGGAGCCCCACGAAAGCTTGGCTTCTAGGTCATGTTCCATAGAGGTTTAGTGTCAAGAGTGCGGGAGGTTGGAGGTCTTGCCCATGTCAGAGCCCCCTAACAGCACAGTTTCAGAGAGATATTGGCACCCTGCAGGGCGCTCAGATGAGGATGTGTTGGACGGTGAAGGCCCTGGTAGTGACCATGAGGAGTGGCTGAACTTGGGATGGGCTGTCCTGAGAAGTGAAGGCTCAGACTGGGGATGTACTCATTGCTGACAAATCTATGTACCCATCCATGCAAAGCAGGGCTAGTGGTCCATTCTGTGGCCCCCAGGGCAAGGCTAAGTCTCAAGAGGGAGCAGAAAGGAGAGAGAGTTTGATGCCCGGATGGAAGAGATGGAGAGACAGGTGCTGGTTTAGTGGTGACTTTGGGCCTAGCCCTGCCGCCTCAGTGGTCAGCATCTGGTCCCCTCTGGAGATCATGAGACAAGCACGAACACCCTGGACTTCCTCCACCTGGCAGCCCTCCCCCTGGGGAAGTCAGGCTCTCAGAATGCTGAGCCTGCCTCAGCCTGGGACCTTGGGGACAGGCCTCTGTGAGGTTAGGGGGACCTCAAGCAAGCCCTCTGAGTAGAGATGTCCTGTGCCTTCGCCTCACATGGCTTTAGAGAGCTTGCTTTTTGAGATGGTACTGACAGGCCAGAGAGGAGGGCAGAGGAGCTGCAAGCTGCCACGTGGGCTGACGTGAGCTCCAAGGAGGGAGCTGGAACCCTGGGGCCTTGTGAGCTGCCAGCAGAAAAATCAGCTTGGAAGGCCGGGTGTGGTGGCTCACCCGTGTAATCCCAAAAACATCGGCTTTGGGAGGCCGAGGCAGGACTTCAGGGCAGGAATTCGAGACCAGCCTGGCCAGTGTGGTGAAACCCCATCTCTACTAAAAATACAAAAAAAAAAAAAAAATAGCCGGACGTGGTGGCAGGCGCCTGTAATCCAGCTACTGCAGAGGCTGAGGTGGGAGAATCACTTGAACCCAGAAGGCGAAGGTTGCAGTGAGCTGACATGGTGCCACTGCAATCCAGCCTAAACGACAGAGCAAGACTCCATATTAAAAAAAAAAGTCGGCTTGGAATAATTCAGAAGACACTGTTTCTTGGTATGAGATAAAAGCATGTCTATTATTTCAAAAGTAGCCCTTATTGTTTGTTCCAATTATAGAAGTAATACCTGCTTGATATAGACAATTAAGAAAATATAGAAAAGCATAGACAATTAACATCACTTTTAATCCTGTCGCCTATTGTAAACTATATTTTGGTCCTTTTTTTTTTTTTTTTTTAACATCTTGGAGAGACAGGTCCACTTCCCTTGGTGACCAGCTTGGGGTGCCCTAGTGTTCACAGGCTGGTCCCCGAGGACTGAATGAGAGTGCCTCCTATCTCCACCCCAAGGTGTCCCATGTCCTGGGTGGAGGAGACTGTGGAACGGCCAGATGGTTGGTGGAAGAGGCCTGGACGTTCAGGCAGGGAGAAGCTTTCTTTCCCAGAACGGAGCTGCCCACGCATGACATCCCCTCTGCCAAGGCACTGGGCTCAGTGGTCAGGCTCCCAACAGCTCCTGGCCACTTGGACTGCACCCCTCACAGTTGTCTGATTCTATTTTTCCTCTTTTTTTTTTTTTTGAGACAGAGTCTTGCTCTGTTGCCCAGGCTGGAGTGCAGTGGCGCAATCTTGGCTCATTGCAAGCTCCGGCTCCTGGGTTCAAGCTCCGCCTCCCGGGTTCATGCCATTCTCCTGCCTCAGCCTCCCAAGTGCACAGTGGTCTGATTCTTAATCCATGGTCTCTGATACTTTCTGGGCTACTGACCTACCATGGGACCATGGCCACTGTCATTGGTGAACCCAAACATCCTGCTCTCCTGCGCTCTCCCCGTCAACCTTTCGCCAGGCTCCTCCCAGGTTCCCAGCCTCACCTCTACCCTCTGAAACATTAAATGGGCTCGTGGTATCCCTACCATCCTCAGGAGAGCAGGGGATGGTGTCAGGGTCTTGCTCTCCCTGCCATAGATGGGTGTGGTTGATGGCCATTATGTTTCTATGTGGCCATGTCATTCATTCATCTACACATGCTTTCTAAGACTGGGCTCGTACTCTTTGCAGCCTCCTTTTTTTTTTTTTTTTGAGACAGACTCTTGCTCTGTTGCCCAGGTTGGAGTGCAGTGGGAGATCTCCACTCACTGCAAGCTCCGCCTCCTGGATTCACACCATTCTCCTGCCTCAGCCTCTCGAGTAGCTGGGACTGCAGGCACCCGCCACCACACCCAGCTAATTTTTTGTATTTTTAGTAGAGACAGGGTTTCACCATGTTAGCCAGGATGGTCTCGATCTCCTGACCTCATGATCCACCTGCCTCGGCCTCCCAAAGTGCTGGGATTACAGGCGTGAGCCACCACGCCCAGCCGCAGACTACTTTTTTCACTTTCGTTTCTTTTCCTTTGCATAAACACTCTTCGAAAAGACCATTTTAAATGACTGTGTCCTATGATCATACAGACATATCATAATGTATTTATTCACCTATTGTGGAATATCTGGGCTTCCATGTTTTACTATTCAATACCCCCTTTATCAATCATCTTTGTACATAATTTTTTGGTCTGAATTTCTCAATGTTTCCTCAGAGAAAATTTCAAGACATTTACATTTTGTAGTAAAATATCCTTGATATGTGTTGCCAAAATGTTTCCAAAAGAGTTGCCTCTGACTTATATGCCAGCCTCAGCCCAGGTTTGAGAGGGCTGGTGTTATGGTCTACACCAGCTTATGGTAACACCAACAAAGCTAGTCTCATTATCTGAAAGAGAAATAATGGTATTTCAAAATTATAATTTATATGATTATTAATGAAATGCAAATATTCGTACTTATTAAGCCATTTAAAACTTTCTTGGTTGATTATCTGTTTTCTTTGCCTGTTTTCCTAACAAGGTTTTGATGGATTTATTTAAATATCATTTGATGAGCTCCCTGTATGTTGTCATTTTGATATCTGTTTCATATACGTGTTGCTTAATTTTTGCTTTTGGAGGCTTCGAATGTACCAAAGCTTTATATTATTATATTGGCAAAGCTATTAGCTTTTCTTTTTGTGACATTGTTTGGTAGAAAGTTCTTCCTGGGAAATGGCTGTTTAAATGGGTCAAGAGGTTGCCTTTTCCTCTTTTGGGGCTCTCTATTTTTGGTAAATTCTAAACAAACATCCTTTTCCCGAATACCATTTTCCCGGGAACATCTGGAATGCGCTTGTTTTTATTTCTTTTTTTTTTTTTGAGACGGAGTCTCACGCTGTTGCCCAGGCTGGAGTGCAGTGGCGCGATCTCGGCTCACTGCAAGCTCCGCCTCCCGGGTTCCCGCCATTCTCCTGCCTCAGTCTCCTGAGTAGCTGGGACTACAGGCGCCCGCCACCGCGCCCGGCTAATTTTTTGTATTTTTAGTAGAGACGGGGTTTCACTGTGGTCTCGATCTCCTGACCTTGTGATCCGCCCGCCTCGGCCTCCCAAAGTGCTGGGATTACAGGCTTGAGCCACCGCGCCCGGCCACTTGCTTTTATTTCTTCCTCCCCAGAGGCAGGTGTGTTGGAGTGGGAAGAGGCTGTCACACTGAGATGGTCTCTGGGCAGAGAAACTGGATGGGGAAGGCCTGAGCTTCAGAAACAGCCCCTTCCCCAGCTTCAAGGTGGCCGTGCTCTGTTCTGAAAGATGGCTGATCTTTCCCGCCAAAGAAATAAAAACATTATCCAAAAGCCTCTTAAATGTGATGTGTGTGGATTGTGAAGACATTTTGAGAACTGGCCTCAGACCCCCTCAAAGGGCAGGACGGTGCAGGCTCCTTGGAGGAGGAGGTGCCTTGAGAGCCTGTGAGTCCACACACATGGGTTTAGCCACTTACATCTCGCTAAGCTCGGAGCCTATGGCTGGGCCTTGGCAGCGTAGCCACTGTGTATGGCACTGCAGAGTGTTTGCTAGGCTCAAAGCCAGGATCTGCGAGTTCTAGCCCCAGCCTTGCCTCCTCCCAGCTGTGTGACTTCTAGGGGTCTCCTTTCCATGAAAGGAGGAGCAACGCCACCATACAGGGTTGTGTCAGGGTCAGACGACATGTGCCATGTCTGGCACACAGTAGGTGCCATGCCTGACACACAGTAGGCACGATGGTGTGTATTCATCCCATGACGGGGCTGCTGCTGCAAGCGAACGGTATTGTGTACTCTGTCACTTGGGAAAGGAACGAGGCTAAATGGCCAAGCGTGGGGCTGTGAGGAGAGCTGGGATCACTGCAGTACGTTAATGGTTATTTTACTAGTATTCGGAGATATCAGCTTCTCGGTCCTTCAAAGCATCAAGCAATGGATTTTAGAACAGGAAATCTGATGTTGTGGCAAAGCAAAGAGGCTTTGAAGTCAAATGCTGAGTTCCTATGTTTCTGGGTCTGCCATTTGCTAATCGTGTGACCTTGGGCAAGTTACTTATCTTCTCTGAACCTCTGTTTCTTCATCAGAAAATGATGCTATTAGCAGTGCTCTTCTTGTAGTGCATTGTAGGGATTAAATTACGCTTGTAGAGTTAAGGCAAATATACAGTTATCTTCCAGACCGGGAAACTCTCGAGAGTAAAAAGAGGCACTGTTGATTATCATACTGGTAACCCGGGATTGTCCCAGGCAAATGGTGGCATAGCACTGAGCTCTGAATAAACCCTCAGAGATGTGAGCCATGCCTGTGAACTCTCTCCACAGCTGCAGAGGCCCACATTGGACCTAGATGAGAACCATCAACTTGTCAACTGAGAGCCCTCGACAGAGTGGGAGGAGGAGCTGAGCTCCACAGCCACGGCTCTGAGGTGGCAGCCACAGCCTCACCAAGCTGTGCCCTTTTGGAGGTTGCCCTTGGTGGGAGGAGGTGATGAGGGAGCAAGTACCTTTCGCAAGGTCACTGCAGGGGGGGTCCTGCTTGGACTGCCCCTCTCTATTTTCTGCCCCTTGGGAGCAAGTTAAAGCCAACTCTACACAAGCCAAAGGCTTTGGTTCCAGCCTGAGTCTGGCCCTCCCTTCATTTGCTCCTTTGTGGCCCACATACTGCAGCATCTCAGCGACTCCAAAGAGGTCACCACCTCATCCCTCTTATCCTTGAGAAGAGCCCTCATCCCTTCCAAATCCCGAGTGAGCAGACACGTGGTATGTGTGTCCCTCCAGCCCCATAAGCATAAACACATTCCTGAGCCTGAGCAGGACCCAGGAATGACTCAGGCTTCAGGAATGTGCAATCGGATCCCGTCACTTGGGGGGCAAATTCCTAAGGTGAGCAGTTAGCAGGCCAAGCCAAGAAGCCCTGGATCAGCCTCTGCATCTCTCAAGGAGAGTCAGGGGTCAGGACCGGCTCCAGCAGAAACCACCTCTTGCCACTGCCACCTCTTGGTTCCGCTCCTCCTCTGCTGACCTGCAGAGCCTTATGCAGTCGGGGGGATGGTGGTGCATGGGCAGAAGGGGTGCACCATGGCCCCCATGCCATGTGCAGGTTGAGTGCTCAGAGAGCTGGAGCAGGCTGAGTCAGCAAGGGCAGGAGGCTGGAGCAGAACTGTGACAGGGACCAGCACACCCCAGTCCTTCCCCGGCCCATTCCCTGAGCAGTGGGAGGAAGAGACGCCTCTAGATCTAGGGTGAAGAGAACATCTCTCTCCTGCCAGCATGGCTGGGCTATGGTGCCCTGGCCTACTGGCCTCCCCAGCACAGCCTCTGGGACACTGGCTGCTTTCTAGAAGCAGCACCAGGAAGGGTGCAACTCCACGTTATCTACACCCCACCTGGCCCAGCCTAGGCCAAGGAGTCTCTGGGTACACAGCCCTGTGTCCTCGCTCAGTGCCACAAAGCAATTTAATAAGGAATCTCTTACAATCACAGAGGAAATCCCACATCTAATGGCTCTGAGGGTAGCCCTGTTGCTGGAGGGTTAAAACACTAATTGTGGCCGAGTCTGTGAGCCTGGCACCAAATATAGTGACATTCAGAAACCCGGAGCCATGGGACACAGATAGGAAATGCCATCTCCATATATTTGACAGTGCGCAGGTGTTGTGCTGGCCAGGTCCCAGGAGTGGCCTGCCTTCTGGGTTATCTCAGACAGTCAGGGAGACCATGACCCTGACAGCATGGTCCACTGAGCACTGGCAGGACCGAGCCCCAGGTGCCATGATGAGAGGCTCCCCTGGGGTTTGGGGGCCACACTGAGGCCCAACATCTGAATACCCTTCCTCTACTGGGGGACTCACAGAGACGGAGCAGAGCCCACGTCCTCCCACCATGAGAGATGATGTGGGCTGGTGCCTCCTCCCCACTTCTTGGCCACAGTGATAAGACATGGGCTTGACCCACTGGCGCCTTCTCTCTGGACTTTGAACCTGGAAGGAGTGGTGCCAGGCTTTAAGGAGAGGCAGTGAGAATTGGTGGGGCTGCAAGAACTCAAGAATCCAGCAGCGCCTCTCCAGGGGTGGCAGGTCCAGGTACACCGCCCCCGTGGTGAGATCCAGCTGCACCCCTCCCTGGTTCCTGCCTGGCTCTCCAGCCTTCCCGATAACCCAGTAAGCCACCCCATATCCTTTCATTACAATCCTTTTCTATGTGAGTTAGCCAAAGCTGGTTTCCGTGGATGGCATCGGAAGGTGAAGTGCAATGGGACAACCTGTGCCCAGGCTGGGGGCCTGAGAAACCCAGCTCAGGACAGCTCAGAGGGGTTGTTCAGAAGTGAGGGACCACAGCGCATGGCACATGCCTGCTGCAGCACCCCTCCTTGCTCAGGACCTGAGCAGAGGCTGGGGGTGGCTGAGGGTCTTGGTTCTGGGTGGACGGTGGGCTTGGGCTCTCAGGTTAGGCTGAGTAGCAGGTAGGCCCAGGGTGTGAGGAGGGTATGCAGGCAGGCCCAGGGCCTGGTAAGTGGCACAGGGTTGGGGCTCCTCTTGGCCTGGCTGGAGCAGGCAGGCTTGTAGGCACTGAAGGCTCTGACCCTGCCAAGAGGGTCCCTGCCTGGGTCTGAACCCCTCAGGGAAGAGTACAGTGGGTGTTTGTTCCTCTGTGACACTGTCCTTCCCTGGAGCAGGATGAGCTGAGTCTGGCGAGCTGAGGTCACGTCTGCCCCATGACAATCCTGCCACTGTCCCTCGGTTGGGACATACAGTGTCATTCCAGCTGCCCCTTAGCTGATCTCCTAGATGCCTGTGAAACCCGAGTGGAAAGAGGGTGGGTGGGTTCCCCTGATGCCAACGATGAGGGTGCAGAGAAAGGGACTATGATGTAATGAGCTGACATGAGAGGGAGGGGTCCCTGTCTCTGGGGACCTCTCAGCTGGAAATGGAGGAATTCAATGATTTTCTCCCCATACCAGACATCTGCAGGGCACTCTCAGAGCCTGCTACCCCCACGCCTCCCTCACTGATCTGTGCTGCCTGAGAGGCCTACCCTCCCCCGAGGACATCTCTTCCCTACCAATCTCTCTCAGCCACCCCCTGCACACCTCCTGTAGACCAGTCCACAGCTCCACCCATGTCAGTCCTCCTTCCAGAGGCTCTGAGCCCTGGAAGGCTGTGCTGAGCTTCCAGAGGCTCTGAACACAGAAGGCTGTGTCTCAAGGCTGTTCTACACTGCCTGGGGCTTCAGTTTCTTTTCAGCGGAACGGGAGCCTTCACTTCCAGGAAGGCAGCCACATCCTATATAAATCCTCCCCTTGGTATGGGGGCACCAGTGACTTATTTCTAACCAACAGAATCTGGCAAAGGTGAAGGGATTTTGCAAATGTAATTGAGGCCCCAAATCAGTTGACTTTCAGTTAATAAAAACAGACTATTTTGTGCAGGCCTGGCTCAATCAGGTGAAAACCCTTGTATCAGGGACTGGGCTCGTCCTGAGTAGAGTGCCTCTCCCTGCAGGCTTGATGGAGTAAGCAGCTAACTCATGAAAGCCCACCTGGTAAAGGCCAGAGGCAGCCTCTAGAACCTGAAGGTGGCCTACGACCAGCAGCAGAAAAGCTAGGGTCCCCATCACACAGCTGCAAGGAAGTGCATAGGTGGAAACAGATTCTTCCCCACTTGAGCCTCCAGATGAGATCACAGCCAAGTTGACACCTTCATTACAGTCTTGTGAGACCCTGAGCAGAGGATCCAGGTAGGCTGTGCTCAGACGACTCAACCACAGAAACTGTGAGATAATAAAGGTGTGTTGGCTGGGTGTGGTGGCTCACACCTGTAATCCCAGCACTTTGGGAGGTCCAGGTGGGCAGATCACCTGAGGTTTGCAGTTTTTTATACCAGCCTGGGCAACATGGCAAAACCCCATCTCTACCAAAAATACAAAAATTAGCCAGGCGTGGTGGTGCACGCCTGTAATCCCAGCTACTTGGGGGGCTGAGGCAGAAGAATTGCTTGAACCCAGGAGGCAGAGGTTGCAGTGAGCCGAGATCACACCACTGCACTCCAGCCTGGGTGACAGAGCAAGACTCTCAAAAAAAAAAAAAAAGAAAGAAAGAAATAAGTATGTGTTGTTTTAAACTGCTAAGTTTGTGGTAATTTTTAATGCAACAGTAGAATACTAATACAGGCAGTGAAATAAATGGAAGGCTTCGGAATATCAGGCTGGAGCTTGGAGAGGGAGTGGATGTCCTGACTTCTCCAAGATCAGAACCCTGATCCAAAGCCCCCATCAGGCCAGAGGCAGCCGCTGGACAGTGGGCAGGCTCTGAGACTGAAGACTGGAGCTGGGCTGGGTGTGAGAGCCTGCACTGGGGCCTGTTTTCCACCTTTTGCTGAAGAGAGTCTGCTCTTTGGGAAGGGTGTTGCCTGGAGTGCGTGCCTGACAAGCTGGCATCTGCATCGGACACTAACCTAGGGCTGTGCCTTCAGCAGTGGTATCCTTGGGTCTGGGCCAATATCCATGGGGTGAGCTCAGCAGGCATGGCACTCTTGTTCACATGGTCCGTGCACACTGAATTTATATATTGATTTTCAAGAATAACTTTCAGGTTGCTCATCACTTGTCTGCCTGGGTGTTTACTTCCACCAGCAGCTCCTGAGGGTTTCTTTTACCCACCCGCCTTCCTTGTTAGTGCTTGATATTATCTGACTTGGTAATTTTTGCCAATCTCATGAGTGTAAAGGAGCCTCTCACTGTTTTAATTTTCATTTCTCTTATAACTAGCGAGGCTGACAACCTCCTCATGAACTTGTTAGTCATTTAGATTTCCCTTTCTGTGAATTCTTTTTATAACCTTTGATTCCTTTTAACAAATTAACTTTTGCTTCCCCCTCTCCCTGCCGGAAGTTTCTTTTCTTTTTTCTTTTTCTTTTTGGAGACAGAGTCTCGCTCTGTCACCCAGGCTGGAGTGCAGTGGCACAATCTTGGCTCACTGCAACCTCTGTCTCCCAGGTTCAAGCAATTCTCCTGCCTCAACCTCCTGAGTAGCTGGGATTACAGGTACACGCTGCCATGCCTGGCTAATTTTTTGTATTTTAGTACAGACGGGGTTTCACTGTGTTGCCCAGGCTGGTCTCGAACTCCTGAGCTCAGGCAATCCACCCGCCTCGGCCTCCCAAAGTGCTAGAATTACAGGCATGAGCCACTGCGCCCAACCTCCCCCCTTGGAAGTTTCTAAAGGCCTCCAGCTTGTTTGAAACCCAGGGGCAGGCCCTCAGCCTTGCCTTGCTTATTCTTGCATCTCTGCCCAGCTCAGCCACCAGGCTCTGTGCCCCCTGCTCCAGTCCTTGCCCACTTGGGGCTGTGTCCCTGGGTGTGAGCCAAATTCTGGGTAGACTGTGGGTGTGAGTTCAGGGAGTTTCTGCCCTGGATGAGGATCTGTAGATTAGGATAGAAACAGATCCACAAACAAAACATTTTTACTTACGTTTTAACGCCAGGAGGAAGAGAGAAGTCAGAAGGAAAGATCACATGCAGAAGCTTTGTAGGTGCAAGGCCTGAGCCTGGAACTTTATGTGCCTTACCTTAGGTCATCCTCACAATAGCCTTGTCTTTTTTGAATGATTTTCTCCATTTGAAAAATGAAGACACAAGGATCAATGAGTCTTGGAGATTTAAACCATGGCTTAGAACCCAGGTTTTCTGCTTCCCAGCCAGGTCCTGGTCCTGGATGGAGGGTATTCCTAGGGGACTTGTGGGTGGGTGACTTGGTATTGGTTTTCCTCTTGTCACAGGGTCCCAGGCAGCTCAGTGGGCCCCCACCTCCCAGAAAGAGTATGGGTTATGGAGGACTAGGGAGAAAACACAAATTACCCCATTGAGCCTGGTATGCCGGGGGGCTTCCAAGGCAGACAATGGCTCTCTGTGTCTGGTTTCTCTGAGGGCCGGAAGTCTCCAATGCGTGGCCGACCGATGAGTCATGCAGGATATCTCCTGGGCCCAGCTTTGTTGTGCCGGAGGATCTTTCAGCCCAGCCTGAAATGGCAGATGATCTCATCAGGCTGGATCTGGGGAAGCCCTGTCTCTCGAAGCCCCGGTAGGCTCACCGCCCACTAACAGCTAGGAAGCTGGATGCTTTGGCCTTGAGACAGTTCCCGGAGGCACCCTATAGATTCTGGGCAGCTGCCCTCAAACCTAAGCCAGCTCAGATGGAGCCAGCCTGGAGGAAAGGGCTCCTGTGCTCATGGAACCTAGGGAAACCCCCGCTTTGTTCTCTCTGTACACAGCACGTGTCTGGTGGCCACCCAGCCTCAGCTGTGTCCTGTGGAGTTTCCTGGACTCAACAGAAGCCCCCAGATGAGTACATTAGGACTGTCCCAGGGAGGACTGACCTGAGACCGGAAGGAAGTCAAGGGCTTCAGTGGCCACCAAACCTGGCTCAGCCTGTGAGGCTTGGGAGGGGACACGGCCTGACTTTCCACTTGGCTGGCTTCAACAGAGGTTTCAGAAAGAGAAAGCCTTGTAGTACTGAGGCTATTTTTAATGTTTTGAAGTTGGACATTGCTGTTATTGTTGATGTTTTGTGTATACCCCACTGGTTGATACAGAGCATGGCTCTAGAATCACAGCCACACACCCAGGGACTCTGGCAAATTACTTTCCTGTTCTGAGCCCCAGTTTCCTCCCCTGTGGAGTGCAGGTGGCAATACTGCTCCCAGGGCTGTCGTGAGCACGTAGGAGATTGCCTATGCCCCGTGCCTCACTCACGGCTAGCCCTCAGTGAATGGTGGTCCTCTCTCTTCTCTTCATTCCTCTTGAGCTTTGAAGAGTTTCTTGGCTGGGCATCTATTCTTATTTACCTCCCAGAGGCTCTGGCCTGAACATACTCTTTGGGAACGCCCACCTTTCCTCGGGATACAGGTGGTGTGTGGGACTGCCTGCAAGAGCCTCCCGGCAAGAACTGCCCCAGTCGTCCAAGGGCCAAAGATGGTGTCATTACCACCCTCAGCTGGGGCTCTACTTCTCGTTGGTTGCCATGGTGAGCAACTTCTCAGAGGACAGCCCAGAGAGACATGCTAGGGTAGAGCCTCAGGGCCCAGGTAATAGGTGTAGGGCTGTGCCCTGAAAACTGTGGAGACCAAGGCCCCTCCTGTGAAGACTGCATCCCATCCCACCTCTGAGGGCAGCCCTGGAGCCACTGAGGAGCCACAGGTAGGACGCTAGGCGCTGGTCAAGAGAAGCCGTTCCCACCCCGACCCTGTGCCGCTCTCCCGAGCCCTGATTCAAGGGCACTGCCATGTGAGCCTGCTTCCTGCACCCCTTGCCAGGGATCAACAAGTTGCCTGAGGGGAAGTGATGCAGCTTGGAGTGTTCCATGCCAGAGGCCCCCAGCCGGCTGGATCATGATGAGACATCAGGCACGTTACTCAGTCTTTGCAGATCCATGGCCCCCAGCCACAACCTACTCAGCTCTGAAGGGAGTTGAAGTCACACTGGACAGGCTTGAGGAAGGAGTGCCCTGGGGCAGGCCTGGAAATGTGTTTGCAGGTGGTTCTGATACGTCAGCATATGAATCAGTGATCTGATCAGTGTAACAGAGCCCTGGAAGCCCAATCCCCATCCAGCCCCAGTGCTGGGGAGTGTAGCTTAGATAATACCCCCTCAAACTATAATCTGCTGCTCCAAGAATGCAACCTAGCCTGAGGGTCAGAGGCCTGGCAATTCCAGCTCAGGCACCAGGCCAAAGTTGGTCTGGCCTCTGCTTGCCTCCATCTCTGGACACTCTCTTCCTCCCAGGCTCAAGCCACAGAGAGGCACTCTTATGCTCCCAGATGGCAGTGCTGAGAGGTGCCTCTCACTATGGACCCGGAGGCTGTTTCTTGGTGGAGCTGGGGGGACACCTACAAGCCATGTCACAGGAAATGTAGGGAGACAGGAAGATTGCTGGTCTAGAACTTCTGTTTGGGAGATCATTGCGCCTGGTTCAAAGGAAGCCCTGGACAAGGCCCTTGGGGTAAAAGTGAGAGCCCCAAGAATCATGCTCTGCCCCAGCCAATGGTTGGGAAGCTTTTTAAGGAGTCCAGGCCTGCTAGCCTTGGGTCTTTCTGAAGGGGTTTGGGATGGGGTTGAACCTCCTGGGTCCATCAGGAGGGCCCCCCTCTCCCACCCTCTCCCCACTTAGCTCCCAGGCCCTCCCCCATACAGAAATATTGACTCAATTGTACATGAAGATCAATGTGTCATGCCCCCAGTCCTTAATCTCCTTGGAACCCCAAATCCTTCACTTGCCCTGGGCCACCTCACATCTCCATCTAGGCCCAGTGACAAGCCCTCGTTTACTCTGAAAACCCAACTCAAACAGCAGTTCCCTTGCAAATTATCTTGTAAATTTCCTTGTAAATACTCTTCCCAAGTAAATTCCCAGGGCATTCCCAGGAACCAACCATCCTAGACGTCCCAACGAGAAAAGATTTGTAAGTGGGAATTCTGTTCCCCATCATTTGTTTGCCACTGACCAAAAGGATATGACTAGGTGTCCTTCAATTCTTAGAAAGTAACTGCTTCTATACGTAACCGAAACAGAAACAGAAACTTCAGCCTGCATTGTCCCTCTGGTGATAAATTCAGCTTCCAGGAGGTGGACAAGACCCAAGAAACAGTGTAGACTCAGAATGACAGATCAGCTTCCATTTCTGTTGTGGAATAAAAAGTCCCCAGACTGTGGGCCCCATTGAGGGTACCATTCAAGGCCTCCGTCTCTCACAGAACTTCTAGGGGTAGCAGTATTTGTTGGCACCTGCCATATGCCAGGCACTTTACAGTACAGTGAGGGAGGTGATCCTATTCTCACTTTAGAGAGAAGGTCTTATAGCTAGAGTGTGGCAGATCCCACCCCTACTCTGATGTTTTCAGGCTCTAGGCTAGAGCCTCAGGGAGGTCTCAGGCCAGTGAGGAGATAAGACTGCAAAGCATGGCAAATGGGACGCCTGAGCTAAGCCCTCAGTGGCAGGAGGAGCTGTACTGGGCAGGCTTCTCAGAGGAGGTGAGATTCCGGCTGGTTCTCTGAGGACAGGAAAAGAGGAGGAACACGTAGAGTCCATATGAAGGAAACAACTTGAGCCAAGATTGAGCAGAAAGAAACCTCACATAGCTGGGTGCAATGACTCACACCTATAATCCCAGCACACTTTGGAGGCCGAGGTAGGAAGATCACTTGAGCCTAGGAGTTCAAGACCAGCCTGGACAACATGGTGAGATCCTATCTCTACAAAAACTAAAAGAAAATTAACTAGTCATGGTGATATATACCTGTAATCCCAGCTACTTGGGAGGCTAAAACAGGAGGATCGGGAGATCGAGGTTGCAGTGAGCTGCAATCGTGCCACTGCATTCCAGCCTGGGAGAGAATAAGACCCTGTCAAAAAACAAAACAAAACAAAAAAAAGATGGAAATGGGTGGTACAGGTTTTTCAGGTCCCCCTCCCCAGACTCCTCCCCCCATAGCCTGTCAGTAACTTCTCAAGCATTCATTTTTATAAATAGCTACCTTTTAAAAAGCAACTCCTCATGTGTGGGCATCAGGGCCTAATAGTCACTCACATTTTAAATTAACTTTCCAGCTGCTCCTGTTCTCCCTGGCTGGGGTAGCCTGAAGGGGTGGGGTGGAACCAAGGAGACAGAGGAGGACGGCCCCGTGTGGAACAGCCCAGGCGCATGGGCCAAGCCTGTGGATAAGGAATGCCGGGCCTTGAGGCACAAACCTGGAGAGGGGAGGAGGCAGGAGGCACACTGTAGCTTTCTCCCCAGTGCCTGGCCCCTCACCTGGCTCATGGTGGGGCCTCCAGGGATGCTGAAAGAGGGACTTACTACCCTTTGGGAGCCTAAAATATATGGGCAGAGTGTTGCTGGGCAGCCAGGGAACTGGGCTGCATGTTGAGACCAAACAGTGTCTTGGAGTGTCAGAGTTAGAGAGGAAGGGGTCGGCCCTTTTTGGTATTTTCTGATTGTCAAAGTCCGCTGATGGGTTGAAATAAGACCAGGAGATTTTGGACTAGGACTTCCAGGCTCAGGGGGTGATGCTGTGTGTCTCTGGGCTTCCTGTCCCTAGCCCTGCCTGTCCGGGCTGCGGCCCTGATTCAGGTCAATGTCCCACCAGTCTCCTCACCCTTGGAACGAGGCCTAGAGCTCAGCAAATGCTTCCCTTGAGGGTGTGAATGGCCACGGAACAGAACTCCAGAGCCTATTGTTCCAAAAGTTCCAGAGAAATCCAAACAAATGCCCAACAACAATATGGGGGTGAGTAGCGAGTGCAGAAAAGTCCCGGGCTTTGTCCTTAGGCGCCCAGATGTTTACGTTGTCCACGTTAATGAGCTAGGAAGTGGTTCTTTTTATGCCAGTAATAACAACCACTCCTGTGTTCTCATTTAATCCTGGCAAAAACCAAGCAAGACCAACATTATCATCCCAGTTATACAGAGGAGGGGATTGAGACTCCAAGAGGACCCCTGATTTCCCCCACAGTTCCACGGTTAGTAGATAACCGTGCTGGGACTTGAACCCAGGGTCCCGACTTCTCTCCTAGCTCAGTTCAGTAGACCTGCTGCCCTCATCTAGGGACGGGATTGGCTCCCAATGTGGACACAGCAGATAAGGAAGCAGACCCCTGTGAGGTGTCCAGGAGGCCAGCCTTGCCCAGCACTGCCTACCTGGGGGTTGCTCCGGGAAGCCAGGTGCCCACTGAGTGGAGCTGGCCAGGTCACTGTCATCTCATCCACCCAGGCTGACCATGCTTTCTGCTCTATAGTCACTCATTTTTCCTGGCCATGCAGCACTCATTCCTTCCCAGTGATCCCCTGGCCCTTCAGGGCTCTGAAATGAGGTATGCCCTGTGTCTTCCTCTCCCAGTCCAGCTCAACTCTGCTTGCCAAGCCTAGGGCCCTTTGCAGTGGTGGGAAAAAGGAGGCAGCCATGGAAAAGACACTTGCAGAAAGTTAGCAGTTGACTAAATCTCCTCAAACACTATAAGATTTTCATGGGCTAATATCTTTAGCAGAAAAAGAAAAATTGCTGAACTCATAAATTGTGATTTTGCATGCTCATCTATTTCCAGAGCGCCTTGCTAGATAACTAAGAGCTTGTTCTTTGATTATGGCCATTTAGTAAATGGGATCTAACAGGCTTGTTTTGAGTCTCATGAGCCTTGCAGTTTGCACCAAGATGCTGTCTGTTCCAGCGCTTCCATCTGGCAGATGGCCTCACTGTGATGCGCTCAGAAGTCAGGAGAACCGCAGCATCAACAGAAGCACAATTAATCAGTGCAATTGTTTTCCCTGCTGTGAACATGACACTTCCCTGGGTTTCTGAGGGCAACCCACACAGGAAGGACCTAGTTTTGCATTATCTGTAGCATTCAAAACCATGTTGAGTGTCCGAGATGCTTTTGTTTCTGACATTGGTCTTCCTGCTCATTCTCTATTTCCCTGAAAACACTGCTGCAGCCACCAACCAGGCCACGATGCAGGGCAGCAAAGCCCTTGGCCCTCCCTGCCCTGGTGGGGATGGTGGTGGTGTGTCTCAAAAGGAGCCTGAAGTTGCCTCGAGGTCAGCACCGATGAATGGTCCTGACCGGAGGCTGTCTGGATTCCGGGCTTTGCTAATTGTTATTTTTATGAGAAAATTACTTGTTTTTGTTCCTTGTAGACCAGAAGAAGGAAAACAACTTAAACTAGTAGCCGAACAGGAAGGGGAAGCCCATAGCTCCCTAATGAGTTATCGGCTGAGAGCTGTGGATTTGTGGAACCTCTGGAAGCAAAGGCCCCATAGGCTGCGACTCCTTCAGAGCTGTTGACCCAGCCCGAGCCAGGCCTTTTTTGGGAACCTGTGAATCTTAGGTTTTCAGTCTACAAAATGGCAACTCAAAACCTGCTGAATTATGTGAACCTCAGGATTAAAAGCGGTCAGGGGCTTGGGGGCTCTCCCTGGGAAGAACAAGTAACAAAGAGACCCAAAATACCATGGGTTGGGGTGGAGACAGAGGACCCCATGGTTAAAGAGGAGAGGGTGGTTTAAACACAGAAATGTATTCTCTCACAGTTCCGGAGGCCTGAAGTTCAAAATCAAGGTGTCAGCAGGCCCATGCTCCCTCTGAAGGCTCTCAGGGAGAATGATTTGCCCCCTCTAGCTTCTAGAGGCTCTGGGCATATAGACCTACCCTAAATCCAGGAGAGTCTCATCCCAAGACCTTCAGCTTAATTTTATTAGCAAAGACTGTATTTCCAGATAAGCTCTTATTCCCAGGTACCAGGGGTTAGAACTTGGACATATCTTTTGGGTGGACACAATTCAACCCACTCCAGTGACATTTACAGATTCCAGGGATTAGAGTCTGTTATCTTGGGGGTACTTTTGGTAGTATTCTGCCTACCACATTGTCTATGTTGTGGTGGCTACCATAGGCTGTGGCCCCGGGGACCACAGAGTGATGGGCTATGCTGGAAGACAGGAAGGCTGCCCAGGCACCTCTGCTCCCATGGGGCTTGGCAAGGAGCAGTTAGAAGTGCAAGGAGCATAGCTGCAGCCCTGGAGTAGGGGCCACCTGTGCGCCTGTCCACAGATTCCTGAGCAGGCCCAGTGACCCCCAAACAGATGGAAAGGACAGGCTGGGAGCTGATCCCGGGGCTCCAGTACCCTGAAGAGACAGGAGGAAGGAGTCTCTGAAGGTTATAATAATCACTGCCATTTATTGAAGACCTTCCATGTTCGAGGTACTTTTCTTCATTATGTAACTTAATCCTTATATTAATTCTAACCATTTTACAGACAAGGATACTGAGGCTCAAAGAGCTTTCATAACCTGATGGAGATCTCATAGTTAAGTGAAAAACAAAACAAAACAAAATAAGAACTCAGGTTGGTTGGAGGACAAGGGCCTTGGTTTTTCATGACATCACGCTGTCTCTCTGGTAACAAACTTCAAGTTCTAAATCGCCAGCATAGGGTGGAGGAGGGTATGGGGAGAAGACTCCAGAGTCCTGGGGCTACACGAAGACCTGAGTCAGAAGTCTCTGTAGCCCCATAGCCTGTGTCGTCAGGGACGGAGGAAGTGTTCTGATGGGAACAGAGGAAAAATGGCCCCAACCTAGAAATCTTGGTGTTCTGAGCTGGAAGGAGGCAGCAGAGCCTGGAAAGAGCCTGAGCAGAACCACATGAGGAGCTGGCAGCAGAGCCAGAGACCTGAGCCCTGCTTCCCAGCCTCTCCCCTGGGCCTGCCCTGCCCCTTCAAGGAAAGACTTCAGAACCGAGCCAGCTCTTGAGCCATGAGAAAGGAAAGAGTGCAGGGGGTAAAGCCAGAAGCCTCGGTCTCAGTCCCAGCCCTGGCTCTTAGCTCTGTGACTTTAGACATGACTCAGCCTCTCTGAGCCTGGAGTCCTCGGAAATAAGATGAGGCGAGAGGGGAGCAGGACCGCGGGGATCTGAGAGAAGGGGGAATCTCCAGTCCTGGCCTCAGTGCTCCGGCCTGCTGGAGAAGAGCAGGCAGGACCATGTCACCTGAGTGGCCTGCATTCTGGACCAGCCCTTTGGGAGTGACACTGAGGAGGTGGCAGGCTCCATTTCGAGCTCGTGAAGGGGCACCTGATGTGAGCAGGGGGACCCGGGGCACTCAGCAGCTCCAGGGAAGACTCCCGGGGGAAGTTCTGGTGAGCATGGGCCCAAGGCAGGGGCACAGAAGTACCCATGGGGCAGGATGAGGGTCCCAGCAGGTCCAGGAGGCTGCAGGGGGTAAGCAGTGGAAAGGTCTGTCTCTGCTGCTTTCCCTTCTCCTCAGGAGGAGCAATCCCAGGCATCCAAGGCTGTTTTTCCAACCCACGGCGCCAGTCTGTTTGGCCAGTGACCTTCGAAGGGAACCAGGGCACTAAAGTTGGAAATGCCGAGGCACAGGAAAAAGGACACAAAGGCGAACAATGTGGGGAGTGTTTGGCAGGAAGAGAGGGAACAAGCCCGGGCTGCCTCGCAGGCCTCTGGCTCCAAGAGTCTGGAGGTGCATGGGGTGGCCCCGGGGCTCAGGCTGTGCTGTGAGGAAGGGCCTCTGCTAGGGCTGGGTCCCCAGCCTAGAGCTTGCTCCCCAACCTAGGCCTGGGTGGGAAAACGCAGAGGGAGCAAGGCTGGGGAAAGGCCTGACAGAATGGAGTGCAGCCTAAGGAAGGGGATGCTGGGGTACCGTCAAGGAGTAGCCATCTTCAGACTCGGGCCTTCAGTTTTGTCTTTTCCTTTAAGGGCAAAATCTAGCAAACTAAGCCTCAAGGCCTGGGCTATGTCTCAGAGCAGAGGAAGGAGATGGGGACCCTGTCCCAGAAGCTGGACCCTCCCCAGTGTCCTCACTGCCCCATGTTAGGTCTTCCTCATCTCTCTCCCTGAGGTCTGCAATCCTTCCCAGCCCTCCCCTGGCTCTCTAGTGCCTTTAGGATAAAATTCAAGCTCCCAGTTGGCATTCGAGGCCTTCCATGACCCTGCCCAGGGCATTCTGGCCTCAGCCCTAGAGAAGCAAGCCAAACAGCGACGCTTTATGCAACAGACCCTGCTGCCCTCACAGAAGTCACAACCCCAAACTCCTCCAGCTCAGAGAGCCACTTGCTCCAAGCCTCCAGGCCTTGTTGGCTTGCTCCCCTTTCTGAGACACCGTTTCTTCTCCTCCTCCCCTAGCAGAATCTTACTAACACCTGGGAACTCACTTGGGCAGTTCTTGGGAACCACCCTTGCTCTGTCAGCCTGGGCAGCCCCACATGTCCTCCATGGCCATCCTGGAATTATCATAAGGCATTAGACATTTACCCATCCCTCTCCCACCATCCTGAGCTCTTGGGGCTGCAATGGAGGCTCCCTTTTGTCTTTATACCCATGGCCAAGTTCAGCTGCACAGAAAGCAGGTGCCCAGGGAGCATTTGTGAGATGCATGAGCCCAAGAGCTCAAGTTCAGCAACCTGGTGGCGATTTGAAGGCCACAGAATGGAAGGAAAGCATTTTCCCTGCTCTAGGGTTCTATAAAGTTGGAAAAATGTTTAACCCAGGAGTCATGAGATAGTGCTTTAAAACGGAAGCAGGACTCCATATTCTGCTGTCCCAGCCTAAAAGAAGGGGGAAAAAAACTCCCTTTTCAAACATTTCCATGAGAAGAGGGTGCTGGGGATGAGAGGAGTAGGCTCTGGGGTGTCAAAAGCCCCAGAATTGCTTGTGACCAGGGTTAAGGGAGTGGACTGATTCAGGTGGGGGCCAAGTGGAGCCCGTTGCATAAAAGATCAGTGTTTGGCTTGCTTCTCTTAGACTGAGGCCAGAAAGCCCTGGGCAGGGCTGGGGGCAGCCCAGAGGGACTCCTGTGAAAGACCAGGCGGAGGGTCCTGATCCCAGGGAGGGAGACTGTAGGGGGCCGGGGAGCAGCACCTGCCTGCCTTTTCCAGAAAGTAGAGAGAGGCGGGGGGCAACTGGAAAGCAGGGCAAGGTTCAGGGAATGTGTGAGGCTCGGGCTTCCTGCAAACTCTAGAGCTTAGCCCACAGCCTGGCCTGTGACTTGAGGTCCCCTGTGCCCGACTCCAAGGGCACAGGCCAATGGTTGGGAGACTCACTGGGGTCAATGGAGTTGGAGGATCAGGAGGACACTGGGAACCAATAGGGCTGGTGACCAAGAGAGGCATGGCCAGTGGGCTTGTTGGTGGACTTAGGGGAAGGGTTGCCAAGTAAAATACTGGTTACGTTTGAATTTCAGATCAATGGATTTTTTTTAGCCTGAGTATGTTTCAAATATTGCCTGGGAAATACTTAGACTAAAATAAGAATTTGTTGTTCATCTGAAACTCAAATTTAGTTGGGTGTCTGATATTTTTATTTGTCAAATTTGGCCACCCTATGTAGGAGTCAGCCTGTTCTGAGAGGCAGCCACAGTCTGTCCACAGGCCCAATTACAGTAGACGTTTCTAAAACAACAAAAGCCCCAGCAGCCTGCACAGAAAAACAAAATACGTAACTTCCGGAGGACACGTTATTGTCTGAAGGTGGGAGTCTGCGATTTTGAAGGAAAAAACAAACAGTTTTCTTCTAAGGAAGAGTGAGTCACAGACAGGCTGAACATGTTTCTCTGGCTTTTGGGGGTGGTGGGACATGGGCCTCCCTTTCTCTGTCTCTCTCCTGCCTCCATTCTTTCGGCTACCCTGGGGCAAGGCCCAGGCTGGCTGGGCTGGGCTGCAGCTGAGCCGTAGGTCCACTGTCAGCCCTGCTGATCATGTCATTCCTAGCTACCAGGCTCACTGGTGCCCGACGTTGCCCAGTCTCTGCTTACCCCAGAGAGTCTCTAGTCCACTGGGGCCTCAAGCCACAGACCAGGCTGTGGGCTAAACTTTAGAGTGACCAAGACGGCCTCGAGGGCAATCTCCTTGCCAGCAGTAGAGAGGGTGCTGGCGCGTCCCTTGGGAGGTTCCAACTGAGCTCTGGGACTCAGAGCTGGGAAAGGCTGCCTGCCCCTCATCAGGTGAGAAGTCTTCCAGATAAGAACTATGTCTTATGGTTCTCCATAAGCAGCTGCCCAGCCCCGGGCCCTGAGCTCCTTCCAGGAGCTGCTGCCACAGGCGGGCAGATGTGTCAGCATGGCTGGGCCTCGGCAGGCCTGGGAGCCTCCTGATTTGGTTCCTGTCACCTCCTTCCTCACCTCCTATCTAGTCCCCAGACAAAGGGCCCAGTTACAAGCCACAAGTCTGATCCTGTTGTTCCTCTGCTTAAAACCCAGCAGGGCTTCCATCTCACCTAGAGTGAATGCTGAAGCCTGGCGATGGCCCAGGCTTGGCCCCTTCCTCCATTCCTTGCCCGGCTCCAGCTCCTAGGAACCCCCACCACAGGCTGGCCCTGCTCTTCCTGCTGTTCTGTGAACTGACTGGGGTTTCTGCGCTTGCTGCTCCTTTTTCCTAGAATGTTCTTTCCCAGGTAGCCAGGGGACTCCTTTCCACCCTCCTCCTAGTCATTCCTGACCACGCGTGAGACTGCAGCCCCCGACCCCCCACCCCGGCACCACCTTTCTCCTTGTCTGAGGCTCTTCCTCCTGCTAGGACTGACTTGGGTTTGTGCCTTGTCCGTCTCCGGCTAGAATGGCCCTGAGTATAGGGATTCATTTCTCTTTTGTTCTAGGCTCTTAGCTTCTAGGACAGTCTGGGCAGTCAGCAGGTTGGGGGGGTGGGGGGGTGGTCCTGAGGCACTGAACGAGCCCAGCCCTGGAGGAGCAGATGAGGAGGGGGCTGGAGCTGCCCTCCTAGGAGACTGACTGTTTCAGTGACCTCCAGAGAGCCCCGGTGAGGCTGAGTTCCCCCTCAGTGCGGGCGGCCAGCTGTGGGAGCTGCATCTGCATCCATTGGAACGCCTCTCCTCTCTCCTGAAGCTGCTGCAAACATGGGGCCAGGTTCCAGTGGCATGGAAGGCACAAGGGACACTGCAGGTCCTAAGGAGGGAAGCCCAGCCACTCCCAGGGATTGGGGTGAAAGGGCAAGGTCACAGGTCAGGGAGTGACCTTTCTAGCCTACCGTCAGTCCTCTGGGCACAAAGGCAGCCTCTCCTCTGTCTGCAGGAGCCTGGAGACTGTCTGGCCCCACGACATTCCAGGCATTCTTTGGGGTCCTGGTGGCCGGGGACTGTGTCTGGGGGGGAAGTAGGTCTTTATGCCAGTGAGGAAGTGTCTGACTGACTGCAGACCCCTTTGTTTGGCTGCCAGCACCACGTGCCTTCCTCAGGCCTCTCTGTCTGAATTAACTGACCAGCAGGGGTGAGGGTGGGGGTGGGGACGGGATACCTGTGGCCGGGCCCTCCTGTGGCCCTGCAAGCAGAGCCCCTGGACTCCCTAGCGTCTGGCTGGCCTGGCCTCAGGCAGTCCAGTAGGGATCAGTGTGTGAGGGCAAGGCCGAGATGCCCCCAGCCTCTGCCCCCTTGTTCTAGAAGCAGCATCTTACAGGGAATGTGGCTTGGCCAGTGGAAGGAACTTGAGTCCAGGGGTCACCCATATTGATGTGAGACCCGTGCTGCTGCCACTTACTAAGGATGTGACCTTTTCTCAGTAACGTCAAGTCAACTCCCAAGTCTCAGTGTTGTCGTCTGTAAAAGGAACTAGTAATATTCATCAGATCGTGTTACTGACAGATCAGATGAATCTGTGTGATGGCGAGCAGGATGGCTTCCAGCACGTGCAGGCACCCAGTACCCATGACTTCCATGGTGTCTTGGCCACTCTAGCCAAGAGCAAAACTCCATCTCAAAAAAAAAAACCTGCGACAAACTCCATCCCTGGCCTCCCAGCTGCCTGTGGCTGCAGCCAAGAGAGAGGTGCCTAGAGCTAGAGCCAGAGTGCAGGTGGCCCGAGTGAGCAAGTGAAGCCTGCTCCTCCTTGTCTTCCTTGACCAGAGAGCCAGGGAGCAGGAGACCCAGTGTGACTCTAAGGGCTTCAGACACACAAGTGCTCAGGTCACTGGGGCAGAAATGCTGAGAGCTGGGAGTCACCCGACCCGGACCCACATTCTAGAGATCCCTGGGCAGTTCAGAGGCTCCATTGGGAAGGAGGTCAGCCCAAGCAGAGTCTGCGACTCCCTTAGAGCTGTACCCCAGCACAGACGGGGGTGACTAGGGCAGTTATAGGAGAAACATCTTGAACTCGACTGTAGGAGAATAAGTCTGGCTGCCACAGGAAGGGCTCCCCGAGGAGTGAGCTCCCCGTCAGTGCCGGGATGGGGCGGAGCTGGTGAGTGTGGCAGGAGCTGTAGAACCTCCTGTCCTAGGAAACGAGCTGGGAGTTCCTAGAGGGACAGGGTGGGCCGTTTGCTAACTGCGACCTTGGTGGAGTTCGTTAAGCCCTTTCCTCACTGGTAAAATAGGATTGTCGTACCACCGTACCAGGAGGCAATGCATATGTGGTAGCTAGCTTGGAGCGCTCAGCCATGAATGATGGCTGTTCTTTTTCCACAGAAGCCTTGGCCTGTGAGGCAGGACATTCCAGTTCCAGCCCTGACTCTACATCCACCTGCCTGTGCAGTTTCCAGCAGGGCTCCTGCTCTCTGGGCTGCTGCTGTCCCACTGTATCCCGAGAGGAATGACAAAACTCTGCTCTGACCTGCCTGGTGGCTTTGGCTTGGCCCTGGAGAGCCCCGCTCCCTGCTGGTGGAGCAGGGCCAGAGGCTCCACATTCATCTTCCAGCGGGATGAGTGCAGCTGTTATTAGATGTACCCCAGCTGCAGGGTGTGCTGACTGTCCCACGGGACAGGGTTGGCCTGCCCGGGAGAGGCTGTGCCCACCTCTGCCCTTTCCTAGTTTGTAGGAGGCTACAGATGCCTGCCAGGGTCAAGCTCCAGAGGAGATCTCCTGGGTACCCCTGGGTCAGGGTGTAGCAGGTGGCAGGGAGACCCACTCTGTCAAGATCATTAATTGTGGAGAGGGTCTGGCAGGGGTGGGGGATGGCATTCAGAGTGGTCCCTAGGCTACATGGGAAATAGACAGCAGGGTCAGGAAGCAGGGGCCATGGAAGTGCCTGGTCCATCTGGTGGAGGAGCCACGGTCTTGGGTGAGAGCAGGCTGTGGGGACAGGGGGCTGCTGCCCTGTGTGAGTGTGCAGCAATTGCACCCTGGGTATGGCCTCACCCCATTTTAACCCTTGTACACAGCCTGGCACTGAGCTGGGGGCTAGCTCTGCTCTGGGCCTCCCAGTCTTGGGTCTTTGCTGGCTAACTGAGCCGAGTAGGACAGGCCTGTCTTCCCCGTGGTGTGAAGGCTCAGAGGAGAGGGCCTGGCTGCCACCATTCTGTGTCTTCCCACAGAGACTGTTGGACCTGCTGCTGGGAAGAAGTGGGTAACCTGCTCTCGAGCTCCAGCGTTTGGTAGGTTAAGGCCAAAATCCCAGTCTGGGCTGTTGCTAATGTCCCTCTCCACTTCCTGAGCCCCCAAAGACCAGGGTGGAGCCTGCAGCGCAATGCCTACTTGTCTGTGATGCAGGAAGAAGTGGTCAAGGGAGGCCAATGCCACCCTCTGAGTCCTGGTGGTAGAAGTTCTGCTTCTGTAGGTGCCTCTTCCACACCGTGTGGCAGTACCTCCATTCTCAGTGAGGGGGGACCCATAAAATGACTCTCCAAATGCAAACAGAAAGACTATTTCTGGGCCAGGCATAGTGGCTCACACCTGTAATGCCAGCACTTTGGGAGGCTGAGGCGGGCAGATCACCAGAGATCAGGAGTTGGAGACCAGCCTGGCCAACACGGTGAAACTCCACCTCTACTAAAAATATGAAACTAAGCCAGGCGTGGAGGTACATGCCTTTAGTCCCAGCTATTCAGGTGGCTAAGGCATGAGAATCACTTGAATCTGGGAGGTGGAGGTTGCAGTCAGCCAAGATTGTGCCACTGCACTCCAACCTGGGTGACAAGAGTGAAACTCCATCTCAAAACAAAACAAAACAAAACAAAATACCAGAAAGACTATTTCTGGAACCAGAAAAAGAATAAAGTGACAAGGAGTAAAGAAAAGAGAAGGCGTGACAAGGAGTGAAAGGAGACAAGGAACTGGCTGGTCACCCACAGCCCTGAGGGAGCTCAGAGTTGGAGGGCGGCCCCGCTGGGGCCACTGAGGCAGCTTCTGCTCCACGTGATGGAGGCTCTGTCGGAGCCACAGCTGCCCACCCTGCAGTGGACCGCCTGAGAGGTGATAAGCTCCCCATCATGATGGGAGCCCAAGCTGGGACTGGAAAGCACCTGTTAGAGAGACTGGAGAAGTTTCTAGCCTGAGGAAGAGGAAGAAGTGGACTAATTCTCACAGGCTCTGTTTGCCCCAAATTCACTCCTTCTAGGAGTCTCCAGAGGGGCTGAGCAGCAGTTCCCACGTTCACTCTGGACTTGCCGTCCTAGGATCCTAGGAGCCCTCCTTTTCCTATGCCAGTCCTCCTGGCTCTCCTCCCAGCTGATTAATAATATTATACATGCACAACTCATCGCGTGCATCACTGCTGGGTGAGACCATGCTAAGTGGTTCCATTGGCCCTTGCTTCTCAAACTCTAACAGCAGAAAACCCCTTGGGGTCTGATTCAGCAGGTCTGGGGTGGAGCCTGAGATTCTGCATTTCCAACCAGCTCTCAGGGGACGTCGATGCCACTGGTCCATGAACCACACTTTGAAAAACAAAGCTGTAGCTGCCAGTGAGAGCCTTCTGGATTCTACTGCCGGGGTGGAGGGGTGGGCAAGTGTGAAGAAGCCCCCTGTGCAGAAACGGCAGGAATGGACTCAGTACTGGTGAGCTTTGTGAAGCAGAATGAAGTCCAAATCTGCCACTCTCCATCTCAGGGACCATTCCTCGTCCTCCCTGCTTGAGAAGCATAAGCCTGCGATAGGAGGGCAGTGGACCTCCCCCTGCCCCTCCACACCTGGCCCCAGGAAACTGCGTTTGCCTGTAGAAGCTCCTTATTGAGTCCGTGGACCGGTATGGCCCCATCAGACCACAGCTCGTTGCAGGGGCCAGGCTGGGCCCTCATAGCTGGGGCTCTAACCTGAGGAATCCCTCCTCCCCACCCCTGTTTGGTTGCTGACCACAGAGGCAACACTGTGCAGTGCCCTGCACTGGGAACCAAGGGCCTGTGGCTCTTCCGTCTCCGGGTATCAGCTTCCCCATCTATAATGTGTGGGTGCACTGGAGGCTCTCTTAGAGAGATCTGGCTCTGCACCCACTGGTTCAGCCTTCTGGGGTTCAGAGCAGGTGAGGACACAAGGACATGGGGGAGAGGTGGGCATGAGGAGTCGCCCCGATGGCCCGAGCAGGGCAGGCTGTCTCCATTAGGATGCACACGCCTTCACAGTCTCTCTCTGCACTGAGGGTTCTCAGGTATTTTTAGGAAGGTTGGAGCCTCCTGGGCTGTGATTCATTAACACAGCTGACAAAGATCAGCATCTTTGGAAATCGCAGCGGGAAGTTGAGAAGGTTCCCGGGTGCTGGTGTACTGGGGAAGGGGGAGGTTGGTGGAGAGGGAAAGTGAGGATAGGTGTACGGGAGTGGGTAGGTATTAGGGACAGAGAAAACCAAAGTGTTTTTCTTCCTGTCACACACAGCTCAACATAACGCTTCCGACACCAGACATGTGTGAGTTGTTTTCCCACCACCAAGGAACTCTCTAGCAGACACCAGCTGCCTGTCCTCACTTTGAATTCAATTCTGACACTATCCACCTGGAAACAGCTTCTAATCCCACTGGTTAAGGACTCAGTCCCACAACACTGCCCTCTGCTTCAGAGGCCAATCGTGCAAGCCTGCATTGTGGCTTTCGCTTCTGATTGACTGGCTGTAAATCATGGGTTCCTGTGACCGCCTCCGCAGGTTCCATTAATTTGCTAGAGCAGCTCAAAGGATTCAGAAACACTTTACTTATGTTTACCCATTAATTATATTTTACTTTTATGTTATTTTTATTTTTTAGACACAGGGTCTCACTCTGTCACCCAAGCTAAAGTGCAGTGGTGTGATCATAGCTCACTACAGCCTCGAACTCCTGGGTTCAAGTGATCACCCTGCCTCAGCCTCCCAAGTAGCTGGGACTATAGGCACACGTCACCACACCTGGCTAATTTTTTTTTTTTTTTTTTTAGAGATGGGGTCTTGCTATGTTGCCCAGGCTGGTGTCAAACTCCTAGCTTCAAGCATTCTTCCCACCTCAGCCTCCCAAAGTACTGGGGTTACAGGTGTGGGCCACAGTGCCTGACCTACCCATTTATTATAAAGGATATCACAGAGGAGTCCAATGAACAGTCAGAGATGGAAGAGATGCCTAGGGCAAGGCACAGGGAAAGGGGCGTGGAGCCTCCATGCCCTGTCGGGGCGCATTCCCTCCCAGAACCTCCACGTGGTTAGCAATCTGGAAGTTCCCCAAACCTAGTCCTTGGGGTTTTTATGGAGGCTTTATTACTTCAGTATGATTAATTAAACCATTGGCCATTGTTGATCAGCTCAACCTTCAGCCTCTCTTCCACCCCGGGAGGTAGGGGGCTAGGGTTAAAAGTCCCAACCTTCTAATCACGTCTTGTTCTTTCTGGTGATCATTCCTCATCCTGAAGCTATGCAGGGGCCCCCAAGTCATGAGTCATGTCATCTCATTAGCATAAAAAAGGTGCTCATCGCTCTGGCAATTCCAAGAGTTTTAAGGAGCAGTGTGCCAGAAACCAAGAAGACAAAATATGTATTTCTTATTACACCACAGTATCACAGCAGGGTTCCTGGGAGTGTGCATTTTGAGAGGGAGGGGCTTGGTGCTCAGGCAGGACCATTTGGCCACAACAAAATGTTCCCAGTGTTCTGGAAGGATGCTTGTGCGTGCATATGCATACATGTGAGGGCGTGTGGGTATGTGTGTGCATGTGTGGGGGGGGGGAGGGGTTGTGTGTGTGTGATGGAAGGAAGCCAACAGAGACATTGTGGCATCATGGACCAGCCTCTGGGCCTCTTTTGCTCTAGCCCAATAAATATCTGTTGAGGCCATACTGTTGTCAGGCATTGTGAGGCCCATTTATTTACTGCTCTTTTGTCTATTAACCCATTTATTCTGCAAATGTGTATTGTGCAGCTGTTCTCTACAGGCCCTGAGTCAGCTGCTGGGAACGGAGAGGATCCAGACACAGTGCCTGCCCTCAGGGCTCTGCATGCAGTGGGAGAAAGGGATCCCATGTGCCAGCTCTGAGCTTCAGGATAGTGAGGGCACCACAGGAGAGGACTGGGGAGCATCCCTGAGGAGTGGGCACTGGGCAGGACGTGCAGGTGTCACAGACAATACGCAAAACAACGGGCAAAGGCACAAGAGTCATGACGAGGCAGGGCATGTTTGGAGAGATGGCACGGAGGAGTCAGTGCAAGTCCAGACCTGGAGAGACCTGGGATGCCAGCTGGGGGTGGGGTGTTCTGACTGCTCTCTCTGAAATCACTGCCACCCTCTGCCCCTTGTGGGGACTGAGGAGGCTCCTGTTGCCCCAGTGTCATTCCCAGACCCTGCTTTCCCTTCCTCTTCTTTCTCATCACCATCACACCCGCTCCCTTCATTGCTGCTCCCACCCACAGTCCCCAGGGAGGCGTCAGTTTCAGGGGAGAGAACAGTGTTCTCAGCCACTCTAGGAGCACCACCACTTTGGGACCTGCCTGCAGTCATAGGCTGTAGGGATGAAGGCAGGAGCTGGGCCTGGGAGTTGGAAGGCCTAGCTCTGCATCTGACTCCAGTATTTTCTGCCATGTGACCTTGGGTGAATCCCTTCTCTCTGGGCCTGAGTTTCCTCCTCTGTCAAATGAGAAAACTGTCTACACAGGTGTGTGTAGACAATCATTTCTTTCCTGCCTGCCTCAATGCTAACAGAGTAGAGGTCAAGTCATTTGATAAACACCAAAACGCATATCTGTTCTTGTTATTCCTGCAGGACACTGGCTCATAAGGGATTTCAGCATGCACAGAGCAACTGCCACCTTGCCTCCCCACAGATTTCATTACAGCCATCTAGGAGGACCACAGCAGCTTTGTCTGGCCTTCCCCTTCCCCCAGGGCTCTGGGCTGGGGTGGAGAAGGAGGCACCACTGCAGTTCCAGTATGGGGAGAGGTGAGAAAGCTGTTGCCCAGGCCTGGGTGCTGCCCGAGGTTCTGCCACCTGCCCACCCACAAATGAGATAGTGGGACTGGTCATGCCCTGGTCCTCAGCCCTGGGACATGCACCCTCTACCAGCCCTGGAAGCACCTTCCCCATTGCCTTTTGCTGGCCTGTGCTTAGAGTTTGCAAAGTTATCCGTGAGAGTCAGCCTGGCTGTGCCAAGGTACGATAGCAGCCAAACGTCCATGGGGTCTGTGCCTCCCCAGCCCTGCTTGTATGTGCTGAGCTGCCAGATGAGAGCAGGCATTGTGTCATGGGTGGCTTCCCCGGGGTGCAAGCTGACTTAGAAACAGGTCACCTGGTATTCCTGCTGCCAAGGATGAGACTCTGGGTGCGACATTTCTCTTTCCCCAGAACAAACTCCAAGCTGCCTTGTGACCTTTCAGAAGCTTATTCACACATAAAAATCACAAGTGGTGCACAGCGCAGGTATGAGGGAAGCCCAGAGCAGGTCCCCCTAGGCAGGGTGAGAAAGGCTGATGAGGGCCAGTGCAGTGTCTGGATGCAGGGGGGCTGGAGACAATGTCTGCCATCCATCTATCCATCCACCCATCCATCCATCCATCCATCCATCCATCCATCCATCCATCCATCCATCCCTCCATTCACCCATCCATCCACCCACCCACCCATCCATCTACCCATCTATTCATCCATCCATCCATCCATCCCTCCACCCATCCATCCATCCATCCACTCATCCATTCATCCACCCATCCATTCATCCACCCATCCATTCATCCACCCATCCATTCATCCACCTATCCATCCATCCACTCATCCATTCATCCACCTATCCATTCATCCACCCATCCATTCATCCACCTATCCATCCATGCATCCATCCATCCACCCATCCATCCATTCATCCAATCATCCATCCATTCATCCATTCATCTATCCACCCACCCATCTATCCACCTATCCATCCACACACCCAACAAACACTGAGTTTTTCTACCAGCACTAGGAGACCCTGTAGAAAAGACCCAACCCTACCCTTGAGGTGCTTGGGAACAGACAGATGCAGTGACAGCAGGAGTCAGATCAGGCCTCATGGGAGCTGATGAGGGGAGCATTGTCAAGGGGTTGCAACTCCAACCAGCCTCGAGGATTAGTTTGGGTCCCAAAGGAGAAGGCTTTTGAGCTGGCCCTGAGGGGAAGTGGGGCTTTGCGGGGTGAGCTGTGCAAGAAGGATGGCAGCCCTCTCCCTTTGTGGCCCCAGTTCCTACATTGACAAAGAAGTTGGACTAGAGGCACTCCAGGGCCCACCTAGATCCGCACAGATACAGCAGAGTTTCCTTCCTGTGTGCACACTGTTCATGACGTGAGTCCTGGGTGCCAGCGAGCCCTGCTCTGTGGCCAGTCTGGCTTGCGATGCAGCACATCCGGGTCACACAGCAGCCTCAGGCACTTCTGCAGACCCTGTGTATCTCAATGCAGCCTCATGCTCCCACATTGCCTCAGACCTGCCCCTGAGATGTGAGCCCAGCAGCGCCCACCCAGCCAAGCCCTGCCTCCTCTGTGGTCGTGGGCCCCCCAGCAGAGTGGTCCTCTCCTCCCTCAAGCCTGGAGGGCCGAGTCTGTCTCTGGGGCCCTGTAACCACCTTGCTCCAGTGTCTCTACCACTGCAGGGGCATTTGCTTCCCATGCTGGAAGTCAGCCAAGTCTCCCCTGTGCCGCTGGGCCCTGTTCCTGTGTCTTCTCTGTCCCTGTGGGTTTGCCTCACCCTTGAAGGTAGAATTCAGAGTTCTCCATCCCACCCTCTTTGTGTCAGCCCAGTGCCTGACACATCCCCTCGGTCAGTTTCTGAAGAGGGAAACTGGGCGGCAGAGGCGTCTCCGGGCCCCTTGCCCAAGGCTGTCAGCTACCTTGCAGCCCAGAACTGAGACGGGCATGATACCCCACTTACCTCAAAGATGCCCAATAAGGGAGTGTGCAGATGGATGAGAAATGAGGAAATGGAGGCACACAGGTACCAGGTGTCTAAATAGGAGGCAGAGAGGGGCCACAAGCAGTTCAGCCTCCCTGGAATCCAAGTAGGTGGTCCAAGTTCTTCCCCTCACATCTGGCGACCTGTTCCATTACTTTCCCCACCCACCCTCAACGTTGCTGCCCGGAGCCCTTCACTGCTATTCCCTCTCCCACCTGTTCTCCTTCAGAACTGTCCTACACTTCCAAATTATCTCATCTCCCTTCTGCACCCCCATCTCCGGCGGCTGGTGTCAAGAGGAAAGCAACCAGCTCAACTAAATCACATGGATACAGAGAGAGTGAGGAATGTCCAAGTGGGTCCTTGAAAAGCAGCCTCCGTCCGTGGATGCTAAGTCTGGAGGGAGAGGGAGGTGCTCTTCTGAGGGGCAGCCGGCAGCCTGGCGCCCTCTGCTTTGCAGAGCTTGGGATAAGGCAGAAACCCTGCTGGGTCAACCCAGGGCTCCTCAAGAGGCCTGGGGCTCACTTGCCCTCCTCAAGGCTTTGAGGACCCCTTGGGCAGCTGCCTCTCCTCTTGTTGCCCTAAACCCACACCATCTTGGCACCTGGCCCCTGCAGGGTTCTGCATTCCTGAACCAGGAGAGAGCCATGTTCAGGAATGCAGGCTAACTTCTCAGCAGCTCTGCATCCATCACAAATAGCTGATGCTCTCCGAAGGCCTCTAGAAACATGCACAGCAACCTCCTTGCCTTTCTCTGTGTCTTTCCAGCTTTCTCAGAAGGACCCAAAGACTTCCAGAGGGGGGCTTTCCATTCCAGATAGTAGATAAAGGATGGCTTCTCTATCCCACCCAAATGCTATAGAAATGTACACGTGTGGAAATCCCTGTCAACATGATAAAGAGCTCATCAGGGTCAGAGATTTGTGTTGGAAAATGGGAAGAGGATTATACTGAACTAATGACTAAACCAAATCAAAGAAGTCACAACCTAAAAGTGATTCAGCAGAGATCAACAGCAGAATCTCCACAGAGGGTCAAGCCAGGAAGCCCAGCCCTCATCATTCAGAGTTCTAGAAAGAGAAAATCGAGAACATGGAGAAAATAACCACTGTTGGAAAATACAGGTCTTTGTCTGGAAGGCGGGACATCCTAAAATATCCCATGAAATTTCGGAAGGCCAATGATAAGAAGATCTTGGCTTCCAGAAAATAAAATAGGTCACTTGCAAGAAAAGGGAATCGCATTAGCATGAGAATTTGCATTTGCATCAGAATTTACAACAGCATAGATGCTAGAGGTCAATGGGATCAGAGAGAAAATGATTTTGAACCTTCAATTCTACAGCTAGGCAAACTATCAATTAAATCCCCTTTCAGACAAAGATTGTTTGAGGACATATCACATGCAAAATTAGAAAGGAATCTGAAAGACAGGAAGGCATGGGGTAGAACAAACAGTGGAATTAGCGCAGTGTGATGCCCTGAAAGGAAATCCCAGCTGGGGGCTGCACAGGAACCAGAAAGCCAATTCAGAACCTTCCCCACTGATTACAAATCTGGGTGATTTTAAGGACATGGAAAAGAAGAGTGTGTTTCTTCTTTGGATGAGGAATGAAAGGCAGAACAAGAGCGAGCCAGGAAAAAGAACAAACTGAACGCGGCAGTCATGGCCCAAATATGTACAAGTTAAACTAAAATGCCGCAACGGGTGGACTTGAGAAGCTGATGGCGTGTGCAGTAAGAGAATCCCTCTGACCCCAAGACTTGTGTCTTCTTCAAGCAGCCTACGTTTAGTGACTTGAGAATACAATTCCTTCTCTGAGGGACCAACCTGGCACTGTTTTTGTAATCATAGTAATATAAGAGCGATGTTGAAATCGACCTATAGACAAAGCCCAGAAGTCATAGCTTAGAAATGCGGTAGCCTTGATCATACAAAAGAAGTTAATAAAGTAAAAGAACTTGATAATATATTTGATAAAGTTAAAGGGTCTGATGATGTAAAATAAGTCAGAGCATAAACTCGGATTGATGAGAAGTGGAGGCAGAAACCGTTTTCCTCTTACAGAGTAGACAGTCAGAACACATTTTGCAAAGCTGATGGAACAAAACCACACCGAGGTTTAAGCAAATTACCTAATGTTATAAGGATGACTAAAAGAACTAAAAACAGTATAACAAAACCAGGAGATGAGTGAAAGCAAAGCGGGGAAGAAGTACACTAAATGTATCAGTTCTCATAGCAGGAAGTCAATAGAAACTGTCCAAAGTTAACAAACCGTGAAAAAAAGATCTAAGCATATTCAGAAGTATGGTACTAGTCAACAGAGTTGCAAATAGAAACAGTCAAATGGCTTCTTCTGGGTAGTGAGATGGGCATAATCCGACTTACTTTTGATTTATTACCATTCTCTTCTCTTTGCATTTTTATTTTGCACCTGTCTATAGTACTTCTACCTTCACACATAGGCTCAATATATTGTGAAGTCTTACAGAGGAAGAACTGAGGGAAGGGGAAGGGTCTGGGTGGGTGGTCAGGTATGTATGCAGAGGTGGGGTGGGGAAGGGGAGTGAGAATTGGGATTCCATTTCTCTCCTGTGGGTGTGTCTGGGAGTTTCTGAGATCAAGAAGCCCATTGCATTATACCAAGGTCCGTGTTCACAGCAGGTGCCCAAAGAATTTTCATAAGTGGATACAAGGAAAAGAGCTAAGCTCCTCCCACACACAGAAAGAAGAAAGGAAGAGGGAAAGAGGAAGGGAAAAAGGAGAAAGGGAGGAAGGAAGAGGCAGGGAGGTGGGGAGCAAGGACGGAAGGCAGCTCACCATGTGGGAACCCAAAGGCTCTGTTGGGCCGCTTGCTCCTCCCTCTGGGCCTCTCATCTTCATGGGGTGCTCAGGGTATGTGAAGGTACCTGATGTTACCACCTCCCCATGTGGCTACCCCTACAGTAAGGGCTGGCTTGACCTGTGCTGTCACCCAGGGCCTTACTCTGAGAAAGGCCACATATTGGCTTAATGCTCTGCTGTCACCAACTTGTCATTCTTAATCATTTCTGAACAAAGGACCCCACATTTTCATTCTTCCCTGGGCCCCATAAGCTAGGCAGCCAGAACTGCCTACAGTCCTATAGCTGGTCTGATAATAGCCACCTGGCATCTTAAGCTGTGGACCCTGCCCACCTTGGGCTCTCTCAACAGAGATGAAAAAACAAGTCAAATAAAGACCTTGTTTTGGAACAGTTCCTAGCCTCGCATGGGGAGAAAGTCAAGAAACATTAAGTGGGGATGATACCACAGTGAGCTTAGTGAGACAATGGTGTAAACATGGATTTTGAGGGAAGCACAGAGAGCGCTGCAGGCCCACGACTAATGCCTGTTCCATTTCAGGCTGAGACGGGGAAAGGGTGTGTGAATACACCAGAAAGCCAAGCTCCCGCATGGCAGAAGGGCAGGGTGCTGGGCCAGGAGGAGCTGGAAAGGAGGCCACAGTGGGGCTAGGACCAGGCTAGAACATTGGAGCTCTGTCCTGAAGGCAGTCGGTTTTAAGTAGGGGGTGGATGCAGGGATCATATTTCTGTATGCAAAGAATCACTCTAAGGTAAACGTAGCAAATAGATGGAGGTGGAGACTCAAGCTAAGCCTTCTCAGTTCATCAGTTCATACAGGGAAGACAAGGCACTGTCCCAGACCCTGTCTGAGTGCTTCTTTTTTTTGAGGTGGAGTTTCACTCTTGTTGCTCAGACTTGAGTGCAATTGCAAACTCCGCCTCCTGGGTTCAAGCGATTCCCGTGCCTCAGCCTCCCAAGTAGCTGGGATTACAGGCACCCACCACCACGCCCAGCCAATTTTTATAGTTTTAGTAGAACCGGGGTTTCACCATGTTGGCCAGGCTGGCCTCGAACTCCTGACCTGAGGTGATCTGCCTGCCTCAGCCTCCCAAAGTGCTGGGATTACAGGCATGAGCCACCACGTCTGGCTCCTGAGTGCTTCTTAAGCTTTGTGTGTGTTTGTTAGACAGTGAGGCATGTATGTCTGTGCTCACTGAGGACTGTTCATATGCTGCATGAGTGTGTGTTAGGAGCATGTGTCAGGCTACTGGGATGCATGACCAGTGACCTCAATGTTAGCAGATCATTCTCCATGGATCTCTTGTGTTTCTGCTTATCTTACAAGTGAGGCACTGACTGCCTTTTGTTCTGGACTATCTTTTCAAAGGTGCTGTATAATGAACAGCCTTGGTAAATAGAATTAGTGTCTTCCTCCTGAGAGAAGGCAGGCGTATTTCCTGCTTATTATAAGACTTGGGAGTCCTAAGCTCAGAGTTCTTCCTCCCCTGTAGTGTAACATAGATGTCATCTAATTCTCTTGACATCCCTCTGTGGGAATTAGGGATCAGGGGCCAGGCACCAAAATGCTGATACTCTGATTCCTGGTATTTCTGTGAATACTAAACTGTCCTTCCTCCCAGACCCAGGAATCTCATGTCTTCTACCGGAATCCTCAAAACCACAGCACGTCAATTTGCTATCTTGCACAAAAGGTAAGATCAGACCATTCAGCATTCTTGACACTAAGTTTGTAAATACGTGTGTTTCAGTGAATCTGGTTTTGACCACATTTGTATGTACATGGCAGGATGATAGGGCTGTGGTTGCTGTGGGGAAGGTTGTTTCAGAGTTTGTACATATTGGGAAACCAGCTCCAGGATGTTCGACTCTATATGAGAAAACAATGACTGTGTATTTGATATGGGAGTATACCAGCTACACGCATTGAAAGATGGGAAAGAGATGGGAGATGGGGTCTGCTTTGGCTTAAATGTGCTTCCCAAAGTTCATGTGTTGGAAGAATTCCCAGTGCAACTGTGTTGGGAGATGGGACGTTTAAGAGGTGATCAGGTTATAAGAGCTCTGCCGTCGTAGATGGATTCATGCTGTCATTGTGCAGCAGGTTAGTTATCAAGGGAATAGGTTAGCGATGGTGGCAGTGGGCTCCTGATAAAAGGGTAAGTTTAGGGCCTGGCATGGTGGCTCATACCTCTAATCCCAGCACTTTGGGAGGCTGAGGTGGGAGGATCGCTTTAGCCTAGGAGTTTGAGAGCAGCCTGGGCAACATGGTGAAACCCCGTATCTACAAAAAACACAAAAATTAACTGGGCATGGTGGCGCGTGCCGTAGTCCCAGCTACTCGGGAGACTGAGAGGTGGAAGGATCACTGGAGCCCAGGAGGTTGAAGCTGCAGTGAGCCATGATGGTGCCACAAACTGCAGCCTGGGTGACAGGGCAAGACTGTCTTAAAAAAAAAAAAAAAGGGTAAGTTTGGCTCTCTTCTTGTCTCTGTCTCACACACCCACTCACTTGCCCTTCTGCTTTCTGCCATGGGACGATGCAACAAGACAGCCTTCACCAGATGCTGAGCAGGTGCTGGGCCCATGCCCTTGGACTTCCCACCCTCCAGACCATGAGTCAAATAAATTCCTTTCCTTTATAAATTATCTAGTCTGTGGCACTCTGTTATGGCAACATAAAACATACTAAGATAAGGACTAAAAAACATGGAGAGACAGATTTCCCCCACCACACATGCACCTGCCACCTGGGCTCATAGGGAACACTGGGTGCTCTGCCAAGTTCAGGAGCACTGGATTGAACTAGGTTGATGGTAGTGAGCACAGGAAGAGACCTATGGGGACCATCAGAGGTATAATACGAGGCTGGATTCTTGCAAAGGGGCCTTGCTTTATGGGATAAGACCTTCTTTTCCACCCATCTGAAACCTTTGTCAACACCTGGCCTACTGGTATCAGACTCTGGGACATAAGTCTCAGCTCTGGTTTTTGTTTTGTTTTTTTTTAATTATTCTTGATATCTTTTCTCTAGGAGCTAAGCTTGAAAATCACCCTTCTGAAGTACCTATTACCCTTTCCAGCCAAGATAATGGCATAGGACACTCATAAATTAACTATCTTATTGAGAGGTTAGAACAGGAGCCTGAGCCCATGCCCCAGGGATAGCATTTCAGCCTCCTCCAATTTCCAGTTACGTATTTTGCTCACATCTCTTGATCCAGTCGACTTGGTGGAAGGAGGGGCTGGGTCGAAAAGAAACAACACCCAAGTACTAACTGTCCTGAGCACAGCGCTGTGCGCTTTACCTGCATTCTCTTTTTTGACTCTTCAAAATTGTGCTCTGTGATCGATGCTACTGTCCCCATTTGAGAGGAGAAAGCTGAGGACTAGAGTTTGGCCATTGGTCCAAGTACATACAGAGGCAGAGCCCAGCAAGAGTGGGGGAAGAGGGTGGCAAGAAGAGCCAAGACAGGAAGTGAGAAGAGAAGTCTTGCTGTCAGAAGGTGCTGACAAAGCCACAGAGAAATTGCAAGGGCACCAGAAGGCTTTTCAGAGGAGGTCGAGGCACAGGCAAGGGGGAGTCGGCAGGAGGAGAGGGAGTGAGTGTTTTGAGAGGTCAGCAGCTGGAGTCCCAAACCTTGCAATGGATTGAGCTGGAAGCCCCTTAAGGCTGCAGTTACAGCTACACGGAAACATCCCTCTGCATCAGGCCCATAGGCTAGACGCCACACTGCCCCCATTCCCATATCCACACCACCCCCGAAATCCATAGATGGGTCCACTGTGGCAGGTCAGCCGTGGAAGCCTCCCAGGCAGACAATGGCCTTGTTACCTCCTCGCCGGCTTCTCTCAGCCTCTGTTATTAACATTCAGGCAGCTCTTCACGCCATTCATCGAAGGCCACAGAGCAGCTGAGATCTGATCTAGCCTGGCTGAGCTGCATTAAAATCAATTAAAAATGAGAGATAAGCCTCTTCTTTCCAATGGAAAAATCCACAGGAGCAAGAGAAAGACACACACAGCCCCATCAATCATTCCAGGCTCTGCTTTCCTTGGGCTTTTCTTCCCCACTAAACAGCTGCAAGATGAGCCGGCTGAGCAGAAAGGTCTTCTTGCCATGGGGCTGTGGCTGGCAGCTTCCAGACTGGGCCTCAGCTGCCAACAGGATGTGCCTGCTATCCCGTTGCCAGCCTGACTGCCTGGCAGTCTGACCGCAGCTGGGATGAGCAGAGAGCAACCAGGGAGAAGTCCAGAAGCCTATCCCTTGAGCCATCTCATGAGGCCTGATGCCACCTCCCCTTTCTCTTCCGGGCCCAGAATTTAGGCCTCCGGGAAACCTTGTATTCCAGGCTTATCTTAGCTGTCTCTGAAGATCTGAGCAGAATTACACTTCTCTTATTCCTCTTTGGAGAATTTTTACTGCTGTGATGATTCCTGTGAAACTGCGTTTCCTGATTTTTTTTCTAAGGAAGAATGGGGGTGTGTGTGTGTGTGTTTTATGCACTGGGACCTGCACCCACACAGGGCCTAGCACTAAGTAAACATTCGTCAAATGAATAAGAAAAAACAAGACCAACATGCACCTGCCATCCAACAGCTGTAACCAATCAAACAGACAGCATTCGATGCCGGTTTAGGTATTTTCTTTCTTTTCTTTTTCTTTCTTTTTTTTTTTTTTTGAGGCAGAGTCTCGTTCTGTTGCCCAGGCTGGAGTGCAGTGGCGTGATCTCAGCTCACTGCAAGCTGTGCCTCCCGGGTTCATGCCATTCTCCTGCCTCAGCCTCCTGAGTAGCTGGGACTACAGGTGTCCGCCACCACGCCCAGCTAATTCTTTGTGTTTTTAGTAGAGACGGGGTTTCACCGTGTTAGCCAGGATGGTCTCGATCTCCTGACCTCATGATCTGTCCACCTCGGCCTCCCAGTTTAGGTATTTTCAATTGCAACCTGAAGTAATCCATTTAACAGTTTATTTATTTAACTGGTGGCCACATCTTTGATTGTCCTCTTGACACACTGAGAAATTAAAAAAAAAAAAATAGAGATAAGGGTCTCCCTCTGCTGACCGGGCTGGTCTCGAACTTCTGGCCTAAGGCAATCCTCTTGCCTCAGCCTCCCAAAATACTGAGATTACAGACCTGAGCCACCATGCTTGGCCAAAAGTGTTCATTCATATAGATGCACCCAGCCCCAGCACAGTGTCAGGCCCAGGATGGCAGGCTTCCTGGAAGAGGTGGGCTTGACCTCAGCCTGTAAAGCTGAGTGGATTTGGCTGGGCAAGACTACAGGGGAGAGCTTAAAATATTAAAATTGTCAGGGAAAGGAGTCTAGACTTGCTCTGTGTGAGCCACTCCTGTTTATACTACAGATGGCCTACCCTCACCCAAATGACTATTTTATACCCTCCCCTGAGTCAAGATGACCCTAGAGAGTAGGCTTAATGGACAATGAGAAAGAGTATCTTGATCCAGAGCCACTGGGATTTTCTTGGGTGTTCCAACATGCAGGCACTGATTGGATCGGATTTGAAATACAATTCTTCCTGGTAATTTATGGAAGGATATTGACTCAAATGCATAATTGTTTCAAGTAATCAGAGCACTTTGCAATTCATTCAGTTAAGAGCTTAACCTGTCATGTGAGTTGTTAAATCACGATTGCAAAGACTGAGGCTTCAGTAATGCTCCCGCTGGACCAAGGATATCATGGACATAACCAAATACCACTGGGGTAAGGGTGTTCTCTGCTTCTCATGGTGCGGGTGTGTGCAGAGGCAGCCAGTTGGAAAGAGATTGTCAGTTGAAAGAGTTCAAGCCTTGATTATTTACTATTGTGTAATTCAGAGAAAACTATTAATTAGCTGAGGTGCTTAGACCTCTAGTCAGTGCCGGCTGTTTCCAATGCATGGCTGGTGATAAATAAGGGCCTTACTCACCGGCTCTGAAATCAGGGGTTCGTAAAGCAACTCACTTTGTGCCTGTGTTCATTGATTCATTCACAGCGCTTGTTCATTGATTCATTCAACAATATTTATGGAGTGCTTTCTTTCAGGGCCTTTGGAAGGGGTGGATTTCTAAAATATTTAACAACTAGAATGGCCTGGGGAAGAAGCAATTAGAATAAGAAGGTGACGGATCAGAACAGACACTACCTGTAAACGACCAACACACTCTGATTTGCACAGGTGTGATCTCAACCCTGGGGCTGATGATGCAGTAGTGAGCATGAACGACAGCTTACCTTCTGGTGGCCTTGTTGGGAGAGGTCAGTGGGGGCTTCCCAGAAGGGATGCTTCTATGATGAATCCTGCAGGAGCAGAGGGACAAGAAAGGAAGCAGGCACCACTGGGATTCGGGGTGGGCATCATACATACAAAGTATCATAAGCAAGAGAGCCTGCTGGGACTTCGGGAGCCTTCCAGTAGCTGGACGAGGCTGGAAGGAGGTGATGAGGCTGGGAGGGACCAACTCACAAAGGACCTGGCATGACTTAATGATGATTTGAGACATAATACCTCAAGCTGATTTGGAGAAGCTAGAGGATTTCTAATCAGGAAACAATTATATCAAACTATCTTTCCAGTGTTTTTGTAACCACAAAGCCCAGATCCGAGCATGCCGTTCATCGTTAAGACGCTTTGGTGGCTCCCTTTGCACTTAGGCTGAATAGCAATAGATTCCTTCTGCATTTCCACCCCACCTGCATGCCTCTCACTCCCTGCACTTCAGCTCTTCCTTGCTTATGTCCTGCACCTGGGTTGGCTCCTCTTATGTCTACTTCTTTCTACATAGACACAGTAACAGTCTGATCTCTCTTTCTTTTCCCCACACATGAATAATACCTGGTTCTGAACACCGCATCCCTCTACTGGGCCCCTGTGACGGTCCCCTTTACCCTCACATCGCCAAATCATGCTCCACAGAAACTAAGGAAGCTTTGAAAGCCCAGATCCAAGCATGCCGTCCATCGTTAAGGTGCTTTGGTGGCTCCCATTGCACTTAGGCTGAATAGCAATGGATTCCTTCTGCATTTCTACCCCACCTGCATGCCTCTCCCTCCCTGCACTTCAGCTCCTCCTTGCTTACCTCCTGTGCCTGGGTTGGCTCCTCCCAACCCAGGGCCTTGGCTCAAGCTGCTCCCCAACCTGAATACTCTTTCCCACCTTCTTCTACTTCCACCTCAGATTGGCATTACTCTCTCTGGGAATTCTTTTGTAACCTCTCTGACTAGGTCAGTTCCTCCCAATAGAGCCATTTATAGCAATTTTCATAGTTGCAATTGTATAGCTATTGGTGTGATTTTTAAAATCCGTAACTAATTTTCCAGCAGACTGATACTCACTGAATTCCTGTGCATTAGCTACGTATTGTTTTGTAACAAATTACCCCAAAACATGGCAGCTTAAAACAACAAACATTTATTATCTCACAGCTTCTGCTGGTCAGGAGTTTGAGGGCAGCTTTGCTGAGTGATTCTGAGTCAGGATCACTCATGAGGCTGCAGTCAAGATGTTGGCCAGGGCTACAGTCATCTGAAGGCTTGACTGGGGCTGGAAGATCCACTTCCAAGATGGTCACATGGGCTTCTCCATAGGGCTGCTCACAACATGGCCACTGGCTTCCCCTGAAAACCAGAACTCACAATGTCTCTAATGACCTCACTTCAGACATACTACTTCATCATTCCAGAATATTCTCTTGATTACAAAGGTCAACCTAATTCGATGTGGAAAGGGGCTATGTAAGTGCATGAATACAATGAGAAAGGGATCATCCATGGCCATCTAAAAGGCTGCAAATCCCATCTGTCCTTGTTCACTGCTGTATCTTCAGTGCCTCACTCAGGGCCCACCACACTGTAAACATTCAAATAACAATTTTGATAAATGAAAATGGTTTGATTAGATTATTCAATTCAAACAGTGAGAATGGGCACAGTGAGCCTCCCCACCCCTTTTACCATTTCCAGCAAAGTCTCAGCAATAACTAAGTCCCATCTTTTGCCTTGCCTCTCATGGCCCCAAAGACTGAGTATCAGAGTCCTACTCAGAGGATGAAGGGAACACCGTCAGGCCACAGCCCTGGCTGCTGTCAGCTCTGGCCCCACGTGCAACCTTGTCACTGAGTGTGCATTTCCTGAGGATGCTCCCTGGGCAGCTGTTCATGCCTCAGACGTTTGGATCAGAGGAACACCAACTGAGGGAACTGGAAAGCGGTGGCTTCACTTTATTTGCTTGTTCCACGTCAGCTGACTTCCAATGAGGGTGTGTTGAGCTGCACAGACAGCTCTGTCAGGGGCCTGTTTTTGGTGGCCCTGCCGGATTACAAGGCTCCATCACTGAGGAGTGAGGGAAGCAGCTGACACTCCAGCCTACACTGCGGATGTCTCTCTGTATGTGTCTGCCACTGAAAACTGGCTCTTCAATAATGCATGGAGCTATTAGCACCAAGCTGAGGATGACTTGCTCCCTCCCAGCGATCAAAGCTGCCGCTGGGAGCCCAGTCGATGATCAGATTTCATGGGTTCCTTGTAACTGTTGCCCCTTCATATGAGATTAGAATGGACTGTTTCATGTCCAAGGATGAAAGCAGCAAGGATTTGGGAGAAAATCCGGCTTCCCTGATAAATCAAAATGCTTCCATTTCATTACAAATGAATGCATGACACAGCTAATAGCTCCTGTGAGAGGGAATGCTGCGGGACCAGCTGTCTCCACCAGCTTCTCTCAGAGGCTGGGTAAAATGTATAAGATGCTGGACCAGGGAAGCCCCTTGATTTCCTTATGTCTAGGGAAGCCCCTTGATTTCCTTATGTCTAGGGCATCTTCCAGACCATAGAGGCCTGCCACAAATCCCTGGGAAATTCACCTTTATTCTGCAGCATTAGCAAAGTTTGGAGCAATCCCCTCAGAGGCGACTGGGGGGCTTGGAGCCAGGACTGCTGGGGAGGAGGCGGCTGCGGCCGGCAGCTGACATAACATTAATAGCTCCTCACCACTGTGCATGCTCACATGTCCAGTACTTTGCATACAGTAAGTACCTCTAATCCTTGCAGCAACTGCAGTGTATTATTAGATCTTGCTACAGTGAAGAAACTGAAGATCAGAGAGCTGAAGTGATCTTGTCAGGGCCACCCAGCTAAGGAGTGCTGGAGCCCAGAGTGAAAGCCCTGGGCTGTGCTCATGCCTCTGTACCAGCTGCTCCCTCAAGTCCCTCCAGAAGCAAAGACAAATCTAGAAGCAAAAGGGAGAGTCCCTGGAGGAGCCGGCCATTTCAGTTACAGGAGAGGGGTGGGGCGTGTAGTCGACACCACTACAAGAACCCCCTGGTCTGACTTCGGAGGCTTCCCACAGTCAGGCCCAGCCAGCGTCGCAGCCGCCTTTAGTGTCTTCTCCAGGGAGCTCTCTCCTTTCTCGGCTGAGATGCTGATTTCTTCTGGCTGCTGGCTCTGAGCCCCAGGGTGGATCATCTATCCTCTCTGGCCTTGCTTCCATCATCTATGAATTGGAGGTAATGACGCTGCCTTAGTGGCAAGACAGCCCAGGAGCTGCTCGGGCCGCGTAGCACAATGGGATTCTCCTGGCTCATATATCCCAGCGAGTGCCCACCTCAGCCCACCTGCCATGCCCTTCCTTCCTCTGCAGTAGCTTCCCCGCTTCATCTGTGCCCCCACAGTCTGGGACACTCGGGTCCAAACTCCTCCTCCTTTTGAAAGACCTTCCCTCTGTGGGCTTCCCACCAGCCTGCAGCCTGGATGGGCGGGATTTCCTCGTCTCTAGTGTTGTGAGATGAGGTCACATATCACCAGCTTGGCCAGGAGCCACGAGGAGCAGGGTATGGGTCTCTCCACTTCCACCTCCCATCTGTGCCCCCAGATCCCCTATATCTTCCTGGGCATCCAGCCTGAGGCAGGCTGCAGCAGGGCTGATGGTGATTTTGTAGACCTGGCTTCTGAGGGTTGGGTGGTCTCCAAGTCAAAGTACAATCCCCCCATCCATCTCCCTGCCCCAGTGGACGGAAGGACACCTCCTGCAGAACAAGCACAGGCCAAGGAGTCAGAGGCAGGTGCCAGTGGCACCCTCAGAGAAAGGTCCTCCCTGTCCACCTCCCCTGTCCAGGTTTGGACACATCCATGTCCCTGGCGTGTCCCTGATAGACCCAGAAGTACAGATGCCATAGGGAGGCTGACCCTCCCAACTGACCCTCTGACCAGATCAGAGCCCTTGAGGGTGGACTATGTCTGGCTCATGCCCACGTGCCTAGGGCCAGCATCGTATCTGTACAGGGAGATGCCCCACGTGTGGGGAGTGTTAGACCCAGTCAGGGGTGGGGGGACCGGGACTGAGGCCTGGCGACATGGTGGGTGGGTTTCTCAGGCAAACTCGGAGACAGGAAAAGCTGGGTTGGCAAGGTGGAAGGGGCTCAGTGATCAGGCTCTGACCAGGGCACTTATAAATACGTGTTTGCAAATCACCGATCTTCGATCCCCCCACCTCAAATTCAGAGACAGCTTGATGTATGCTGTGTGGAGGAGCCATGGCCTAGAGACAGTGCCATCACTAACGCCCGGGGACTTCACATGCACGGCCTCTCCCTGGGACTCGGTTTCCTCACTCGCGCTGGGAGCTGGAGTAGAGGTTCTCTGCAGCTCCCCATCAGCTCCCACGGAATGGCTGTTGTGAAATTCCCTGCACTGTGCCCAAACCTCTAACCACAGGCAGTGGAGGCCCCAGGCCTCAGTGTGCTGTCAGCCTGACGAAAGGTGGCTTTATCCTGCCAGAATTCCCTCCCTCAGTTCTTGCCACCACTCCTGGCTCCTTGTCCACCTGCTGGGCAGTCCTATACCGGGGCCTGTCAGGACGAAGAGCTGCCCGGGCCAGCAGCTCTGCCGAGATCAGGAAGGAATTACTGCAACAACCCATCTGTTTGTGCCTCTGCTTTGGAAGCTACTTGTGCATTGAAGTAAAAGCTTTGGCTCTGTTGTCAGGGACAGTGAAGGGCATCTGTGTCCTTCGATGCTGCGCATATAGGAGCTGGCACCCTGGGACTCTTCAGTGTCCCCTTTGGACAGGGCAGAAGGCCTGATTGAGCAAGTGGCTCTTAGGAGAAAAGTCTAAACAGACATTGAATGAATGTGAATTGTTCCTCTTGAGGCACATATGGGCTCCAGTTTGCCTTCAGCCAGGACACAGAAAGGAATCTTTGCCAGGAAGGGGACTGGAGCAGGGATTAGGAGGGCCGAGCCTGCTTTGGTGAGCTCCGTGAGCCTGGGCATGGCCCCCACCTTTCCACACCCGGGAAGGTTTGCACATGCTGCTCTCTGGGATCTGGGTCGACGGCTGCATCCGCTGACAGACACTAACAGTTCTAGTCACCCGCCATGGGGAAGAGGCACGATGGCCATCTCTTCCCAGGAGAGCGTTTCAGAGATCACGCTGTGCGGAGTGTGTTTGATGTCTCATGATCCCCTTAGACCGGTGAGATTGGGCTACCTGCATCTGCCTGCCAGGTGATCACTAGCTTCAGCAAGCATTACTTCAGCACTGCCTGTGGGTTCCACGGCAGGTGGGGCATCTTCACACAGTGTTTCATGATATCCTCACAGTCCTCATTATCTCCCAATGACCCAGGTCCTGCTGGACACAGTCCAGGGCTCCCTGCTCCCCCTCTACAGCTGCTGCATCGGCCAGGGACTTCACTCAGCCTGCTCCTCTTTCAGTGTTCAAGATAGAAATGCCAGGTGTGGCAATCTTGTCAGTTCTTCAAGTGTCAGCCAAATGCCCCTTCCTCCAGGAAGCCTGCCAAACTTCTCTCTCCCTGTCATGCATGCCTGTGCTTGCATCCTGGCCATGCCCTTGTCACCTTTGTTGCTGTGGAGTTATTTGTACACCTGACTTTGCCCCCAGAGCTCCCCGGGGCATCAACGCTGAGTCTTTCATTCCCTGGTGACACTCCCTTCCCCTCGGGTACTTGCTAAGTGAATAGGTGAGCGGGGTTGTGGTCTGGCTGGCACCTTCCTCGACACCCAAGACAAGGCATGAAGGGTTAGAGACTTCAAAGTGATCCTTTTAGCCTGCAAGGAGACCACAGCAGGGGATACACTAGATGAAATTACTTAAAACATGAGGAGAGCACAGGGCACAGGAGTGCTTCTCAAGAAAGGGGTTCTGGGGCAGGAGCAGAAGCCGGTGGCAGGGATGAGGGCCATGGGCCGCTGAAATGCTCCCTGCCAGCCCCAGTGCCCGCAGACGGCCCCTGCAGCCTGGGGGAAGCCCTGCCTGCCTCCTCACACCGCCCGCAAACTGCTCGTGGCCGAGGGACCTCAAGGTTTCTCCAGCGGACACCCTTTGTGTCTTGCGAGAGCCCTGTTTCTAAGGGAGAGGCAGCCGACAGCTTGCTGGGAGATTTCTAGAAGAAAGCTGGTGGGGGTGGCTACTGCTTTCTAGATTACTCAGTGTTTTACTGGAAGCACACTGGTAGTTTTGCACAGTCACAGCCAGCACAGCCTGCAGTCACAGAATGTTCTGGGCTCACCCTTTTCTCTGGCGTGGGGAAGTGAGGCTCAGCGTAGAGGCTGTACCCAGAGGCACATGACAGTCTGGGCCCAGGCCAGGGCTCAATGAGGAGCCAGAGCGTCCCGGCCTGCCTGGACTCCAGCCGGGACCTCCCACGCGAGACTCATTCATCTACGCCCAGGATTCTCAAAGAACCCTGGCCCCAGCCTGCTCCCTGTTACGTGCTATAAGCCCCAAGCTTACCCATGCCTCCTGCCATGGGGACCAGAGAATGTGAAGACCACCAGGGAGACCCGCCCTGGAGACCATGGTGTGCTGCTGACTCAGGGTGAGGCGGTTCCCTGAGGAGGGAGCGAGCCCCAGCCACCCACAGGAGTGTCTTCCAAGGAAGTGGAGGTGTAGGGAGACCAAGGCAAGCCCTGAAGAGTACCAGGTGTGGAGAAGGACAGAGAGGAGGGTCCACATCCGGGCCTCTTCTGGGATGCGTGTGGTCTCTCCAGGGACAAAGCTGTGAGTGAGGAACCATGTGATGGAGTGTGGGAGAAGGGGTGGGGGGCTCTAAGGAGGCTCAGCGGGTACCCCGGGGCTGCTGTCTTCCCAGCATGACTCACCGGGGCTTCTCCTCCTCCACCCAGCCCTGCCCCTCCATCTGCAGATCTTTGATCTCACAAACATACTCGGTGCCCTTCCAGAGAATGACATCACCAAGTGTGCCCTCTGTCCTGTCACTTGGAGCTCCTGGAAGCTCAGAATGTCCCTCAGTCTGGACACTGCCCCTGGCCTGGGGAGCTAGATGTGCCCCCCCTCCCCTTCTGCCCTAGTGCAGAGGAAAGAAGACCAAATCTGGAGTCAGCAGACATAGGAGTCTAATCCCTGGTTCTGACACATCTAGGCAGTCATTGCCTTAGCCACACTCAGCCTTAATCTCCTGATCTGCAAAATGGGGAGAACCACACTAACCTTGCAGTTTGTGGTGACTCAAGGAAACCCACATGAGAAATGTCTGGCACTGTGCCTGGCATGTAGTAGGTGCTCACTAAATACTCATTTACAGTTTTTTTCCCCTCCCTGTCCTAACCTTTTTTTCTCCAGTAAGTGACTGGGGACAGAAGTCCACTCTAAGAACCTCTGCCTGCCCTCAGATCTCCGTGGCAAGTGAGGGCTACATGACCCCTTTGTGCTGCGAAGGCGCATCTCAGGACACTGACCTGCATGTGCCCAGGCTCATGGTGTGGGCAGAGAAACTGTGGGTGAGACCTTTGTGAAAATGGACACCCAGGTGACCGGGAAGGGGAGGGGCCCCAGGAGGAGGGAGAACCAAAGGTCCTCACTGTTCGTTATTCCACCTGTTTGTTTTCCCCTAATCCCCAGCCCACAGGGAGCTGCCACACTTACCCTGACTTCCCCAGCGGGCCCAGCTCAGGAGCAGAGGCCGAGCAACACAGGCTGATCAGGCCACCATCACGGTTGGCCTCTGTGCCCAGGGGGTCCCTGCAGCCACCATCAGGAAAGCTCCCACCCTGGGGACAGAGTCTCTCCTGCCTCCTATTCTTCCTGGGGTCAGAGACTTGCTCCTGATCAAGGGTAAGCAGGTGCATGGGCTGGTGCCACTAGCTCGGTGCAGTGGCTCCCCTCTGCTCCCATGAAGGGCCTGAGAGGTATTTCAGGGCTCTGAGCATGGACTCAGCCAAACACTTGGGCAGGAGGGTTGGTATCTTGTTGCCTTCAGGGCTTGGAGTGAGAGAAAGAGGACCTGACAGACCCGTGGGAGACAAGCATGAAGACAAAGCAATGACCCCAGATAGGCCAGTCGCAAATGCCGGGAGAGATCCGCGGACCCTGGAGTTTCACCTGGACCTTGAGAGACAGAATTTGAATATTGCGGAGATTAATGAAACAAAACACCACAGGAGCAAAGGCCTGAGTGAGGCTGGCCCTCTGGGGCTGCTGTATCTGGCCAGCTGGTGGGCATGGAGGGCCCACCCCATGGGGGAAGCCAGGCAAAGAAAGAAGGCTGGAGGCGGCCGGAAAAGAAGCAGGTGTCAGGCGACGTTTGAATTGATTTTCAGCACTAGGGAGCCAGCTCCGATCAGGGAGTGGCGTGAGCAGAACTGCCTTCTGGAGAAGGTCTTGAAACCACCTTTTCAAAAATGGTAACAGTGAGAAAATTATGACAGTGAAAGAGATCTCAGCTAACCTACCCCCAATCTTCCCTTTCCCTTCGTTATTCCTGGGCTATTGGGCCAAGCGAACTTTGGAAGACATGTAGGCTGTAGTTTAAATGATAACAGGCCTTGTCCCCAAAACTCAGCCACTTTTGTAAAGCTATTGAGAGGCCATCAGGCTTGGGGGAGGAGAGGACCCTGACTTCTGCAAGGGGCAGGACTGTCAGCCGTGTTGCTGGAGGTCAGAAGACATGCGACTTCCCTAATTACTCCTGCAAATAACGCCAGTGTTGTGAACCTAAGGTTGACCTTCTGAGGTACCTTTTCAGGCTTTGTGCATGTCTGACACCCATGGCTCCACCCCACGTGGACCCGCCAACCTTGCCCCTGTGGCCCCACGTAGAAGTGATTCAGCACCCAGGAGGACAGCTTCGATCCCCTAAGATTTCATCTCCGCCCAACCAATCAACAGCAAGCACCTGTTACCTGGCCACCCCCAACCCTTCCCCCAAACTGCCTTTGAAAAACCCCTAACCTGCAAGCTTTGAAGATGATTTCAGTACTAACTCTGTCTCCCACATGGTGAGGCGGGCCTGGGGTCTGTTAAATTCTTTCTTTACTGCAATTCCACGACCTTCATTCATGCAGTGGGCAGGAAGAACTCCTCCAGTGATTACAGCCTGGGGTGCAGGGTCCGGATGGACGGAGCAGCACCTGGAGAGGACCGTTAACCCTCTGTCATCCATGTGTGGCTAGGTGAGCAATGCAGCCAGACCCACGGCCGTATCTGCCTGCAGGACCCACCTAAGACCTCAGCCACAGACACAGGTTTCTAAGCCAACCCAGAGGGGATGCAGAGCCTTCCCTTTGGAGAGCCAAGATTCTGCTGAACCTAGGAAGGTACTGAAACACCAGCAGAGAGCTCACGGAGCAGCCATGGCCAGGGCTCAGGCACTGCCTGCGGCCCACCCTAGAGCTCCCATGCCCACCTGTCTCATCTTTCCAGAACTGGCCCGCCTCTGCAGAGTTGGCAGCAGCTCCTCCTGCCAGCTGAGAGCCAGCTCCAGGCCTCCTTGGATTTTCCCAGGCAGAGCCCAAGGCCCAGGTGCCAAGTCCGAGTCCCAGTTCTTCTTGGCAGGCCCGGCCCCTGTTTGTCTTTGGGTTTTTTAACTTTTTATTTTGGAATCATTACAGACAAGTTCCAACGATAGTACAGAGAGTTCGTTCCCATGTACCCTCACCCAGCTTCCACTAATGTTAACGTCTTACATAACCATGGTACACTTGTAAAAGCAAAGAAATTAACATTGGAACAATACTATTAATTGAACTACAGCTTTTATTTGGATTTTACCAGTGTTTTCTTAAGGGACATTACATTGTCATTTTTCTTGTCTAGGCCCAATCCCGGTTGCCACATTGTATTTAGTTGTCACTTCCTTTGGTCTCCTTTCACCTGGGACAGCTTCTCAGGGTTTCCTTGCTTCTTATGACCTTGACAATTTTTTTAAAAAATTATGATAAAATAGATATATAACATGAAAGTTGCTATTTTAACCATCTTTAAGTGTATAATTAAGTGGCAGTAATTGCATTCACAATGTTGTGAAACCATCATCACTATTTCCAAAAGAGAAACTCTGCCCATTAACCAGTAAGTCTCTACTCTCCTCCTCCCAGGTACCTCTTTTTTTTTTTTTTTTTTTTTTTTGAGACAGAGTCTTGCTCTGTTGCCCAGGCTGCAACGATCTTGCGACCTTGGCTCACTGCAACCTCTACTTCCCGGGTTCAAGCAATTCTCCTCCCTCAGCCTCCTGAGTAGCTGGGATTACAGGTGCCTGCCAACATGCCCAGCTAGTTTGTTATATTTTTAGTAGAGACAGGGTTTTGCCATGTTGGCCAGACTGGTCTCAAACTCCTGACCTCAGGTGATCCACCCACCTTGGCCTCCCAAAATGCTGGGATTATAGGTGTGAGCCACCGTGCCTGGCCCCAGGTACCTCTTAAGAGGCTTAGAGGAGCCCCCACCCCAGCCTCATGCCCAAGAAAGAGGTCTTGTTGTTTCTGGCCAGAATCAGTCCTTCTAGACCCCAGAGCTACACAAAGAAGCCTGCAGGAGTCGCTCCCTTCCTTGTGGTGTCCATGGAGGGCACCAATACTTGATCCTTAGCAAAATGCATACTCACTAAGGGTAGAGAGAAGTAGGAAGCCCGCATCCTGCCCCCTTCTCCCGTGTTGGCTTTTGTTTGTTGGTTGGTTTGTCTTCTGAGACAGGCTCTTGCTCCGTCAGGGCTGGAATGCAGTAGAGCAATCACGGTTCACTGTAGCCTCCACCACCCCCTCACCCGGGCTCAAGTGATCCTTGGGCCTCAGCCTCCCGAGTAGCTTATGCACAACCACACCCAGCTAAGTTTTAATTTTTCTTATAGAGACTTGGTGTCCCTGTGTTGCCCAGGCTGGTCCTGTATTGGCTTTTTAACAAAGGCTGAGACACCTTAGACATAGCTTCTGACAGCTCCCTGGCTAAAGTCTGAACACCCAGCACTAGCATTTCTCTTTGTGGGGTCAGTGTGGGGCTCTCAGAGGAGTCTACCCAGGCAGAGAACCCTAGACAGAGGTGCCCACTGCCCACCGGCCCCAGCTCTTATCACCGTCATGGTAGTCATGCAGATGAGAGTATCGCTCTGCATAACTGCAGTCCCACATTGGGGATGCCATCCTCAACAGGCTGTCTCCAAGGGCACACTGGACACAGAATGACCTCAAAGCCAGGGGTATGAGCCCACAGCCCACGCCATGCGGGCCTCTGCCATCTTGTAACAGGCATGGGACAGCAATGTGCCTGGCTTGCTGCCCCCAGGGCCACAGCCTTCTGGCCAACATCAGCAGGCTCAGCCCTGCCACAGATCCGGGCACTCAGGATCCGGGCGCCCATTGCCAGACTCCTGTCATCGGTCTCCAGCCACCTGTCCAGACACTCGTGCACCCCGATGGGACGTCCGTACTTGCTGCTTCCTCCCCTTTCCCTTACAAAATATCCTTCTATAACTCTTCATGGCAGCAAACCTTTTACCAGTCTATGCAGAGCCTGTTTTTCTCTGAATCCAGTTTAGCTTTCCCAGTAACCAGGATGGTTGGTCATCCTATTTCCCAGCCTCTGCACCTACCGATCCCCACCAGGAAAGCCCAGATTATTCACACCTCCACGTAGCCATCCCTCCTGACCTCCGGCCTTCATAAATGCTGTTCCCTCCACCTGAATGTCCTTCCTCATCTTTGACTATCAAAAGCCAATGCAGTGTTCAAGTCCGGCTTCTCTGTGAGGGCTTCCCAGTCCCCGCCTTGGAGTCAGAGCTCCCTCCTCCCTCCCCCTGGGCTCACTTTGAAGCTCCAAAGGGAAGGGCCTCAGGGCTGGAGCAAGGCATGGATCCCCCTGAGTGTGCAAAGTGTCAGAATCAGTAACTGGCACAGCTCCAGCTGCCTCCCTCTCCTCACCCAATAGTGAACAGCACGAGGGCAGACACAGCTGGTTTTACCCTGTTACACATCAGATGCTCATTAATGCTGTATTCCCAACCTCCTCCAGTGGTGTTTGCCGGCCCCTCGGGCCTCGTGTTGTCGCTCTGGCACCCTGGGGGCTCAGGTGGAGCCACGGCCAGGACAGGTCTCACCATTGACAAGAGCACTCAAGCTCCCAGATGAACTCCCGCCCTGTCCAAGCACTACAGCCTGGACTGGGGCCGACCTGCTTCCAATGACCCACAGTCCATCCCCGCCTTACCTTATCCATAGGAGCCATTTGACAAGCTCTTGTTGAACAAATGCTACAAATGAGCGCATGGGCTGTGTCCTGAAGGTGATTAATGGTTTACTAGACGTGTGGGAGAGTGGATGTATGCAATGGGAGACTGGGCTAGGTGGTTGCGGGCAAGAAAGGTGCCCTCTAGCACCCTGGACACAAGAGCAGACTGCAGACAACTGGTGGAAATGGTAGCAGGAGGAGAAGTCCCCAGGTGAATCTTTGGGGCCCTGCTCAAGTGGGGAGGCCCACAGGCTCTCAGGAGGGAGCGCTCTCAGCCCCAGAGGGCTGCTGGTAGCAAGGGTTAAGAACCACTCCTTGGCTGGGCGCGGTGGCTCACGCCTATAATCCTAGCCCTTGGGGAGGCCGAGGCAGGCGGACTACCTGAGCTCAGGAGTTCGCGACCAGCCTGGGCAACACGGTGAAACCCAGTCTCTACTAAACTACAAAAAAATTATCTGGGCATGGCGGCATGTGCCTGTAGCCTCAGCTACTTGAGAGGCTAAGGCAGGAGAATTGCTTGAACTCAGGAGGCAGAGGTTGCAGTGAGCCGAGATCGTGCCACTGCACTCCAGCCTGGGCGAGAGAGAAAGACTCCGTCTCAAATAAAAAAGAAAAAAAAAAAGAAAGAAAGAAAGAACCACTCCTCAAGCAGCCAGCTTGGGACAGGTAGCGGGAGTGGCCAGCCAGAGGCCAGGAATGGGTCCCGCACATTCCTAAGTCAGCAATTTGGCTTTAGGGGAGAAGGCATGTGCAGTGCAGAGGAAGGGTGGAAGAAACAGATGCATGAGGGAAACTCCCGTCCCAAGCCAGAAGGGGCAGCTGCAGCCCACATCCCAGCAGGACAGGGAGGGGTAGACAAGGCTGGGTCGGGCTGGCGCTGCAGAGAGCCAGTGGCGTTGAGGTGGCCCCACCCTAGGGCAGGAAGACAATACCAGGCAGGGCAGGGCAGGGCAGCGGTGGGTGACCCCGGCTGAGGTCCAGATACCCCTGCTTCCTTTTGGGAGACAGCTTTCACAGCACACCTCGGCATCTGATGGGGCAAACAATGGAGGCTTCTGGCAGCCGCAGAGAGCAGAGCGTGGTGAGAGGCATGGACAGCTCCCCACCAACCCCGTGAAGCTGAATTGGACGGAATACAGGGCTGGCGTGAGGTGAGGACCCCCTGAGAATGCAAAATGTCAGAGCCAGTAACTGCCACTGATGGCGATGGAGGTAGAGCTGGGGGCAGGGGAGTGGGGACTGATGGCAGCAGCCATTGATTCTACAGCAGTCCCTGAACTGTGCACTTCACTTGCATTCATTCAACAAACATTTACCGGAGGCCAACTGGGCACCAGGGATAGAACAATGAACCGCGTAAATGTGACCCCTCTGTCTTCTCAGTTTTTCTCCCCTACCCTGGCACATGAGGCCAGCATTATTATCCTTACCTTAAAAATCAAGGAATTGAAGCTCAGAGAGATGGAGGTGGTGGGGACACTCAGCTGTGTGGCAGAGAGGTTTCCACCCCTGCCAGACTGTCCTGGGTGTGCCTCCACCTCCCATACCACAGGGCCTGTCAATTCCTCCCAGCTGCCAAGGATCCAGGGACCCTCCTCTGAAATTCTGAAACTGTCAAGGCCAGAAGGTGGCTGTTCCCTTGCAGTTTCTGGGAGGATGTGAATTGCAGCAAGCCTGTGACACAGGGACCTCCCAACACGTATGCCACCCTCCTGGTATCTCCCCTAGACGCCCAGCACGGTTGCTTTTTGAGAAAGTTTTATTATGTGTGGAAGTTAGAGGAGCTGTATTGTACTTTTTCCTGGGGCATTTGTTGAAGGAGGAAGATCCATTTTACAGATGAAGAAAGTGAAGCCAGAAGGACAGATTTGTTAGCTCAGCCTCACACAAGCAGACAAAGCTTGGGCCAGAGCCTGAGCCCCCTGCTCCCAGCCCAGGATTCTCTGCCAGACACCAGGCAACCAGCCAAGCGTGGCTGTGCCCTCTCTGCCCTTCTCCTGTTCCAGCCCCTCCAAGGCTCTGAAGGCCTGACCTACTTCAGATTCTATCCCCAGCGGCTCGCTCTCACCTCTCTCCACAAGGGTTAGCAATGCTGCCTTTCCAGGGTTCCCCTCCTGGTCTGGAGATGGGAGAGGGAGGCCTCGTTCCCTGCAAAGAAAGAACTGTCCAGGGTCCATGCCAAAGGCAGGCCGGTTCTGGGGCTCTGGCTCTTTTAGGCTCTCAGATCCCCCAGGTGGGTGCAGGAAGCTACTCCCCAGGTTGTGCCTCAGCAGAGCACACTCCTGAGGGTGCCTGTCCCACCTCAACAGCCCCAGAGAAAGGGTCACACCACCCCACCTTCCCTGTTCTCACAACTCGGAAATGATAGGGAAAAAACCCTCCAGTTGGCATTCATTCTAAAAGCAGTTCTATTTTGTGCTCCTTTCCTGTTCAGAATAAATAGCAACATAACATTTGAACAGAAGGATGGGAGTGATTTCCACGTGGGCCCCTTACCCAGCGAGGTAAGAAATAATTAATTGCTCAGATACCGTGAGGGGAGTGTCCCGGAGCCTCCTGCAGATGCCCTGACAGCGCCTGTACCTACTGTTGGCGCCATGTCCCAGGAATTGTGTCCTCCCTGTCGTCGTTGCCCGGTAGGTTCTTGGTGGGTAGAACACGATGCCTGTAGGGAGTGGGGAGGCCCCTGGTCCATCCCAAAGGTCTCCCCAGAACCCAGGGGCGTAACAATCTCCAGACAGCTCCAGGCAAGAACGTCTGGTCATCCTGGCAATAACTGCCTTGCTGGCACCTACACTCTGCCCACAACCAGAGGGAGTGTCCTAAAAACATACACTTCATCAAGCCCTCTCTCTGTGAAATGCCCTTAGGAACCCATTCAGGGCTGGGCATGGTGGCTCACACCTATAATCCCAGCACTTTGGGAGGCCGAAGCAGGCAGATCACTTGAGGTCAGGAGTTCGAGACCAACCTGGCCAACACAGAGAAACCCCGTCTTTACTAAAAATACAAAAATTAGCCAGGTGTAGTGGCACACGCCTGTGGTTCCCAGCTACTCAGGAGGCAGAGGCATGAGAATCGCTTGAACCCGGGAGGTGGAGGTTGCAGTGAGCCAACATCATGCCACTGCCCTCCAGCCTGGGTGACAGAGTGAGATTGTGTTTCCAACAAAGGAAAAAGATCATGTTCAGATGGAAAGGTCTGGCTGGAGAGGCACTTCATGAACCGGGCCCTGTTTAGCTTCCAGCCTCAATCCCAGCTCGGTTGCAGATGCCATTGTCTGTGCCCCAGTGCTGTTGTACAGGCTGCTCCCCTGCTAGGCTGACCTTATGTCCTATACTCATCTCCTTCCCAAGAGCTGTCCCTGCACCTGGCCTGTTCTAGAGACCTCTGCTAGGAGCTCCAAGGGTACTCTGTCACTTTGCAGCCACAAGACCTCATAAATGTACTATTTCACACAGTGACACAGCAGCTTCTCACAGGTAGCCCATTCGTGACACCTGGAAGCTTCACTGATGTACTACAAGAGCCATGACGTACTGAGGCCCACAAGTTTGGGCTTCTCTAAGGGAAAGGACATATTTGATGCCACTGTAGGTCCCTAGCATAGCACCAGGAACAAAGTAGGTGCTCAGTAAATGTTGATTGAGGCCAGGTGTGGTGGCTCACACCTGTAAACGCAGCACTTTGGGAGACCAAGGTGGGCAGATCACTTGAGCTCAGGAGTTTGAGACCAGCCTGAGCAACATGGTGAAACCCTGTTTCTACAAAAATACAAAAAATAGCCAGACGTACTGGCATGCACCTATGATCCCAGTTACTTGGGAGGCTGAGGCAGGAGGATTGCCTGAGCCTGGAAGGCGGAGGCCGCAGTGAGCCAAGACTGTGCTACTGCACTCCAGTCTGGGAGATGGAGTGTTTATTGAAAAAATAAAAGAATGTATGAACAAAAGTCCATACACTTGAGACATCAATCTCTTTTTCTCATGTTACAGCTAAATTCAGGAGTGGGATGGGCTCCATTTCCTAAGAAGCACTAAAATATCACCAGAGTGTAAAGAGAGAGAGAGAAAAAAGTATATCCAACAGGCCCCTTTTTAAGGATGAAACTGCATATTTTGCAAGGAATATTTTAATGAACTACTTGGGGTGGATCAAGATGCAAAAGATGGCTATTCCCTTGGCTTCTAAGGAGACTGAGCCCATTTAATTGGAAGGCTTTTGCTTTGTTGAGTGGAGTTTGTAGGTTCAGGCTTGGAGTCAGGGTGCTCAAGATCACAGAGAAGACATGGGACTCTCTCTGCCCTTCCCCGACACCACCCTCAAACTGCCAGACCAAGACACCCCATGTCTTGCCATTGCCCCCAGCCAATTCCACCAGGTCTTCAAGGCCCAACTCCCAGGCCACCTCCTCCACGAAGCCTTCCCTGATGTCTGGATGGAAATGTCTAAGTCTCCATCCTTGCTCTCCCTTCTGGCTCTTATGCCAGGCTGTTGATGCCTCGGGCCTTGCATTGCTAGAGGGCAAGGCTGTCTCCTTCACCCTTCTGCCCACAGAGAAATAGCACAGGGCCTGGCAGAGATACCAAAGGGAGTGGGATTTACTGAAGGAATTGCTGTCTGTTTGAATGAACCACACAGTGTGAGAGGTAGGGGGCTGGCAGGAAGTGGAGGTGCCCCCCGGGGGGACATGGTGGCTTGGTTCTGGGCCTGGCTTCAGTGAAGAGGACATGGGACAGAAGAGACCAGCATTTTTGTACTTCCTGCCTAAGGCTTATTAGATGTTACTTTTTAAAGAGATGTTCCATGGTTAAGTAAATATGGGAGATACTGGGTTAAGTCAGGCTAACTAGGTACCTTTAGAATGGAACTACTCAGTGTGTATGCGTTGTGGATCTCTATGAGTGGACCAGGCTATGCAATGTTTCTCAGACTTAGTTGACATGGAACCCCTGGTTCAAGCAATTCCTTGTTCCATGGAATACACTTTGGGAAATAGTGGAGAATACGGTCAAATCTAGGTGCATTTTAACAGTCTTCTTATTTTGCAGTGGGGGAGATAGGATCCAGAGGCGTGCTAGCAGAATCAGAGCAGAACCCAGGATACCTCCATCTCACCTTGACCTCAAAAGATTGCCCAGAGTGACAGAGTCCTTCAGAGTCTTCAGGCCAAAAGGATTAAGATAGCGATGTGACCTTAGAAGAGTCTCAGCTCCACCTGCCCAGCCCATGGTGTCCCTAGGCAAGACCGGGGTCACAATCTGAGTCCTAGACCCAGTTGGGTGCCCATTTGGAGGGCTGCAGGGGTTGGCATGGAGATTTCAGAAGTCTACTGCTCTTGGTTCATAGGATGGTGGCAGGAAATAAGACAATTCTCAGATCATTGCCTTGACCATCCTAGTAGAGCTGAAGAGGGGTGTGTGTGTGTAGGGGCTGTTGTGTGTCTTGGCCTTCCTGAAGTTCTCCTTCTCTCCAGGGCACTTGAGAGGCTGGACAGGGATAGACTGCTCTTCAGTAATAGGCTGGCATTTTTCTTTGCTGTGTTGTGACATCTCTTGGCTATAATATCTGGTGGCCCCTTATGTTACCTTCTGTGAGAGAAGGGAGAGGGAAGACCTTACACCCACCCAGAAAACTCTCTGGGACCCATTCTAGAAAGCCTATTGAGGGCAGGATGTGAAGGTCTCCCGTGGGCAGCGTGGGCAGCCCAGAGGCCCCACAGCAGAAGGCGGTTGAGCCAATCATGATGTTGACGCAATAGAATCCTAGGTAACCAGTGACAGGCTGCAACAGGGAAAAGGTGGTCCCCCACCAGGAAGCACAGCGAGATGGTTAAACATGCAGGCTCTGGCTAACCCTTGGCAGTGTGACCATGGGCAAATATTAAACCCCCTACTGCCTTAGTTTCCCCATGGAGACAAGCAGATCATAATGATGGTTCCTATGCTCAGGGTTGTTTAGCAGATTAAATCCATTCACTCCTCTGAACTGTGTCTGACATGTGGTAAGCGTCTTGCATGGCCGCCTCACGTACAGGCCCTGGAGCCTCAGGGCGGGCGAGGACCCCAGTCCTGCCACCGTCTAGCTGAGCGGCCTTGCAGAAGTTGCATGATCTTCCCCATATCTGTTTCCTCAGCTAGAAAATGGGATGATTAGGTGCCTGTAGAGTCATTGTTAGGCTTCGCTGAGTTAATTCTTATAAAGTGCTTGGACCCATGCCCATGACACTATAAGCAGTGTTGTAAGTTTATCAGTGACACAGGGAAATGAGGATACAAAATAATATGAAGTGAAAAAAAAAATCATCAAAAGACAAAATAGCCCAGGCTCTGTTTCTCAGGCCACATGAGCTGATTCCAGAAGTCTCTGGAGTTGAGCCAAGGTGACGCAGAGGGCAAGGCAGGCAGAGTCAGCCTCGCAGGCCTTAGCTTCAGTCCTGGGGAAAGCCACACATACTGGCACTCTGCTTACCAAGGGTGGTTCACCACCCATCCCCTAAGCCACCACCTCCCCAGGCCCAGGGGCAGGCTCCCTGTTGTAAACCCCAGGGCTCTGAGCACTGATTCCAAAGCACCTTTACCATGTTCCCCAGGGGTGCTATGGGCTGGAAACTTCTGCCTCAATGTCTGAGAGTTCCTGGGGAGTATCAGATGAGCCCCCAGTCCAGTGAATTCAAACCTTCAAAGTATGGACTTTAATAAAGGACCAAAAGTCAGGTTAAAGGGATGTAGTTAGAGTCCCCTATTTATTGGTTCTTTTTTCTTTTTTTGTGTGTAAAGTTTCAAATCTCCCCTTTGTGATCTCTTGTTTTCTCTGTCCCCAACTGGATGTGCAGTCTCGAAGGGATCCTACGCTTCTTGAATGAGGATTTGACATCTGGCAGAGGTCTTTATGAGCACATTTATGATCATCCTTCAAAGTAACCACATGAAATGGGTCACGGGCTTGTTCTCTTTTGGCAGACAGACGGGTTGAGTCACCACAAGATGCTGATATGGTTTAAATGTGTGGATATATATATACACACACACATACACATGTATATATCAATCAAGCTATACTTATCCCCAATAACAGAGGGGAAAAAGATATTCTTAGAATAAGAGTTGCATATTTTGGAAAACTTACCATGTGCCAGAGACTATTCTAATTATTTTATATAAACATGTCTCATGTGGTTTTCAAAACAACTATAGGAGATAAATATTATTATTACTTTTAACAAATGAAAGCAAACCTCAGGTTAAGTGACTGGCCCAAGGTCACACAGCAAGCAGTGACAGAGCTAAGTTATGCTGGCTCTAAAGACCATGTGTTATCAATTGTGTCCTCCTGCCTTGTTACGAAATGGAATCCATATCGAACCGCTAAGCCTTGTTTTTAGCAAATAACATGACTGTTTGGGCTGTGGGCTTAAGGAACAGTGGGTTCGGGGGCAAAGGTCATCCTCTAATACTGCTTTGTAATATTTCTCCCAGAGAAAGACTCTGGAGCCAGGCAGATCTGGATCCAGATTCCAATTCTGCCACTTCCTAGCTGTGTCCTCTCACCGGGCTCTCAGTGGCCTCCCCGGCCCGCATGCTCAGTGGAGTGTCTGGATGGCCCCGCAGGCCTTGTCCAGATCTGCTGGGCGACACAGTGCCTGGCTGTGCCCTGCTCCCGTACTTCCTCTGAGGAGAGCAGGTCATGGGTATCAGCTTACATGAGCCCTTTGGCTGCATGGATCAGGTGTAAAACAGACAGAGCTGAAGAATTTAAACTGAGATGTCAATTGTGGGGCAGGATTACTCAGAGCAGCCATCGCCCATTAGGCCAGAACACCTTCGTTTAAGTAAACCAACATCCCGGGGGACAGTGCCTGTTGAGTAAGCAGATGAGAGCCCTTCACTAGTGCTGAGTCCTCAGGCCTGCTGGGGACACCCCACACCTGCCCCTGCAGGAGAGCAGTGTCCAGGAGCAGGCACCTCAGATCCATCCAAGTCACACAGGGAGGCCAGCAGGGCAGCGGGGACGCTGAATGCTCTCCGCATCCTGAGGTCCCTGACCTCATAGGCTGGAGGGGAGCATTTGCTTTGTCCTGTGGAAAGTCCCCAAGTGGACGGGCTAACAATTGATTCCAGTTGCACCCACGCTGCTGACTCTGGCCACGTTTCCTATACTTCCGTTCCTGTGATCCATCTCTTGCCCCTTCCAGATCAGACAGTGACCTCCCGGGCCTCCTGGGGATACAGTTGTCCTCCCTGCACTCAGATCTGGAGCTGCTGCTTCCTAGCGGAGGAGTCAGCCTGCCGAGCAGGGCTGTTGTCAAGCCCTTAGCCCTCCCCACCTCCGCCTCTGCCCGCTTTCCTGTCCCAGCTGTAGGCCTCTCTGGGGACTCATTTAAACTGAAGACAATTGCCTCAGATAAAGAACAACTGGTCTCCTCCCTACGTGGCTAAAATTATCAAAAACCAAACAGGGCGTTGCTGACCTCAGCCTTCCCCAGCCTTTCTCCCGCCCTGGTCCACTTGAATGTCCCTCTGGGAGCTTGTGACAGCTGCCTACGTGGGACCCCACACAGAAACGGGGCTGAAGAAGGCAGACCCAGCCTCTCAAGGCATTCAGTCCCTGCAGTGTCTGCAGCCAAATCCCAAGATAGAGCCAGTCTGCGTGGTTCCCTGGCCCCAGGCTTCTCGGAGTTCCTCCGCCAGCCCATGAGGCTGAGCTGCGCTGCCTGCATTTCCTGGCTTCACATCACGTACACATAGAGCTTGGGGCCGGGGCAACCATGGCATGGAAGCCCAGACCACCTAAATTCTTCCTTAGGACCACCAGTGCCATTGCCTCAGCCACAACCCCTTGAGACTGCTCCTGGACCAGCGTGGCGACTGGTCCCACAACCATCTCCATGCCTGCTTCCTCTTCCCCATTGAAGCCTCTCAACATCTGTCATTCTTGGTGTTAGATATATCCCAGCTCCTGTATTATTCCATTGCATCCAGAATGCCTTGAGGAAGGAATATCATAGTCCCCTTTGTTTTAACCCCCTCTTCCCAGAGAGATGTGCTCAGCAGTAGGTGCCCAACAGGAAGTGTTTGATCAAGAGCTTATTTGTCCCTCCAGGAGATATTCAAGGAGAGCCCCCATCCAGACCCCAAGAGAGAAGAGCTACCATGTCTCACAGGGCTCACAGCCCGTCACCCACATCATCCCACAGAGGGCGGGGATTATGCCCAGTTTGCAGAAGGGTTGGAAAAGGCCAGGGAGGGGAAGTGACTGGCTCCGCTTACATGGACCCAAGACTCACTCCAGGTCCCCTGACCTCCCGCTGAAAGCTCTTTGCACCAACTGTCCTGGCCCCAGCTGGTCCAGCTCACCAGAAGTTAGGCAGGGATGGGAGGAGGCTGGGCGGGGGGACATGAAAGGCAAAAGTAGCAGTCCCCTCACATGGGACTGTCCCTCCAGGTCCTTTCCCCGGGACCCCTCCCTGGAGAGAGCTCTCCCTGCTCTCCCTGCCTTCCTTTCCCTTCTGTCCACCCTAATAGCATAGGTTTTGGTGTCAGGCAGTCCTGGGTTGGAATCTCAGATTCCCAGGGACAGTCATGATTTATACCTGTTGTCCCGGTATACTAATACATCAAGGCTCCTTGTCACCCTCAAACATGCACATTAGGACCATCCATCATGTGTCCCCCTTACAAAGGCAGAAGGCAAGGTCTGAGGACAGCTGGAGGATGACCTAGCCAGGGAGCCCCTGGGAACCCATCTGGTTCTGCGATGGAGGGGAACAGAGAATGGGGTGCTTCCCTGATGGCCCTGCTGTGGAGGAGCTGGCTACATCTGCAGGGAGATTCTGCAGCCCCAGAAGGAAGCCCTGGCCTTGTGTCTCAGGTTGCTTTGCAAAACAAGCACCAGGAAAGAAAAACAGCATCTATATTTCCCCGAGGTGGGCCAGCATCCAGAGGCTGAAGACACCTGGGGATGGGGACACCACATCACACACTTCAGGAAGTGCCAATCACATCACGGTCTGAGTGAACGGTGCCTCCTGGGAATGTACAGCTCCCAGCCTGCTCACTGCAAAGCAGGAACTGGTGAGCTGTGACTAGATGATGTCATAAAGCAAGAATAAGTAAGGACCAGGAAAGCTACAAAATATAGAAGCCTACATCTATTTATTTATTTTATTTATTTATTTATTTATTTATTTTATTTTATTTTTTTGAGACAGAGACTTGCTCTGTTGCTCAGGCTGGAGTGCAGTGGTGTGATCTCTGCTCACCTCAACTTCCACCTACTGGGTCAAGCAACTCTCCTCCCTCAGCCTCCTGAGTAGCTGGGATTATAGGCACTCACCACCATGCCCGGCTAATTTTTGTATTTTTAGTAGAGACAGGGTTTCACCATGTTTGCCAGGCTGGTCTCTAACTCCTTACCTTGTGATCCACCTGCTTTGGCCTCACAAAGTGCTGGGATTACAGGCGTGAGCCACCATGCCCAGCCAGAAGCCTATATCTTTAAGGAGAGGAATCATTTTGTCTGGGGAGAAACTCCTTTAAATCAGTTCAACTCAATTCATATGAACAAATATTGATCATGCAATTACTGTGTGCTCTGCTGGGCAAGGCCATTACAGTGGGGGTGGTGGTGGGGTGATCAGGTACTGTCATTGAGAAGCTCATAGGACAGGAGAGGAATGCGCAGGCCTGTCCCTGCCTCTCCCCAGGCAGAGTGGAACTAAGGCAGGAGGAGGTGCAGGGCAGGATGGGAGCAGGGGCGGGCTATGGGGTAGGGTGTGTCGGCTCAGCCAACACTGTTCACGTTTCACAGAACAAAGGCACACCCACTGGGGCCCCTGAGTGGTTTGGGGGTAGGGGTACAGATATTCAGGGGCGATCATCTCAGCCACAGAGCCAGGGCTCTTGAGAGCTGGATTAACATCCAGGAATCCCAGTGTCTAGGAATCCAGCAACAGCCCATGGCCAGATAATAAAGAGTGCTGAGTTCCAGGCTGAGGAGTTTGGACTTGATTCGGGAGGCTATGAGGAGCCTTGTGCTGTTTCTGAGGAAAGGAGTGACTCGATCCAATTCTTGAATAGCTTGGGAGAACTGGGGCCCCCGCTTACGTTGTTCCCCATGCCCTCCCCTCAGATGGCTGTCCCTTGCTCGTCCCTTTGTCAGTGAGATGGGGGCTTAAACCAGAAGTGACTCTGAGCCTTGCACAGCACAAGTCATGGCAGGGTAGCTTCCAGGAGGAGAGAGCCTGTGGCCCAGGCTGAGGCAAGCCTTCCCCGACCTGCAGTCCCCAGGAACTGCTCCATCCTAGCAGAGAGTGACTTCCTCAGGGAGGTGGCTCAAGGCCACTTGGACATGCTAACCAGGGCCAGCGTCAAATGGGTAGAGACGAGCCTGGAAGGAGCTAAGAGAACTGATGAACTTTTCCACGGCTGTTTGCTCCAGCAAGCAGGTGGAACTAAGGCTGGTGGAGATGCAGGGCGGGATGCAGGGACCATTTTACAGCAGTAAAATGCACTGAAATACATTGCATGGTGTGTTTGTAGCCTGCGGCTGCTGTGACAGACAACCACCAACCGAGTGGCTTAAAACAACACAAATTTATTCTCTCACAGCTCTGGAGGCCAGAAGTTCAAAATCAAGGTGCTGGAAGCACCTTACTCCCTCAGAGCTCCAGCGGAGACTCCTTCCTTGACTCTTGCAGCTTCTGGTGGTGCCAGGAGGCCTTCGGCTCACGGCTGCAGACCTCTAATCTCACCTCTGTCTTCACATAACCTTCTCTTCTCTGTGTCTTTTTTTTCCTTCTGTCTAAGGACACTTGTCTTTAGATTTAGGACTCATATGGATATTCCTAGATGACGTCATCTCAAGATCCATGACTTAATTACATCTGCAAAGACCCCTTTTCTTTTTTATTTGAGACAGGGTCTCACTCTGTTGCCCAGGCTGGAGTCCAGTGGTGCAATCGTGGCCCACTGCAACCTCCACCTTCCAGGCTCAAGGGATCCTCCTATCTCAGCCTCTCGAGTATCTGGGGCCACAGGCATATGCCACCGTGCCAAGCTATTCAGAGATGGGGTCTCAGCATATTAGCCAGGCTGGTCTCGAACTTCAGAGCTCAAGTAATCTGCTCACCTCGGCCTCCCAAAGTGCTGGGATTATAGGTGTGAGTCACTGTGTCAGGCCTAAAGATTGTTTTTCTAAATAAGACCGTATTCACAGGTTCTGGGACTTAGGAAAGGGACATATCTTCTTGGGACCACCATGGAACCCACCACATAGAGAGGCTTTGGAATCAGCGAGAGTTAGGCTGAAAACCTGTCTTAACTACTTACTTGTTGGTCTTGGGCAAGTTTAATAATCTCCTAGAACCTCCTTTCTTTGTGCTTAAAATAGGAGTAATGATATCTATTCACACAGTTGCTATGAGAATTAAATGAGAGATGGCTGCTTGGCATACAGTGCACACTCAGCGAACGGTATCGATGACAATGATGACAATGACAATGATGACAAATTGACTCAGAGAAGTGAAGAGATTTGTACAAGGTGGCACAGCTCTTTAAGTGGCAGAGCCAGAGTTGGAACTCAGATCTACCTCCCACCGAGGCCATCCTCTTCTCATATGACCAGTCTCCTTGCTATCTCCACAGTAGTTTCAGCCTTGCTATGTTGGCTTGTTTCTCAGTGGCATGCCATGCTGGTCTGATATATCCCAGAGACTGTGGGGTGAACCACATCTTCCAGTGGAGTGAATAGTTGACTTTTGGCACCAGATGGTGATATTAGGATCAGAACTTGGCCTTGAGTTGTTCCACAGGCAAGAGGGGACATCAGGCTCTGGTCTCCCCTTGGGTGGGAAGATACTGGTCACAGCATCACTGTCAGGGGGTCACTGACCATTTGCCACGTGGCGGGCATGGGGTGCACTCTTTCCAAGTGCTGTCCCACCAAGCCTGCCCCATCCCTGTGGGAGAGGGACAGCATCCCATATGGGGTTTAATGTAAGGAAACGAGGCTTTCTCTGCATTCAGGGCAGCAGCCTCATCTTGGAATATACGGTGCCACTGGCCCACAGTGAAAGACCTGGTGTCTGCAAAATAATGGCAGGATTAATTCCTCCATCTCTGAATCCTTTCAAAACCCGATCCGCCCTTCCCCAAAAAAAGATCTAACTTACTTTGATCTTGAAAGCCCCTGCCATTCCGATTTCCTGGGCTGTCTGCATGGCTTTAACCGGAGGGCATTCTTGTTAGTGCAATTGCTACTTACAGTGATCCTGGGCTTGTTCTGAACCCTGGGGAAGAGAAGACATGGGCTTAGGCTTCCATCTTTGGTGGGATAATGGCCTAACACATTCCGAGTCTCGGTGGAGGCTGCTGCTGATCCCCGGGGAGGGGTCTGGTCCTGGATTCTCCAGGACAGTGCCTGAGGTGCCGAGGCAGCTGGATCCTAAGGAAGCTCATTGAGTAACAAATTTATTACCTAAAAAGAAAATTGGTGGAAGGGGTAAGGAGTGGAAAGGACAAGAATGTTTCCCTTCTAGTGAAACATGGAACAGTTCTGGCAGCAGGAAACAGGGAAAAAGCAAAGCTGGGTGAGTGGGCATCATAGCAGGAAGCGGGATGAGGAGGGAGGCAGAAGGGCTTCCTGCCAAGGTGACTTCCAGGTGCAAAGTCCTCCAGCCATAGGAGGTGCAGAGCTGTGTCCTCTCCTCCAGGGGGCATCTCAGAGACACAGGGCTTAGGTGGAGGGAGTGGGAGACTGCCCTATCTGTCAGTCAGCAAACTTTCACCAGATGCCCTGTTTGTGGCCAGCATTGTGCTACCCCAGGTGATAGCAATTGTCAACCCCCAGGCCCCACCCTCTAATACCCAGGGCCATTTTTCTTTGTCCATTCTCCTCTTCTTCACTTTCCATCCTGGCCAAGTCCAAACTCAACCCAACTCAATGGCCAACCTGACAATGGTTCAAGAATGGGGACAGCTCCTTCTCCCTGGACCTGCCCACATCTGAGACCATTCTTGAGCCCTTCTTTGCTGAGATGGTATACTTGGTTGCAGCTGTCAACAAAGCGGGGTTCAGGCAGGGCTCCCTCTCTGTGGCAGCTGCTTACATAGCCCATCACACCAGGCTCTTCTATGGGCACAGGCCAGGATAGGGGTTGTCCTGCCATGGGGATCAGTAAGTATAAGGCATCTGTCTTAGTCTGTTTGTACTGTTTTAACAAAACACCTTAGACTGGGTAATGTGTAAAGAACAGAAATTTATTTCTTACAGTTCTGGAGACTGGGAAGTCCAAGATCAAGGCACCAGCAGAGAGGTGAGGAAGCTCTCTCTTTTCAAGATGGTGCCTTGTTGCTGTGTCCTCACATGGTGGATGGTGGTGGAAGAGACTCCCTTCAACCTCAAGTCCTTTTACAAGGGTGTTAATGCCATTCGTGAAGGCACAGTCTTCATGATTTAATTACCTCCTAGAGGCCACAAATCTTAATACTGTTAAATCAGGGATTAAGTGTCAGCATGAATTTTGGAGGAGACACCATTATTCAAATCGTTGCTGCATCCTTTGCCGTTGGATACTCATTGTCCAGCTTATGATCTGAGAAACATTTTAGTCTTTGGAGAAAGGGGACCATTGTTAATGTTGCTCCAAGGCAGAAGACCTAAGATTCCTTGTAAAATGTTGATCTCAGAAGTTCATTTCACTCTTAAATCGTTTCAAAAGCTCCCATTCATCCCAGGATAGCCTGGTCTTCTCAGTGTAGCCTACAAGCCCCAGCACAATCCACCCTTTGCCACTCAAACAGAATCCTGCCACTCCACGTGCTCCCTGTCCCCCCACAAGCTTGAATCAATTGCTGGATTCTGAGTAGGCCATGCTTGTTGGTTCTAATGCACCTCTGCACAAGCTGTTTCCTTCCCCAGAACACTCACATCCTTGTCTGTGTAAAAAATGTTTTTTTCATCTTCAAACACTCAACTCAAACTTTAGCTCTTCAATAATGTGGTAGAGGGTGATCATGGATGGAGGCCTAGAATGAAGTGTCCCTTTGGAGCTTTGTATCTCAACTTCTGTGAAATTATTAGAGGTAATCAGGGAAATAAATAGGCCAGGCACGGTGGTTTACGCCTTTAATCCCAACACTTCGGGAGGCTGAGGTGGGTGGATCGCCTGAGGTCAGGAGTTCAGGACCAGACTAGCCAACATGGTGAAACCCTGCCTCTACTAAAAATGCAAAGAAAATTAGCCAGGTGTCATGGGGCATGCCTGTAGTCCCAGTTACTCAGGAGACTGAGGCAGGAAAACCGCTTGATCCCAGGAGGCGGAGGTTGCAGTGAGACTAGATCACACCACTGTACTCCAGCCTGGGCGACAGAGTGAGACTTTGTCTCAAAACAATAAAAATAAATAAATAAATACATAAATAAATGAACCTAAGTGTGTTTAATTGTCCAAGTCCAAGGTGAGTGCTCTAAATGTACACATATTTTAAGTGTATTCAACTGTTAAAGGGATGGCATGCAGAGCACAGATGCTTGAGTCTCTCCATCCAAAAATACAAAAGAACAAAAAGTAACAATTATTAAGGCATTTAAATAAAGTATCCCCTAAGCACGTGCCTAGGCTGTCCACTGATCCACCCCCATATAGGGGTGAGGAAGAGAGACTCAAATGTTTCTGGGGTGCTGGGACCATTCTGAAATCCACTGACCAGGATGTTCTAGGAAAATGAGTGGCTTCCACAGTCCCCTGCTTGATGTTTGCTTTATTGGGTGGGGTGAGGGCCTAGAAGCTGGTGGGAATGGGGGTGTTAACAGTGAAGGCCCCTCCTGAAGAAGGCAGAGGGGTCTCTCTAGCTTCTTTCCCTCCGAACAGCGCTCCCCACCCTCCCGCCCTGCCCTTCCCTGCCCTGCTTTGCCCTGCCCTGCCCTGCTCTGCCCTGCTGTTCCTGCCAGGCCCGCAATGAGCAGCTCATTGGCCTCCCTCTCTGGCTCTGCACAGAGCCAAGAAGGATGGGTCAGGCCTGCAGCTGAAGGGGAAACAAAAGCTGTTTTCATGAAAGACGGTATTGATTCTGTTTTCAAAAAGACGAAACCCCACTTCTGAAATGAGTCACTGTGGGAAGGATTTGAAATGTGACATTTTCCTTTTCATCTCTTCTTTTCCTTCTGAAATTTCAAAGTTGAGCCTGGCAATGGAAGTAGGTAAAGATTTAACCAAGTAAGCCTGTAGAACATTGCTTCCCACTCCCCCGCCCTTTATTTATTAACTCTCAAGAACCATGTGGCACAAACAAAAGTGCTTGGGGTCTGAGTGCCAAAAGACCTGGATCGAGGTCCCAGGTTCACACGACCTGGAGGCTTTCTTCCTCCACGGGGCACCTGCAGTATCTCTGGGGGTGCCCAGCCCTTCTGGGGTCTCCAGCAGGCACCCCGATTCTGACCCATGCAGGGGGCAGGCAGTGAGCAGGAGGACAGGCTTATCTGGCTGAGGAGGCCGGCCCATGGCACCTGCTCATGCCAGGAGGCACATCTAAGACGCCCTGCAGCTCCACAGACCATTCCAGCCAGCTGGGGATGTGGGGGAGAGCAGAGTGGCCTCCTCCCCCGAGCTGTGTTTGTGGGGCTGTTTGATGTTTCCCTAAATAGGTATCAGATTGAACATTTTGAAAGATCCCACCTTATGTAAGTGTTACCCTTTAAAATAGAAACTCTACTTCATATTATTTTCAGCTTTCTATGAAATAAGCCTCAGATCCCTCCAAGAGCCCTTTGTCTAAGGAAGAGGGGACTGGGGGTGGGAAGGCCGAGGTCCAGGGAGATTGAGGTTGTTTGTCTGTTTTTAGAATCACAGACTCCCCAGGCTGGGAGGAACCACACAGTCATTTCCAATACTCCTCTGGCCCCAGGAAGGACCATCCTTGAAACTGAGAAGGAGAAGGGCCTGCTCCCACTCTAGTAAGTTAGAGTTAGGTTCCCATGGCCTAGGGGTATATTGGCCTCTTTGTACACAACCAGCAGGATTCTCGCTGCTATGGGCTGCGGGTGCACAGACTCTGCTCTCACCATCTTTATCTGCACTGGGCTCGAGCTCTCTAACCTCACCACTGCCACCTCCTCATCCCTCTGCAGGGATGTGCTGGCACTTCCCTCTGCCCTGCTCCCACACTGTAAACCCACAATGCCAGGCAGATGGCAGGGGCTTAATCAATACTTGCTGGGCTGAATCAGCCCATGCACTGACTAGCCTGCCCAGTTTCAAAGCCTCTCCGTGGCACTTCCCAGCGTGCCCGCCTCCTCTGAACCCCCCGTGCCTGGTAAGCACTTCTAACTGCTTCTAAGCTTTGTCCCGCCATCAAGCTTCCAAGAGCTTTGCCACCAGCCGAGCACAGAAGAAGCTCCAGAGCCCCCTAAATCCCAGTCAATTTCAAACAGGAAAAGCCTCCATCTGGTGCCCCTCTTGGAAGACATGAGACTTCTTACCTTTCTTGCTTGGCTCCAGGCAGAGGATACCTGGGGATACCTTCACACACCACCTCTCCCGCCCAACCCTGCCTACGTCTACTCCCAAGAGGTGGCCAGGTGTGTGTGCATCTGAGACACTTGCCTGCTCTTTTCCTCTCTGACTGTCGGGTGACCCCTTGACCTTGCCATCACAGGGTGTCTGACCCAGGGGGATTCTGGCTGCTGTGCTCTCATGCTGCTGTTAGGATTCACTGCAGGGCGTGTGAGTCACATGACCAGGGAGGGGAACAGCAGAAAGGAGTCGACTGTGGTTTGGCTGTGTCCCCACCCAAATCTCATCTTGAATTGTAGCTCCCATAATCCCCACGTATTGTGGAAGGGACCCGGTGAGAGATACCTGAAAACATGCAGTTTCCCCCATACTGTTCTCACGGTGGTGAATAAGTCTCTCAAGATCTGATTGTTTTATAAGGAGTTTCCCCTTTCCTTTGGCTCTCATTCTCTTCTCTTGTCTGCCGCCATGTGAGACGTGACTTTCACCTTCTGCCATGATTGTGAGACCTCCCCAGCCACGTACAACTGTGAGTCCATTAAACCTCTTTTTGTTTATAAATTACCCAGTCGTGGGCTTTGTCAGTAGTGTGAAAACTAATACAGAGCCCTTACCTCACACTCAGTCAGGGCACTGCCCCAGCACCTGCCTTTCTTGACTATGAGTCAATGCAGGGAAATGTGCATCCCAGAGGGCTCGACAGAAAACCAGAGGGATGAAGACAGAAGCAGGAGGAGCTTCCAATTTGACTCCCAGTCCTAGCCCCTGCCTGGCTGAGATACCCTGAAAACAATTTCAGCACTCCCCTGCCTCAGTTTCTCTGTCTGCAACAGGGGAGCACAGAGAACTTTTCAGATGGCTGAAGTATGGCTGGCTCATGCTGTCTTCTGTCCTCAGATTGACCCCAATTGGCCCATCATCCATGGGGAGGTCTGTGTAATGAGTTTTTTACCTCCTAACAGGAACGCTCTTCCAACAGGACTATCTGTGCCCTTGAACTGCTCTTCCTGAGCCCTTTTTGGCAGTGCCATGTGATAGGTGTAGACCATCTTTCCCCTGGAGCATGTGCTCCGTGAGGCCCCCAGTGTGTTCACGGCTCTGTTCACAGGACCTAGAAGAATACCTCGTGCACACTGGGTGCTCAATACATATTTGTTAATGGAATAGGTGGGGCTTCCTGATGGAGCAGTCACCGTCCTTGGGTTGGCTGGGGGCTGTCCTGATCACCCACCTCAAGCTCAACTGTAGAGAAAACCAAACCAGCCCCAGTGAACTCAGGCCTCAAGGGGTTTCCAGCAGTGGGGCCAGATGACTACATAGAGAGCTAGAAAACAGGTGTCAGAGAGAGGTGCCTCCCCAGCAGCGCGCAGCTCTCGGGAAACACGAAGCAAGGTGTCAGGGAGGGGGTGGAAAGGGACCGGATGTGGAGGAAGGGCGGGCTGTGTTCAGGCAACACGTTTGTGGGTGGTGTCCAGGTGCCAGGTTGCACGTGTCCTGTGGCTGCCACAAAAAACACCATAAACTTGGTGGCTTGCAGCAACAGAAAGGCACAGCCTCACAGTTCTGGGGGCCAGAAGTCCAAAGGCAATGTGTCATCCGGGCCAGTCCTTTCTGGAGGGTCTGGGGGAACACCCGCTTCATGTCCCTCTCCTTTCTTCTGGAGCTTTCTGGCAGCCCTTGGTGTCCTTGGCTTGAGGACATCTCCCCAGCCTCGGCCTCTGTTGTCACATGGCCTTCTCCCTGGGTGTCTCTGGGTCCCTGTGTCTTTACATGGCCTTCTTATAGATCATTAGTCATTAAATTTAGGGCTCACCCCAACTGGTACAACCTCATTTTAACTTGATTATACCTGCAAAAACTCTATTTGCAAATAAAGTCACTGTCACAGGTACCAGGGATTAGGATCCCAACAGGTCTTTTGAGGGGAACACAGTCCAAGCCACAACACAGCCACAGCAGGTAGAAGGAACCGTGTGGGCAAAGAGCCCTGAGGCTGGGAATGTCCCCAGGCGTTGGAGAGCATGAGAAGTCTGCTGTGGCTGGGGCACCGGGAACTGGGAGACAACGATGAGGATGGACAGGTAAATGGGGGAGATTATAGAGAACCTTGAGTTCTCAGCTAACAGATCTGAACTTTCTCAGCAGGTAAGGGGGAGCCACAGAAAGGTTTTTTTGTAGTTGTTTGTTTGTTTTGAGATGGAGTCTTGCTCTGTCACCTAGACTAGAGTGCAGTGGAGCAATCTCAGCTCACTGCAACCTCCGTCTCCTGGGTTCAAGTGATTCTCCTGCCTTAGCCTCCTCAGTAGCTGGGATTACAGTTGCCTGCCACTATGCCAGGCTAATTTTTGTATTTTTAGCAGCGACAGGATTTCACCATGTTGGTCAGGCTGGTCTCGAACTCCTGACCTCAAGTGATCCACCTGCCTCAGCGTCCCAAAGTGCTGGGATTACAGGCATGAGCCACTGCGCCCGGCCCACAAAAGGTGAGATGTGTAGAAGAAAGATCACTCCAAGGCAGGCAATGAGGAGTGTGGAGCGGAGGGGGCCGCATGACTCTGGTAGACCCATTGGGAAGCTGTCAAGGCAGCACAGACAGCAGGGCGGGAGTGGTGGGGAGGGAAGGAGGCCAAGTGCAGGAGAAACAGAAACCAACATAGTGTTGTTTGGGGCAAGGGGGAGGAAATTATGTGAAAAAAAGACCCTCAACAGGATGGGATGATGCTTAATCTGATAGAACGGTGGCATTTATATTTCAGATCTTTTTTTTTTTTTTTTTTTTGAGTTGGAGTCTCCCTCTGTCACCCAGGCTGAAGTGCAGTGGTGTGATCTCAGCTCACTGCAACCTCCATATGCCAGGTTCAAGAGATTCTAGTGCCTCAGCCTTCCGAGTAGCTGGGATTACAGATGCCCACCACCACACCCAGTTAATGTTTGCACTTTTAGTAGAGACAGGGTCACATCGTGTCGGTCAGGCTGGTCTCAAACTCCTGGCCTCAGGTGATCCGCCTGCCTCAGCCTCCCAAAGTGCTGGGATTGTAGGTATGAGCCGCTGCGCCTGGCCACATTTCAGATCTTGATTCTGTGTTTGTTCAGTTCTGAGGCTTATGCCTTTGAGAAGGTCCAGGCAGAGCATGCAGCCCAGGTCACCCTCGGGTCATGATGGCTTTCAGCATGGCTCCTGGTTGCTGTGGTAGAAGAAGGGGAGCCCTGAGGGGACAGAGCTGCAAATCTCCACATCTCTAATGGCACCAGCTCCCGTCATGGAGGAGTTGGGGTGGTGAGGGGTGCCATAGGGCCCAGGAGCCCCACTTTGGGGTCACAGTCTCTAGGTTGAATAGTCAAGGCCTGATGATCCAGGGGATCCTGTCAGCTTTGGGGGATCAGCGAGAGGCCAGCCCTGGCCACTCGGGGTGGAGGGGAGAGGCCATTCCTGGGTAGACAGCTTCCTCCTGGTAAGTGAGCCACACAGGCCATAGCCATGCATCCGCCATGCCTGTGGTGGCTGCCAGCTGAGCCTCACACACATGCCCCAGAGGCAGGGGCTGGAAACTGGGGGCATCCTGTCCACTCCCAGCCACCTGGGTCTCCTTCCCCATGTGCCCCCCTCCTCTCCCCTGCAACTGAACGGTCCTCACGGTGGCACCCTCACACTGGCCTTTCTCTCTAGGTATGGGGGAAATCCAGCTGAACGTAATTCCCTGCACAGCAAGTTGGGCTGATTGACTCATTATTCTCAAAAAGGCAGAACAGACTATGGACATGGGGCCTGAGAGAAAGTGAGAGGCAGAGAGACATAGCAATGGGAAGGGCGATTCACCAGCCCTCCCTCCTGCGTCCACAGGTAGGGGGCTAAGGGGCTCTTGCCCCATTTAGAATGTGCGCCCCAGCCCTGTAGACTCTCCTCTGTGCCCGTAACTCTACCCACTTACTCATTCATGAAATAACCTAACCTAAAGCACCTACAATGTGCCAGGTCCTGTTCCAGAGACTAGGGACACAGCAGTGAACAAGACAGGCAGGTGTCCCCTGTGCGGCTCTCACTCGGTGGGAGTCGTCAGAGCCAAGTCTACAGAAGAATGAACACCGTCAGACAGATCAGGCAGTGGGCAGCAGTGTGAAGAAAACTAAGCAGGGTGACACGGTAGAGAGGGACTGGGGGGCAGGTTTGCGGGGTGCTTCTGACCTGGGTAATCAGAGCAGTCCCCTCTTAAGAGATGACATTTGAGAGGTGGCCTAGATGAGACGTAGGCCCCCGCTACACACAGATCTGGGGCACAGAGAATAGCAAGTGCAAAGGCCCCAAGAAACGAAGAAGCTTGGCAGGACTGAGGAGCAGAAGGGAACCAGGAAGAACAGAAGGAGATGAGGTCAAAGGTCAGAGGTCAGAAAGGGAGTGGGGTAGGTCTTCTAGCTGTGAAAAGATTTTGCATTTTGTTTTAAAAGCAACAAGAAGCCACTGGCGGGTTTCATTCAGGAGGATTGTTCAATGGGAATTAATCTTTTTGATAAGCTAACTCTGGAGGCTGAACAGAACATGAACACGGAGGGGGCTTGAGGGGGGTTGTATGGGGGTGCAGAATCAAAACAGAGAGGCCCTTTAGGAGGCCGGTGGAGGCTGGTGAGTGGGGTGAGCAGTGATAGGACTTCAGCGTGGGATGGTTGAATTGATGTAGTGAGAAGTGGCCAGGTCTGGAGCGTATTTAGGAGGTAAGGTTAACGGAACTTGCTGATGGATCAGATTTGGGGAATGAGGCATATAGTGGATTAAATAGCATCCCCCCCACCCAGATTCACATCTACCCAAAACCTCAGAACAAGGCCTTCTTTGGAAAAGGGTCTTTGCAGATGTAATTAAGATAAGGTCGTACTGGATTAGGGTGGGGCCAAGATGCCACCTCAGCTCCTGGCACATCTTCAGAATTCCAGACAGGAAAAGTCAGGAAGGGACAAGAGCCAGGTTAGCCCCCTTTGCTCTTTTTCTTTTTATCTTTTTTTTTTTTTTTTTTTTTTTTGAGACAGGGTCTTGCTCTGTCGCCCAGGCTGGAGTGCAGTGGCACCATCACAGCTCACTGCAGCCTCAACCTCCCAGGCTCAAGGGAGCCTCCCACCTCAACTTTCTGAGTACCCGAGTAGCTAAGACTACAGGCATGTGCTAGCACGCCCGGCTAATTTTTGCATTTTTTAAATAGAGACAGGGTTTCACCATGTTGCCCAGGCTGATCTCAAACCAACCCCTGGGCTCAAGCAGCCCTCTTGACTAGCCTCCCAAATTGCTGGTATTATAGACGTGAGCCACCTCACCTGGGCTTTTGCTGTTTTTTTTTAAATGAGAAGAGCCAAGTCCTCCCAGGAGCCCCCAGTTCACTCCCTGTTATGTCTCATTGGCCAGAGCCGTGCCACGTGACCACCCACACCGGCACTACACAAGAGGCTGAGAAAGTGAGACTGCTGCCTCTCCAGCCCTGAGACCAGGGTGTGGAAGGGGAAACGACGGGAATGAAGGTTGGCTCATCTGTCCTATAGTCTGCCACAAGCACGACTATGGCCAGGAGCCTTCTCCCTGGATGTGTTGGCTTCTTTTCAAAGTTCCTCCTCCCCCAAATTATCCCACAACAAACTTGCAAGGCAGAAAGATTATACATGATTCATTTTAGTTTGACAGGTGAGGGAACTGAGACCTGAAGCTCAGAAAGGACGTGCCCACAGTCACAAAGAGTCCATGGCGGGGCCAGCCCTGCCCACAACGTGCCCAATAAAATATATAATCCTCCAAGACATATCATCGTTTCTAATATACAACCTTGCACGGGAGCAGGTATGATAGTGGGCGGGCTCCTCCCAGCTTGGAAAGACCAGCGACGGGGAACTGAGGGCAGCAGCCCTGCTCCATTCCACAGAGGGATTTAGTCCAGGCATTTGCTGCCGCTTGGTAGGCTAAGTGCTTAATTGAATTAGTGCAAATTCCTGCTGTCGCTGTGAGTTTGAGTTGTCTATGTCATAGGCTGACTTGGCAGATCAGAGAGGCAAAGGCAGGAGAGGCAGCAGTGAAGACTCACGGAAACTCTCTCTGCGCTGAGGGAGGCCTTTGCTCAGCGTGTCCTCATGAGTGCTCTTGGTCTGGCATTAGGCTCCAGGCAGGGCTGGGCGCAGAGGGCTTGGTGGGTGCCTGGTGAGGCCCAGGCCACTGCCCAGCTACTCCAGACCACTCCCACATGATCCTTTCTGGTCTGCGAGGTCAGGGCAATGCCACCTGCTTGGCCTGGCAAAGTCAAGCAAGGAGCTCAAAGGCACTCTGCCAGTGGGTAAGGGGGAGTGGCTCCATTAGATGTTTGGGTCTGCATGCTGCAGCTCCCAGGTGGGAAGAGGCTTCTCTCATGCCCCTGGCCAGCCTCCAGCCCAGCCTGGCCAGCAAAAGCTTCCCTGCATAAGGACAAGAAAGGATTCAGAGGACAAAGGGGACTCAAAATTTATTATCTAAATATCCTCAGAGAGCATGGTGCCTTGCCCTTGACCCTACTAAGAAGAGAAAGTGACTTTTCTGTTCATGACGTTGCACAAAGATTGGCTGGTTTACACCTTGGTCAGACCATGCTAACCTTGACTTTGGGAAGGAGTTCATGTAAAAAAATCACTGGAGGTAGGCTGGGCATGGTGGCTCACACCTGTAATCCCAACACTTTGGGAGGCTGAGGTGGGCAGATCACAAGCTCAAGAGATCGAGACCATCCTGGCCAACATGGTGAAACCCAATCTCTACTAAAAATACAAAATAAAAATATTTTGTATTTTAAAAACAAAAATACAAAACTTAGCTGGGCATGGTGGTGCCCATGTAGTCTCAGCTACTCGCAAAGCTGAAGCACGAGAATCGCTTGAACCTGGGAGGCGGAGGTTGCAGTGAGCCAAGTGAGCACCACTGCACTCCAGGCTGAGATGGAGAGTGAGACTCCATCTCAAAACAACAACAACAAAAATCACTGGACATTGTCATTTCTTAACCAATTCTTTTTTTTTTTTTTTTTTTTTTTTTTTTTTTTTTTTGAGACGGAGGCTTGTTCTGTCACCCAGGCTGGAGTGCAGTGGCACAATCTCAGCTCACTGCAACCTCCGCCTCCCAGCTTCAAGCGATTCTTCTGCCTCAGCCTCCTGACTGGCTGGGATTACAGGTGTGTGCCACCACACCCAGCTAATTTTTTCTTTTTTTTTTTTTTTTTTTGTACTTTTAGTAGAGACAGTATTTCACTATGTTGGCCAAGCTGGTTTCAAACTCCTGACCTCAGGTGATCTACCGGCCTTGGCCTCCCAGAATGCTGGGATTACAGGCGTGAGCCACTACACCCAACCTTGTTAACCAATCCTTATTTCCTGGGCACACAGTGGGACCACGTTTCCCACCCTCCTCCACAGTTAGGTGGGGTCCATGCAATTAAGTTCTGACCAATGGAATAATATGTTAACCACTGAGATGTGGGGTTGCTTATTCTAGCAATAAGACCATCCTGAGTTAGTAACAGTGACATCTGGGAGTTCCAAGTGGGAACCACCCAACTTCACAAACTCCATCATTTTTTGAGAGGCACTAGGGTGTAGAGGCTTTGAAGTAAGGTGTGGCTGGACTCATATCTTTGTTTTGCCACTTACTAGCTGTGTGACCTCAGGCAAGTTACTTAACCTCTCTGAACCCATTTCTCCATATGTAAAAAGGGAAAAATCTAACACTCGCAAGGGTGTTGTAAAAATTCAGTTAGTTAATGCACATAAAGGGCTTAGCATGGAGCCTGGCATGGAGATGAGCCTATAAATAGTAGTTGGTGTGATTTTATTGAATTGAAAATAGTTTAAAAGATAAATTAGTTTAAAACTTTTATCTGCCTGTTTAAAATTGTATGATTTGTTTCATAAATAGCATGAATGGAAACTGAGACAAAAGCAAGCGATCGCTCAGCTTCCTTAAAACCCTGGACTAGGTCACCAGACTGGAAGTTCAAAATAAACTGATTTAGAAGCAGCTTATCCTGAGTCGTCCAGAGAGGCAGAGCAGGGAGCTTGGCTCTGTAACTGGATTGAGGGCAGCCTGATCCCGGCCGGCTCCACACTGTGGGCGGTGGAGTTGTTGGAGGACACGACGGGTGGCCAAGGTCACTGAGACAGTCCCTTATGGACAGGAAAGAGTCCACTCTCTGGACTGATCCGTTCAGTCTTGACTTCACAACAGCTGTGGTTCTCTAGCCCTGTGACTGTGCTGCCACTGTGTGTCATTTGAGCCATGCTGACGGGCCGGTGGTGATATCTCTGTGGTTTTGATTTACATTTCCCGGATGGCTAATGATGACGGACATATTTTCATGTGCTTATTTTCCATCTCTATATCCTCTTCTCTCAAACGTCTTTTACCCATTTTCTAACTGAACTGTTTGGGGGTTTTTTACCTGTTGAATTTTAAGAGTTCTTTCTATATTCTAGATAGTAGTCCTTTGTTGGACACATGGCTTGCAAACACTTTCTCCCAGTTTGCAGTTTGTCTTTTCACCATTTTAACAAGGTCTGTCACAGTTTTCATTGTGACGAGGTTCACTTTATCAATGTTTCGCTTCTGTTGTCGAGTCTAAGGGCTCTTCGCCTACCCCTAGACCAGTGGAGCTCCTCCACGCACAACACAACCCCACCTCACATTCATCCACGAACCTCTGCTGGGTGGCCACTCTGTGCCCTGCCCCACATCCCCGGCTGGACAGTGGTCCCCAGTTTCCTCTAGAAGGCCTACTCCCCCTGAGCGCTAAGAAGAGCATCTAAGTGGTCAATTCGGCCCCAGGTAGCCTCAGCCCAGACCCCAAACCCACTAGTAGCTAACTATGCCAGAGGCTCGGGTTCCAGAAGAGGCCGTGCATCACTGGGGGACTCCCAGCTCCTTGTGCTCTGCAGGGAATGCCAAACGCCTGTTGGGTTTGGAGTCTGGGGACTCTCAACAACGGCTTATGTCTAAAGAGTCTGATCCCTCACTGTGGTCCTGGAGTCCCAGACCTGTTTCTCTCTAGACAGCAACCAAAGGAACCCTAAGTGAAGGGCAAACAGAAGGACAATTCAAGCATTTGTGGATTGCTCTCTCTGCTGGGACTTTGGATTCCGGGACTTAGCCACATTGTAGAGACTTTTTAAAAACTCTTAATTAGTCATCTCCGCTGCTGTTCCCCCTGGTGCTGCTAAGATTTGTCCTGGAGCAAGAACAGCTCATTCCAGCTGCTCTGAGGCATAACACAGGCAGCTTGGCCCTTCTCCCATCCAAGTGAAGTTTAATTAGTTTCTACTCACAAACAATTAATGTCTAATTATTCATTAACCCCTGCTGGCTACTTTATTCCTGAGCCCAAATCCTCTCCATTCTGGGACAGTAATTTGGGTATGACTTCATTTATTAGGCCCCTGGTTGACTTTGAATGTCTGGCAATGTTCTTGGCTAACCCAAGGAGACCTTTCCCAACACAAAGACTCCAGATTCATCCACCCCTATTCTGGGCGATAATTGGTGAAAATTTATCCTAAATTTAGCCAGTGAGGGCAGCACCGGAGAAGACTTAGATTTGGCAGGGTGGTTGTTGCAGGGAAGACCTAGGCAGGTCCTGACTCTGGATTAAACCCAAGTCAGGGCTGGGAGGAGCTTAAAGAGCACTCTGCCCAGGCCTTGCTGTTCAGTGGAGAAACTGAGGTCTGAAATGGCAGGGATCAGGTGCCTGCCAAAGCTCAGGAGCAAGGCGCTTAGATTTTGAGAATCTAAACATAATCTCTTATGAGATAAGACGCAAATTAAAAAAAAAAAAAGACTGTCCAGAGAAAGGCATATATCTGTTGACAGTCAAAACCCTGCAGAAATGATGGACTCAGGCCCCCGGAGGCATCTTTGCAATCTAGGTTATGAAGCCATACACTTTACAAAAAAAAGTTGTTTTAACTTTCAAATAATAAAAACTACCATAAATAATATTTTAAAATAAATTAAAAAGTAAGAAAGACGTATGGAACATATAAAAGACAAAGGTTAATATCCCTGATGAATAGGAGCTTCCAAAAATTAGAGAAGGACAGACGATCCCACTTAAAAATGGGCAAAATGGCCTTAAACATATAAAAACCTACTTCACCTTACTCATAACAGGAGAGATGCTCACTAAAACTACTCTGAAATACTATTTTTCACCTATAAAGACATTGGCCAAAATCCAAAGGTTTGACATCACACACTTTCGAACAGGCTACAGTTATCATTATATGTGGCTGGTAGTAATGAAAAATGTCACAACCCCATGAAAGATAATATTCAGGAAAACTGCATATGCATTATCTTTTGTCCCAACAATTCCATTTTTCGGAATCTATTCCAAAGGTACACTGACTGGCAAATACAAAAATTAGCCGGGCATGGTGGCGGGCACCTATAATCTCAGCTACTTGGGAGGCTGAGGCAGGAGTATCACTTGAACCCAGGAGGTGGAGGTTGCAGTGAGCCAAGATTGCGCCATTGCACTCCAACCTGGGCAACAAGAGTAAAATTCTGTCTCAAAAAAAAAAAAAAAAAGAAAAGAAAAAGAAAAAGAACCACAATGGATTAAAGTGCACCAAACGTACTTAAATTCATGAGTTTATAATGATATCAAACAAAACAAAACTTTATTTTCCACTTTTGGAAGATTCAAGAAAACTAACTCATTACCTGAAAAACTGAAAAATAAAGGGAGGCAAGCATTTATTCTGCCTGTCCTGTATGAATTGGACCTCAAGATATTCAGATCATAAATGAGAAAAAATTTCATTTTAGAGCTATTCCAACTAATCAATAAAGAAGGAATGGTAGAACTAGAATGTCACCATTTTGCAACCCTTAATAAATGAAAAAATAAAGATAAGAATCAACAGTAATGTTTACTCCATGAAAAGAGGGACAGGCAGGTGGTATGTACCATCTGAACACCACCTTTAATGCAGTCTTGTCATAAACATAGAACCCAAGTCTGATCAAGTCTCTAATCTTACTACGTACTGGTTTAAAATAAATACAGGGAATAGCATGGTTAAAGGACACCATGGGAGACAATAACCAAAATCTAGACTCTAAGAAACCCTACAGGACATACCACTCAGTGTCTTTAAATATTTATATGACAGAGAAAGAGAGAGAGGAATATTTAAGAGATAGAGCAACTAATCACGGTTTACTTTTGAATCTCAATTCTAACAAACAAGCTGTAATTCCAATAACAAAACCTTTATAAGACAAATCAAGGAAAAGGGAGTTCTGCTAAAACACAACATGTGTGTTCCTAAAAATCCTTGCACTGTACAAAATTGCACAATAGGAACCATGAGGCTTATGGGAAAATGGAGTTAGGGGAACAACGTTCGAAACCTTTATCAGTGACACATTCGAAAAAGAGAGAGAAGTGCTAATAAAAGAGGCAGCGCAGTTTTACACATGTTAAGTGGTTAAGAAAAGCATAGATGCTGCGGCCAGGCGTGGTGGCTCACGCCTTTAATCCCAGTGCTTTGGGAGGCCAAGGTGGGCAGATTACAAGGTCAGGAGATCAAGACCATCCTGGCTAACACGCTGAAATTCCGTCTCTACAAAAAAATTAGTCAGGCATTGTGGCAGTCGCCTGTAGTCCCAGCTACTCGAGAGCCTGAGCCAGGAAAATGGCATGAACCTGGGAGGTGGAGCTTGCAGTGGTGCCATCTCGGCTACCACTGTTTTGCTACCTTAGCAAGAAAGTATATTTAAAATGCCCTGGATTTATCCTTGGGAACAGTGGGTCACCTGTCAGGGAAGAATGAGTGAGCCAAGATGGCACCACTGCACTCCAGCCTGGGCGACAGAGCAAGACTCCGACTCAAAAAATAAAATAAAAAATAGAAAATAGAAAAGCATAGGTGCTGCAATAAACATAACACTTAACCCTCAAAAAGCCCAGGAGATTGCTCATGCAAGTCAAGTCTTACAGCTTGTGAGTTATTGTGAAGTGATGGAAGGAGGGCGATCTGGAATCTGATGGAAAGTTGTAACAACAGATGTGGATGTGTGTGACTCATGATCATGCTGTGAATTGGGGTAACTAGTAGGTGTTTGAGGGCTGTTTGTGTATTCAGTAAGGGCTGGTCCGGTTCTCACTGCTGAGCAGGAATTTCCCCTTCTCAGCACCCTGCCTGATGATCTTGAACCCCTGGATCGATGAGCAAAAGCCTTAGAGAATGCAAACCCATCTATGGACTCTTGGGGAGTCCATGGAATAGGGGTGCTCTGCCTGTTGCTAAATCAACCTTTCCAAACATGTCCATGCCTAGAAGCTGGAGACCCCATCCACACTCCAGTACTAGGGATTCTTCCTGGGCAGTGATAACCAAATCCATCTCTCATAGCAGATGAGTGTATCTCGCTGCCCAAGGCCAGCACAGAAGCACCTCAAACTCAGCAGATCCCTGCCTGAATTCCATCTCCCTTTAATCCAGCCCCCACCTCTCCTCCAGCTTCCTCATTTGTGCTCATAGCTTTCCATCCCCAGGGTATGGGGGATTCCCTCAGGGTCTTTCGGCCTCCTCTCTGACTCCCTTCTTGGACATACCCAGTTGCATGCACACATGCCTGCTAATAAAGACAGATCACAAAATTATTCTTTTTTTTTTTTTTTTTTTTTTTGAGACAGAGTCTTGCTCTGTCGCCCAGGCTTGAGTGCAATGGCGCGATCTTGGCTGACTGCAACCTCAGCCTCCTGGGTTCAAGTGATTCTTCTGCCTCGGCCTCTCGAGTAGCTGGGACTACAGGCATGTGCCACCACACCTAGACAATTTTTTGTATTTTCAGTAGAGACGGGGTCTCACTGTGTTAACAGGATGGTCTCGATCTTCCCACAAATTACAAAATTATGTGAATTCTACCCCCTCCCCCAGTGTTCTCACATTTCTCTCCTTTACTCCTTTATTCCTGCTCCTTTAGTTCAAGTCATCATTTCTCCCTGCACCATTTTAATCTCCTTTTGTTTTCACTTTCCCCACTTCCAATCCAATCCAGTCTCCTTACAATCAATGGGATTTTAATACAAATCTGTTACTCCCCCGTTTAAAATCTCCCCTGGGTCTGCTGTTTCCAGTCTCCTAGAAGACAAGATCTACATTCCTTTGTGCCACTTAAGCATCATCAGTTCTTCTTGGACTCGTAGCCTCCCCATTTTTTCCTGCCCCTGGGGGTCTGCTCACCTGTGCCCTTTGATCTGATGCCCATGCTAGGCAAAGGGAATGGAGTGGCCACGATTCTTACCTGTTAAAATCCTTCACATCCTCCAAGGCCTATTTCCAATGATATCTACCCCAGAAAGCATTCCTTATCTCTTTTTCTTCCCACCCTCAACCAAAACCTCTGCCCCTCTGCCTGTCCACAGCCCCTTGACACCAACCACCTTCCACTTTGCAGGTAGTCATTTGTATCCTGGATGTCTGCCCACCCAAGAGGCCATGACTTTGCAAAGGCAAGGCAAGGGCTATGCTGGATCTCCCACTCTGCTTCCTCCTCATCATCCAAGAAGAGGTCCTGCCGGCCCTGGCTCCCTGGACGTGGGCTTCCAGTGGGCTATCACAGCCATTTCCAGGGTAGCAAACTCCCTGGACTGGACGTGGGGTGACTGCCGCTGAGGAGAGGCGGGCCCCAGGGTGAAGGACCTTGCTGAGCCTCCTCTCAGTTTGGTTTGCCAGGCCCTTGCCAAGCACTCTGCTGGATTCTGGGGGTACTGATCTTTGGAAATGTCAGTCCTGGAGGCTAAGCCGTTCCCCAGAGTCCCAGAGGCCCCCCGCCAACTACTTTATTGAGGGACAAGGCAGTAGGCAGGAGTGCTGGGAAATGTGGTTTGCTTGGTGTGCTTTCCTGTACACCCACCTCTCCCTGCACCTGGTTCTATTTGTATCTGAGCTTCTCAAACTGCAATAATGATGCAGCCTCGCTGGCTTCTGGAAGCTGGGAGCTGTTGCCAAGCACTCTTCAGTGTGCTCTCTACTTCCAGTGGGAATGTTGGCAGATCCTGCAGGGCCTACAGCCTCATCCAGTTTGCAAGTGCTCTATAGACAAACCCAGATCCCCCTGCCCCGCCACTTCTCCCAAGGTAAATACTGGAGATGTGTGAGTGCACCCAAGATCTGAATTGCACCATAGGAGGAATTCCTGGGCCCAGCTAGTGCTTCCAGGAGGGGGGCTGGGTGATACCTAAGTGACAGAGGGAAGCAATATGTGGCCCTAGCCCCCCCCACAAAGTCTAGCATTTGAAATGTGTTAAAAGTATGATCTCTGACAAATTAATTTATTTTCACTTCTATTTTGTTATCTGTAATACGAGGATAGTAATAGCATTTTATTCATAAGGTAGTTACAAAGATTAAATGTCATTTCACTCCTACTAGGATGGCTATAATTTAAAAAAAAGACAAATAACAAATGTTGGTGAGGATGTAGAGAAATTAGAACATTGGTGCATTGCTAGCTGAAAGATAAAATGGTGCAGCGCTACCGAGAACGGTTTAGCAGTTACTCAAAAAGTTAACCATAAAGTTATCATGTGAGGCAGCAATTTTACTCCTAAGGATATACCCAACGGAACTGAAAACATATGTTCACACAAAAACAGAATATTCATAGTGGTATTATTGATAATTGCCCCAAAGTAGAAACAGCCCCAAATTGCTATTAATTGATGAATGGTTAAACAAAATGTGTATATCCATAAAGAGGAATGAAGAACTGATAGATGCTATAACATGCAAGAATCTTGAAAACATTATGTGAACTCAATTTTAATTATGTGGAAAACAAAAGAGCATGTACTGTATGAAACTATTTATATGAAATATCCGGAATAGGCAAATCCATGGAGACCAAAAGTAGATTAGCGATTTCCAGGAATCGGGGAGGAGTGAGCGGAGTGTGACTGCTCAAGGGTACAGGGTTTCTTTTTAGGAGTGATGGGAAAGTTCTGGAATTAGTGCTGGTGATAGCATAACCTTGTGAATATATTTTAAAAACTGAATTGTACACTTTAAAAGGGTAAGTTTTATGGTATTGAGTTACATCTCAATTTGTAAAAAGAACAAATTGATAACACACACAAACACACACACACACACAAAATTAGATGTGCTAATGCCATTCCCGGCCCACAGTAAGTGCTCCGTTAATGGGAGTTGGGAGGGTAACATTGGTGAGCCACTGCACTCAGGCACCATCTTTGGGTTTCCTGCTGAAGGGCTGCCCATCAGAATCAGCTGTTAAAGATATTTAACTTATGTTTTGCTACCTTAGCAAGAAAGTATATTTAAAATGCCCTGGATTTATCCTTGGGAACAGTGGGTCACCTGTCAGGGAAGAATGAGTGAGGTTTCTCTTCTCTGGCATCCACTCATCCACCCTATGGCAGTGGTTCAGGCCTAAATGTAGAGATAGTAGGACCCTGGGGAAAATGGGACAAGCGGACAGAGAAGGGCTCTAGCCCTTGAGGCTCTGGCACCTAAACCAGTGGCAGTCTCAAGAGCTGCTCTGGCTGGTGGCCTGCAACAGGACTGCTGGGGGGCACCTGGGGAGTACCAGGAGCAGTGGCCGTTGGGTAGGACCCATCTTGGCATCATGGCCCAGCAATGACTCACTCAGGTGATGCTCCATCTTCCCCAGTCTTCAGGGCATCCGGTGGGAAGAATCCTCATCGTTTCTATACCCAACAGTCATTTCCACCAGGCTTCTTGTCCCCGCGATAGAACATAACCCAGACGTGGGGGTCCACCAAGCTCCTAACAGGGGAGAGGAAAGCCTGGAGCATTTTGTTGAGCTCAGGCTTAGGGAAGCAGCACACCCTAGATTCTCAGATTCACTGGGGCTCCTGCTGCATCCCCCTCTCCATTCCCTCCACTCTCTCCACTCTGTTCCTTGTTCAGCCCATAATGGCCTCCCCAGGCCAATGGTCAGCCCCCAGTGTGATGCCCATCCAGCTTTCCTCCGCCCTGCAGGTGGACTCGCCCCCTGCTCCCGTCCCAACCCAGCTCAAAGCCCTTCTCGGCTTCCCCAGCATTCACTTGCCACGGCTGCCCTCCACACATCCCCTATTTCAGCAGCACTGCCCACAGGAAGGAGTTCAGCTTAAGTCACAAATACATCAAAATAACAAATGCGTCCTCCTTTCAGTCCGCCGAAAGCAGCAGGCACCACGCCACTTCTGTCCCCGTTGTTCTTCACCTCGGAAGCCAGCTTCCCCCTGTCCACCTGCTCACGCCTCACTGTGGATGAGGACTGAGTGCCTGGCCTCTGCCAACCCCAGCCAGCAATATAGCTGAAGGAGCAGGAGGTTGTCTGCTCAGCCCAAGGAGGGAGAGGCCACACTCAGTCCCATGCGGGGACTCTGCAGCTACTGCCCTTCACAGCTGTGCCTGCGGCTCAAGAATGTCCCAGAACCCTTGCCCTCCCCTCCTGCCCCACCTGGCAAATGGGGTGCTGAGAAGGCACCGCTCCCCCTGCTCTCCACCACTTCTGCAGACATTGTCCTGCCCTCCCCTGTCCCATCCGCCACCCAGCTGGGCTTCAGGACATGGATGATGCTTGGCCTGCAGTCTGTACAGTTCCAGAAGATGAAGAAAAACATTCTTGCAGTAGAAAACAGTGTTCTATGTGCAGAAATTGGCAGGTGCTATTATCACCTTTCAGAGCAATTTGATGCCTTGTGAAACGTGAGCACCTGTCACTGGAGGAGGGAAGTGTTTTTGCCAAGCGTTTGATGCGTTTCCAACAAAGCCACCAAATGCACAAAGCTGCCTAGCAGCAGCCTGCTCCTCAGCCAGCCACCGCTCCGGGCTTCCCTGAGCTTCATGGTGTCCTGAGAGAAGCACTGTGTGCCCTGACCCTGCTCTGTCTCCTGGTGGGAGACCTGAGCTAGAGCGCCATGAGTCAGCAGGCTTGGTCCGCACTCTTTGCCAGGACATGAGCAAAACTGGGGGCACAACTTCTGCTACATTTGCTTGGAATTGTTTTGTCTTTTCATCCTAATGAGGTAAAAAGTGAATGGGAAACAAGGCAAGATAGGAGCTCCGTGTAGTCTGTGCCCTGAACGTCCCTGCCCCTACACCACTGCCCTCCCCGCAAACCCAGAGTGGACTCACTCATCCTGGAGCTCAGCCGCCCCCACACCTGGAGGGTGGTGGCAGCCCACCACGGACATTAGCTGGACAGTAAAGGCTAGTCTGTCCCTCCCAGCACAGTGAGTCACCAGGCAAGGACTAGCTCCTCAGCAACAGAACACTAGGAATCAGGGATGACCAGTTGTTCTTGCTCCAGTGAATGTCAAAATGCCCCGTGGGGATTCCTGGCCTCTTCTCTAGAAACAGGGAATGTATAATGAGAGCACTGGAATCTCAGAGCCTGTCTATTAATATAGTAAATGTTTATGAGTATAAACTCTAGATCAGAATGCATAGGTTCAAATTCTACCTCTACCATTTACATAAACACTATGTGACCTTGGACAAGTGCTTTGGCTTTTCTGTGCTTTGTCTCCTTATCTTTAAAATGAGACTTAAAGATAAGGAAGGAGCTCCTCTACTTCTTAAATTTGTCTCAGAACAATTAACATTTAATATATTAATATATTTTAAAGTAATTCAAAAACCGCAATTACTTTTGCACCAATCTAACACTTAGAACAATGTCCAGCACATAGTAAGTACCACAAGTGTTAACTTGCTTTGGGGGAGTTAGACAGAAATCAAGTGCACAGGCTCTTAGAACTTGGGGATAAGTAGTCAGAAAACAAACAAAACAAAAAATTGGACCAAGTGCAGTGGCTCACGCCCGTAATACCAGCACTTCAGGAGGCCGAGGCTGAGGCACTCAGGAGTTTGAGACCAGCCTGGGCAACATGGTGAAACCTCCTATTTACAAACAATGCAAAAATTAGCTGGGTATGGTGGCATGTACCTGAAGTCTCAGCCACTCGAGAGGCTGAGGCGGGAGGATTGCTCGAACCCAGGAGGTCAAGGCTGCAGTGAGCTGTGATCACGTCACTGACATTGTGCCACTACACTCCAGCCTGGGCAGCAGAGCAGGAAAAAAAAAAAAAAAGTGCACAGGCTCTGAAGATTAATGGATTTGGGATCTTGGTTCTGTCCCTTTCTAGCTGTGTGACTCTGGGCCAGTAAAATGCTTTGTGCATCAGTTTTCTCACCTAAAGGGGGCAATGTTACTAGTACTAGAATAATTAAAAGATTAGATGGATGGATGTTTGCAAAGTTTTTAGAGCAATGCCTGGTACTATATTAGCTATTATTATTGTTCTGCATTCGCTATTTTTATTATTTTATAGTTTACCTGTGAGTATTGTATTATTATTTCTCAGCTATATGAGAGACACAGTTTCAGTGCCCTCGTTCCCCCAGGCTGGGAGTAGCCTCGGCTGAGGAACAAGGGTCAAGACTAGGGCCCCAGAAGGTGGTAGTCTCTTTGGCCCTGAAGTGGGGACAGGCCACCGTTCAGTCTGGTTGGAGGGTCCTCATTTGCAATCCTAACAGAAGCAGGGAACTGCTGGATCCTCCAAGGAGGGTGGCACTATTATGAAGGCCATCACCATCCACACAAAAAGAGCATGAATTTTGGGGATCAACAGATATAGTTTCAAACTTTGACTCTGTCTCTCAGCAGCCCTGTGACTTTGGGCAAGCTGCTTGATTTTCTGAACCTCCATTTCCTCATCTCCAAATGGCGGTAGGATCACCTTCCCTACAGAGGCAGCTACACCACTGGCCCTGCACTGGCTCAGGAACAGCAATTCTTTCTCTCCTCATCCCTTCCTTGACCTCTTTCAACTCTGGGATTTGGGGCCAGCCGAGGCTGAATTTATGGGGGAAAGGCTCATTTCATTTCACTTTCTCCCTCAGGACCAAAAGCTGCAGGTTAGAATCAATTTGACAAACCCAAGAATCCATTTAACATTTTTGATTAAGATCTCGAACCCCCAAGGAAAAGCATCTGTGCTATGATGTGGAGGCTGTGGTTTTTGTGTTTTTCTTTTTACTTAATCCATGGAATGCATAAATATATGTTAGCGGTATTTAGAAAAAAAGACTTCAAACAGTACAGAAGAATTTTGAGTAAAAAGTGAAAGTACCTTTCTGCAATGACCATTTTGTAACAAACCCGCTTTCTCTTCTCTTCCGTGTTCAGTCATTCTAGACCTTTTCTTTCTCTCTCTCTCTTTTTTTTTTTTTTTTTTTGAGACGGAGTTTCGCTCTTTTCACCCAGGCTGGAGTGCAATGGTGCAATCTCCGCTCACTGCAACCTCTGCCTCCCAGGTTCAAGCAATTCTCCTGCCTTCCGCCTCCTAAGTAGCTGAAATTACAGGCACTCACCACCACACCCGGCTACTTTTGTATTTTCAGTGGAGACGGCGTTTCACCATGTTGGCCAGGCTGGTCTCGAACTCGACCTCAGGTGATCCACCTGCCTTGGCCTCCCAAAGTGCTGGGATTACAGGCGTGAGCCACTGTGCCCGGCCTCTAGATCTTTCCCTATGTGTCTACAGAGAAATGTAAATATTACTTTACTTATTCAGATCCTGCTGTATAGGCTACTCTAAGACATCTTGCTTTTGTTTAACATGTTTTTGAGAGCCTTCCTTGTTGGCACAAGTTGAGCTGCCTCATTGTTTTTAATGGCTGCATATTATCCATTTGTGTGGACGGACAATTCATTTGCCAACTCCTCTCCCGTTAGGCATCTAGGGTGTTTACAACTTCTTGCTCTTATGAATGTCTGTGTGCCTTTGTACAAATGTGGAAACATTTCTCTAAGAGTTTCCCAGAAATTGAATTCCTAGCCCCAAAGATTGAAGGAGGTACAACTTACCCTACAGTATACCTCCTTATTCTGTTTTATTTTTATTCATAGCATTTATTATAAATAACACTTTCTATTTATTTGTTGTCCACTTTTCCCACTAAAAGATAATTTTCACAAGAACAGGCACCTTGTCTGTCTGAATTCAATGCTATATCCCCAACACCTTGAATAGCTCCTGGCACATAGTAGGGACTCAATATTTACTGAATGAAAAAATGGATAGAAAAGCCAGCATGGTGACTCACACCTGTAATCCCAGCACTTTGAGAGGCCAAGACAGGAGGGTCACTTGAGGCCAAAGACCAGGAGTTCAAAACCAGCCTGGACAACATTGCAAGATTGCTCTACAAAGATTAGCTGGGGCCAGTGTGGTGGCTCATGCTTGTAATTTCAGCACTTTGGGAGGCTGAGGTGGGTGGATCACTTCAGATCAGGAGTTTGAGACCAGTCTGGCCAACATTTGAAACCCCACCTCTACTGGAAATACAAAAATTAGCCAAGTGTGGTGGCGGGCACCTGTAATCCCAGCCATTCGGGAGGCTGAGGCAGGAGGATCGCTCGAACCCAGGAGACAGAGGTTGTAGTGAGCCAATGCCACTGCACTCCAGCCTAGACAACAGAGCAAGACTCTGTCTCAAAAAAAAAATTAGCTGAGTGTGGTTGTGCATGCTTAAAGCCCTACCTACTCAAGAGGCTGAGGTGGGAGGATCACTTGAGCCCAGGAATTCAAGGCTGCAGTGAGCTAAAATCAACCACTGATCTCCAGCCTGGGCAACACAGAGAGACCGTGTTTCTTAAAATAATAATAACAAAAATAAAAAAAGAATAAAAAAACATACATTTTTAATGTTGATAGGTGTTGTCAGTTTATTTTCCAAAAGACTGACCAATTTACACTCTCCCAAGAGAATAAGGGACTGTTTACCCTGAACCCTTAACAACACTGGATATTATCAACTTTTAAATTAATTTTCTCACTTACAGGAAAAAAAAAAGCCATCTCCCCATTAATACCGTTCGTTGCTTGACAAGTTCTTCCTGAGGCACACCTTGTTTCTTACCATGAGCGGTGAGACCGACTGGGGAAGCTCTGTCTGCAGCGAATGTGCCCAGAGCCACAGGCCTGGAAGCCAGCCCGACGGAGAAGCAGAGCAGAGGATCAAGGCGGAGCCAGAGCCAGAGCTGCAGCCCAACAGCGACCTGGGGTGGGGTCTGGATAATGTCACAGCTGCTCCAGCAGCTGCCCGCATGACAGCCCGTTACCCAAAGGGAGGCAGAAGAGAAGTTGCTACCAGGGAGGGGCCCTCAGAGAGTAGAAGGGCGGGTCCAGCCTCCCATCAAAGGGAATAGTGTGTGGGCAGAAGGCTGCTTGGCCACGGCCAGGCCCAGCCCACACAGCGGGATCAGAGCACCCAAGGCCCTGTCCGCCTCCGAGTCACTGGCCTTCATCTTCAAAGATCCTTCCCTAGAGACTCCTGTGATTCTTCCCTCCCTGAGTGACCTGGTGTCACTGTAAGTGTCTCAAAGTCTTCATTCTTGTTCTGTACCATCTTCCCCTGACCCTCCTGCACATCACGTGGCTTCCCAGGAGGAACAGCTTCTCCAGGATGGCCCTGTGTCTCTTCAGGGTGATGCCTGCCTGCGACTCCCTCAGCCTGGGAAAGGAGGGGGCTGGGCCTCTCTCTCAGACCCCTGCCTGGGAATCCACCCCTCCATGGACTTGGAGACCTGCACGCTGGCCTGGTGTCCTCAACCCATCTATACCACAGCGGGGAAGGGAGCGGGAAGGACTTTCTAGTATAAATGGGACCTTCAACAGCTGTGAAAAGAAGCGGGGTGGGGCAGGGACGGGGGGAAGGGACCTAATGAGCTAATGCAACACGTGGATCTGGTTTAGATTCTGGTTTGAGTAAACCAATCACAAAAGACATTTTTGCAACAATTGCAGAAATATTAATACCGACTATTAGATGATATTAAGGAATTAGTGTTAATTTTGATGAATATGATCGTGATACATGTTTACGTAGAAAACTGTTTTTGCATTTTAGACATGCATACTGAAATATTTAGGGTAAAATGTATGTCAGTAATTTTCTTTAAAATACTCAAGCAAAAAAGAGTCAATGACGCAGATACAGCAAAATGTTAACAATTGTTAAATCCAGGCGATGGGTATTGTGGGTTTATCATGTTATCCTCTCAATTTTCTGTATGTTTAATCCCTTTCATAATAAAGATTGTAAAATGGAAGAAGAAAAGGAAGACGTGGGAGAGGGAAGAGAAGGAGGAGGAGGGAGGGGGAGGGCAGGGGGAGAAGTGGGAGGAAGAAGAGAGTCATAGACCTCCAGCAGGGTCAGTGTTCTCCACAGGATAGGGCACGACACCCCGAAGTTGGCCTTGACTTTAACAGCCTTGATTCTAACTATCAGAGGTCCTTGGCTGCTCCTGGCATGGCCCTTCCTGGCGATAGCTTGCCCAGGCTCTCTGAGGGCCCAAGCCCAGCAGGAATGGATCACAGTCCCCAGTGTCGGCTACCTCATTGCCATGAGCTCTGGCCAGGCACATGATACAGGAGGCAGTGCCTTGAGATGTGATGAATTGATTTCAGGCGGAAAACCTGAGGACTTGGCCCAGCAGACCCCCCAGGAAGCTGGAACCCACGTCATCCGCAGTGCAGCCAAGCATGAGCTAACCTGTCTGTGTTTGCAGCAATCAAGACAGCACAATCCTTCCCAGAAGTCAGAGTTGGCTCACATGAGCACAAGAGAAGTCATCTGCAGACCCGACAGCAAGAGTGGGCTTGCCAAGCTGGGTCTTTACGGGAATAGCCAGGGCACCACCCACCCACACACACCTCCGGCCTCCAGGCTTAGCCCTCCTGGAGAGAGGATGCAGCCCATCCCCACTCACCATCCGGTCTCCAACATGCCTAGAAGCTGGCATCAGCCCTGATGCCTGCAGGGTGGGCAGTGTGAGCTCCCCAGGGGCCTCTGTACCAGGAGTCTGAAGGCGAGTGAAAGATTTCAGAAGTGGGCAAGGTGTTCCTCCTGTTGTGGGTATCCATACAGTCAGCAAACATTCGCTGAGCACATGCTGGTGGCTGTGGCTGACCACTGTCAGACTGAGGGCCACAGGGATGAGTACATTGCAGGCCCTGCCCATTAAGGCTCGCAGTCTATGGAGGGAACATCACCAGACTCCGACCAACCCAGACCAACTGGGGGAGGGATCTGCTCTATGTGGCCTGGCAGGGTGGGGGCACCTCTGCAGCCACGACCAGCATGGGCCAGCAGGTTCCTGGGGAGATGTAACAGAAGATAGAGAGTAGCTGTTCTCAAAGTGTGGCCTCCACACCTCCAGCAGCAGCATCCTCTGGGAACTTACTAAAAATGTAAATTTCCAGGTCCTGCCCCAAGCCTACTATCTTAGTTTGTGACGCTATAAAAAAAGTACCATAGACTGGGTGGGTGGCTTGTAAAACAACAGAAATTTCATTTGGACAGTTCTGGAGGCTGGTAGCCTGAGATCAGAGTGCCAGCATGGTTGGTGTCTGATGAGGGTCCACTTTTGGTTGCAGCAAATGGCCTCTTCACTGTAACCTCACATGACAGAAAGGGGTGAGAGAGCTCTCTGGGGTCCCTTTCATGAGGGCCCTCCTCCCATTGGTGAACTCTCTACCCTCATGGCCTGACCACCTCCCAGAGGTCTCATATCCCAATACCATCACATTAGGGGTTAAAATGCCAAAAACATGAATTTGGGGCAGGTTTGGGGGTGGCAGATATAATCAGTCCATAACACCTGCTGAATCAGAAACCGCAGCTGGAGCCCACAACACCGTGTTTAACAAGGCCTCCAGGTGATTCAGAGGCACGTTCAAGTTTGAGAACAGAAGGCTTCACCTACTTCAGGTGTGGCCCGGGTGCGGTGGCTCACGCTTGTAATCCTAGCACTTTGGGAGGCTAAGGCAGGCAGATTGTCTGAGCTTAGGAGTTCGAGACCAGCCCGGGCAACACAGTGAAACCCCGTCTCTACTAAAATACAAAAAATTAGCCGGGCGTGGCAGCATGCTCCTGTAATCCCAGCTACTGGGGAGGCTGAGGCAGGAGAATCGCTTGAACCTGGGAGGCAGAAGTTGCAGTGAGCCTAGATCGTACCACTGTACTCCAGCCTGGGCAACAGAGCGAGACTCCATCTCCAAAAAAATAGAAAAGAGAAAAAGAAAAAAGAAAAGAAAAGGGAGTTGTGAGGAAGCAGATTTCAGTTCAAGGGAAAAAACAAACTTTCCAACTGACAGCTGCTGAGCAACGAACCCAACAGCCTCATTCACCCATAGTGAATTCCCATGCCTGGGAATCTGGAATGTAGGCTGGGAATATTCTCCAGCACAGGCTAGGTTATAATGTCCTACTACACAAATAGCCCCCAAATCTCACCAAGCTTAACCCTTGCTCACGCAGATCCTGCTGCAACTTGGGCAGCCCTCCAGGGCACTGTCTTCTTGCAGTGCCTCAATGGGTCTGGCAGCTTTGATCTGGGACTTTGCTGTCTCAACACAGGCACTTGTCTGTGATCAGTCCTGAATGGGAAGAGGGACTTCCCTCTTCCCTGGTGAATGGCTCAGGGACTTTCACTGCCTCAACTCAGAAGTGTGACAAACATTACTTTTGCTCCCATCTCACAGGCCAGAAATGCCACTCGGCCCCTCCTCACTGCAAAGGGACTGGAAGGTGTGGTCTCCCAGAGGTCCAGGAAGGAAAGAAGCCCTGGGAATGTTTCCCACAAGGCCCAGCTTCTTCTCAAGGCAACTGTGGATAAGGAAAGAAGGCAGGCAAGGCTGCTGTGCTGGAAAGAAGGTAGATTACCTTAAAGATCGTTTCCAAACTTAAGATTCTACTTTTCTATAATTCTCTGGGTCTGAAATGGTTTAAATTGCCAAGCGGTTCTACGCTCCTTGGAAGTTCCAAGGTTCTGGGAAGATTTAGTCATAACTCAGCTCTCAACGTGGCCACTGCAGCCCCTTCAGGTCCCTTGGACTCCAGGCCTGTGGCAAGCAGGGCCCAGGGCAGAGGAGGGTGCAGTGGGTGCCACCTTGGGCTGGAAGGGAATGGAGACCTGAGCGGTCCTGGCCCCCTGGTGAAGGGCAGGGGCTGCGAGCATTCAGACAAGTCTGGGGAAGAAACCAGCCTTCTCCCAAGTTGGGCTGAGGAGGAGCAATTACAGTCATGTCCTAAGGAAGGAAAGAAAAACAGATTTGATTCCGTATTCCTGGCCCATGAGTCAGTTGTGGAGTAGGTCAGCACCTGCAGGGGCCTTAACCTGAGGCTGATCGCAGGAGTGTCCCCCCACTCAGACGCCTGTCTCCTCACACCCGTGGGGCACCCCCCACAACTGTAGGGAGGACATGGCAGTCTAGGAAAGTGCTCTGCCCCTGTTCTTGGGGGCCTCCTCCTTGCTGCATCTGGAATGCGACTGACTTAGCAGGGAGCAAGAAGCAGTTGAGCAAATATTCAGGGGCTCCGGAGGCTGGCAGCCCCCGCTGTCCCCATGAAGAGAAGGGGTCACCACCTGACCCAGCTCTGCTGGGCCCCTGGCCACGCTGGGTGCCTTCCCTTCTCCATTTCAGTTAAGATGTCACCATTACGAGAACTCCAGCGGAGAAGTCTCTAATGGGGTCAGAGCCCCGGGCACTAACACCAAATGCTTTAGCCTTCTCCTGGGGACAGATGGGCCTGATGGCCATTGTTCTTAGTCTGGGTGTGTTAAGTTGCTGTGTCCTTTGCTGAAAGATAAATTGCATCTCTGCCCTGAGGGAGAATGAATCACATTGATAATTCTCTTGATTAAAGCCCATTTGTTTAGGATCCTGCTTGAGGTTGCTTTTTAATAGATAGATTAGGGAGTAATTCAAAAAAGACAACAGGGTACAGTAATTGGGATTCCCCTTGGCCTACAAATGTTATCATCAGAGAAAGTAGTAAGAGGGGCTAGGACTTGCAAGATTTGGTCAAATGGTTGCCTGGGAATCCTACAGTGATGAAGGGGGAGGGGAGCAGCCCTGCAGCACAGGGCTAGCTCCATTCAACTTCTCCACCAAGCAAATGGAAATCCCAAGGCAGGAGGACTGAAAGGATGAACCACAGGCTGCAAGACCACGGCAGAACAGGCAAGGAGCCCTGCACTGCCAGTGGCTCCATCCCCCAAAAGTGCTGGCTTTTTTGCATTTCAGCAACAGAATTTTGCCTGAACCCCCAGGTTACGGGGTGACCTACGAGCCACACTCAGATGCAGATGAACAGAGAGGCAGAGCCCATGTTAACTTTGTGCCTGGACCCAGACAGGTTGAGGCCCTGAGCCAACAGTCTGGCTTTGAGATGCTGCTATGAATGTGCTTGACCAGGAGCCAAGCAAGACCAACCAGACACCCAAGAGGTGGTCTACAGCCATGGAGGAGGGTCCATCCTGGCTTCAGTAGCCACAACCCTGCATCCTACCTAGGGATCTCCAGACCAAGGTGCTCTCACTCTGATGTGCAACCTGGGCAGAACCCTTCATGACTCCAGGCCTCAGTCTCCTTAGCTGTACGAAACACTGGTGGGGATAGTTTGGATAGGCCTGTTGGAACACCCTTACCTGCCTCATCAAAAGCTGCAACAAGCATTTTTACATGCTGCCAAATCTGTCAACACTTCTTGTGCGGCTTGGGGGAGAAGCTCTCAGATCTGATTAAGCTCATCCTCGCAGTGGACTCACTTCTACTGGGCTGGAGACAGCCTCTGGGTATGCCCCTAGAATAGAACCAAGCTTCCCCTTCCAGGGGAAGGAAGTGGGGCTTATGGAGAAGGCTGTAGGGCTAAGCAGAGGAGCAGGAGAGAGGCTGCCTTCAGGGGCCACAGCTCCTTGCCCAGATGCCTGAATTCTTAAGTCTTTCATTTCCTAAAAGGTACGAGAAAATGGGGCATCTAGGAAGGGCGCAGTGGCTCATGCCTGTAATCCCAGCACTTTGGGAGGCCAAGGTGGGTGGATCACCTGAGGTCAGGAGTTTAAGACCAGCCTGGCCAACATGGTGAAACCCTGTCTCTACTAAAAATACAAAAAATTAGCCAGGCACGGTGGAGTGCACCTGTAATCCCAGCCACTCAGGAGGCTGAGGCAGGAGAATTGCTTGAACCCAGGAGGTGGACATTGCAGTGAGCCGAGATTGTGCCAGTGCACTATAGCCTGGGCAACAGAGTGAGACTCCTTCAAGAAAGGAAAGGAAAGAGAGAGAGAAAAGGAGAAAGAGAGAAAGAGAGAGAGAGAGAGAGAGAGAGAAAGAAAGAAAGAAAGAAAGAAAGAAAGAAAGAAAGAAAGAAAGAAAGAAAGAAAGAAAGAAAGAAAGAAAGAAAGAAAGAAAAGAGAAGGGAAGAGAGGAGAAGAGAAGAGAAGAGAGGAGAAGAGAAGAGAAGAGAAGAGAAGAGAAGAGAAGAGAAGAGAAGAGAAGAGAAGAGAAAGAGGGAGGGAGGGAGGGAGGGAAGGAGGAAAGGGAGGGGAGGGAAAAAAATAAAATAGGGCATCTAAACCACCACCTTGAAAACATAGAACTGGGGCTGCCCAGGAGTCCACAGGCCCTAAATTTGGGCCAGATCCTTCTCAAATATCACCATACTAGCTCCATATAATCCCCCACTCCTCTTCCTCTCTCTCTCTTCTTCTTCTCCTCCTCTTCCTCACTTCCCATTCGGCTGTTCAAAAGCAAATTTAAATAGCCTGATCAGACTTCTAGAGGCCGCAGAAAGCATCTTGGGGCTGCGGATATGAGAATTTGGAAATCAGTTCTGCTGAGTCCCTTAAAAGAGGAAGCTCGCAGGATGCGAGGCTTTCCAGCTGGAAGGATCCTAGCTTCACCCTGGTCAGAAATCTCACGGTGGCCTCCCCAGGAGGATGTACGACCCCCCAACCCCAGGATCCTTATTGGATGCCCCTATCAGGAAGTGCTTCCCTCCGTGTCTCCACATTGGAGACCAAGTCAATACTCCAATGCCATGGGGAGCTAAACCCATCGTGATCAGGAGGTCCTGGTCCCGGGGCCTTCAGCAACAAGGACTCACAGCAGAAATTCAGCTCATTAGGAAGGGGAGTGCTGGGCCATGGGCTGAAGAGAAGGCTCTCAGGCAAAGGGCCTGAGGGAAGGTCTGACCCCTCTATGCACCCAGGAGACTCTGGCAATTCAGCTTCCCTGGGAAGCTTCCCTTCTCAGGAGGGGAGGGAAGCGGCTCTGAGGTCAGCTGAGCCGATGCCTGGCCAGATACAGGCTAGCTGTGACCACAGACAGAGAGCCCAGCGCCAGGCCCACCACGGGCCCAGCTGCCATGGCTCTGCACACTCTAATTACATACTGGGGCACTAAACTGCATGTCTGGCCCAGAAATCACTGCTTCCTCCAAAGCAGGTTGTCTGAAGGCATTACCTGTCTCGCCCAGCCCAGGTAGAAGGAAGGTGGCAAGTTGGTGCAGCCAGGCAAGGGTCTGGATGCATTCAGACTCCCAATCCAGCCCTGTCTGTTTCATAGCCCCTCCTCCCCATGCTCTATGCCCCCACTGCTGGGCACGCATGCCCCCACCACAGTCTCAGTTCCCCTAGAGCTCAGATTATAGAAACAACTGGGGCTTCCACAACAAAACAGCATAGACTGAGTGGCTTAGCAACACAAATGTATTTCTCACCTCTCCGGAGGCTAGAAGTTTCAGATCCAGGTGCCAGAATGTCCGAGCTCTGGTGAGGGCTCTCATCCTGACTGGGAGACAGCTGCCTTCTCACCGTGTCCTCACGTGGTAGAGAGAGCGTGTTCTGGCCTCTTCCTGTTCTTATAAGGATGCTAATCCCATGACGGTGGCCTGGCCCTCATGACTCCATCTAAGTGAAATCACCTCCCCGAGCCCTTACCTCCAAATACCATCACATTTTGGTTTAGGGTTTCAACACATGAATTTTGGGAAGACACAAGCATTCAGTCCATAATAGACCATACCAGCTTGTGGCTCTCTTCCTAAACACACACAGCTCTATCCTGGCCCCGTCTCCCAAGTGCCAGGCCCTCTACTTGTCCTTCCCAATGGATGCAGGAATCGGACGGGGCGAGGATGGATACAAAGTGATCTGCAGAGCCTGGCCACACCTCTTCTGACCCTTGCCACACTGATGACTTTGCCACAGGCCTTACCTGGTTTACTTCCCGCCAGTTCCAACTCTAATCAGATCCGAACAGCCTGTTATTATCTTTCTATTTTGCTGCCATGGTGGGTAGCATGGTCCTCCTAGCATGCCCCTCAGACATGGCCACAAGTGAGCAGCGCCATCCCTGGCCTCCCTCGGGAGCCCGGCTCCCTCTGCTATAGAAGAGAGTGCATGCTCCCACCAGTCTCGGCTATCATGGCAGTCAAATAAGATGGTGCATGTGCGGACACCTAGGACAGCAACTGGGTCCTCGGAGGGTACTCAGCTGCTACCTGTGGAACCCAAGGGACAGTCTGGGGAAATCCCAGAATAACTGTGCGCCCCATCTCTGACTGACTGCCCCTACAAGGACCATCTTCCCGGGCCCTGAAACAGGTAGAGACAGAAATGGTGGGTTCCTCAGCCCTCTGCAACCCTGCCTGCATGAAGTCCGAGTTTCCATGGCCAGCTGGGGTTGGGGGTGCCAACAGAGCAAGGCCCAGGCAAGTCACTTTCCGCCCCTGTGCCCCATCAGTAAACTTCTGATTTAAAATCCTCTCACCCCAAGGCTGCTAGGTGTTCTCTTTAGAAAATGCCAAGAGACTCCACAGCGACGGGAACTTTGGTTTCCTCTTGGCTGTCTTGGGAAAGCAAGGAACTAACAGGAGAGAAAAACAGCAGCCCCAGAAAAGAATGAACCTCATTCAGGGTCTCAGCTTGGTACCCAGACAGACAGGCAGGAGGCCTTTCCAGAAGTTGCCAGAGCCAGGCTTCTAGGCCCTGCTGGGTGGGGAAGGCTTGTGGTTTCTGCTTTTGCTAAGGCAGCAAAGGCCAAGGAGCAATTTAGTTCAGAGCCTTGCCTGTGGCTGAGCCTGGCTGAGGGTGTCTGAGAACCCCTTGCCAGGGCACACCCTTGGCAGTCTGGGAGCCAGAGAACAGGGTGTACTCCTGTGAGTTGCTGCATCTCTGTTTTGAAAATTATGAGTTGGGGTGCAGCCTACCTCCTGTGTCCCTTCATAAATCCTGTTCCCCTGTGGGGCGGCTTCCTCCCCATACAGGGAAGGACTGGCCTGGGTGTTCCCTTCTAGTTCTAGCTGCACCATTCCAGGTCAGTTTTAGACTTATTAAAAGAGAAAGGGTACGTGAGCAGACATTTAGACACACACACATCGGGACACATGCCATGCACAGGCCAGCACCTTCACACATGCACATACACGGCACAAATGTAAATATACAAACATACACAGGGATCCCAATTCTGTTTTCAAAAAGATGGAACTCGGCTGGGTGCAGCGTCTCACACCTGTAATACCAGCACTTTGGGAGGCTGAGGCGGGTGCATCACTTGAGGTCAGAAGTTCGAGACCAGCATGGCCAACATGGCAAAACGCCATCTACTAAAAATACAAAAATTAACCAGGCGTGGTGGCACATGTCTGTAATCCCAATTACTCAGGAGGCTGACGTAGGAGAATCACTTGAAACCGGGAGGCACAGGTTGCAGTGAGCTGGAATTGTGCCTTTAGTGCCTTCGGCCTGGGCAATAGAGTGAGACTATATGTAAAAAAAAAAAAAAAAAAAAGGAAGGAACTGAACTCAAATTTTCAGGGCCATTAACATTTTGAAAAATACTTTCCTTCTGCTTCTTGGGATTGAGGCCAGGTTACACTGTTCCCAGGGAGCAAGACAGGGTTACAGGGAGGTGGGGTTGTTTTGTTTTTGTTTTTGTTTTCTTCTCTCTCTCTCTCTCTCGATTTACTGCTTTCCTTAAAAAGAAAAGGAAGTAGGATGAATTTATTCTCCACAGCGAAAAGTGCTACCTCTTTCCCCAAAGTAGCTGAATTGATTTTGTTCAATATTTGGAGGAGGCCAATTTACCAGGTCTTGATAAAGAGATGAAGGGAGCAGCTCTTGGTTTTTAGCTGTGTCCCTCCCTGTAAGTCAGCACGGAGGGCAAGCAACACTGGTCCCCAAAAGGCCCTCTAGGATGCCCCCCGGGACACCAAACTTGACCCTGCCACATTCATTACAGGTCCTGCTAGGGAGAATTGTAGACTCCTAGAAGACTGAGTAGCAGAACACATTAAAATGACAGGTAAAGACCAGAAGGAAGGGCCACCAGGGCCACAGGAGTTCATTTTCCCATGAAAGGTAAAGGAGAGGTCCATTCAGGTTGAAGTGTTCAGGGAAGAGTTTGTAGAGGAGACGAAATTTTAGCTGGCCTGAAAGCTGTGCCTAGTGACTGGTCAAGAGAAGAGAAGAAGGAATTCCAGGAAAGGGGACTAGCAGGAGTGAAGGCAAGGAGACCTGGACTTCTTTGAAAGGTCTCCTGAGTTCAGGGTCTGAGGAGTGGCCCAATGGGACCACAAAAAAAGAGCTTTCTGGGGAGTGATGCAAGAAGAGAGGTTGAACTTCATCCGGAAGGCAATGGGATGGAAGGGGAGGCATTACAGATATTTAAGTAGAAAAGAGCTACAGGCAACTAATATTTTAAGAGCAGTAACTCTTAAGATGTTGGCAGGGTGACCTGAAGGGGACAAACCCTTGGACCACTTTCACACAAAATCATCTCAAGAAGCCTTTTCTAAAGGGCCTGGGTAGCGTCAACACCACGAGGTTACAGCTAAGGCTGCCTGATGCCGGCCAGAAAGGTTGGCACAGTCTCACATCCTGCTGTTCTTTGTAAGAGCTTTGGATGACATGTTTCTTATTTGCCTACTCATAATTTTCATTCAACTAAGTATGGAAATATAATATTCACTATTTTTTCTTTTATTTATTTACTTTTATTTTTTGAGATGGAGTTTCCCTCTTGTTGCCCAAGCTGGAGTGCAATGGCACAATCTCTACTCACTGCAACCTCTGCCTCCCCAATTCAAGCAATTCTTCTGCCTCAGCCTCCCGAGTAGCTGGGATTACAGGCACTCGCCACCATGCCTGGCTAATTTTTTGTATTTTTAGTAGAGATGGGGTTTCAACATGTTGGCCAGGCTGGTCTTGAACTCCTGACCTCAGGTGATCTGCCCACCTCAGCTTTCCAAAGTGCTGGGATTACAGGCGTGAGCCACCGCGCCCAGCCACTTTTTAATTTTTTTAGACAGGATCTTGCTCTGTCATCTAGGCTGGATCATAGCTCACTGCAGCCTCAAACTCTTGGCCTCAAGCGATCCTCCCACCTTAGCCTCCCAAGTAGCTGGGATTCAGGCATGAGTTACCACGCTTGGCAACTATTCTTTTTTTCATTCAGCCTTTTCAACCAGTCTGGACCCTCGAAACTATTATCATTATGACTTTTATTATGACTGGTTTATGTCAGCCTCTCCTACAAGAGGGTGAACTTCTCAATAGGCAGAACTGATCTCATTCATCTCTGCCTCCTTAACCCCTAGCACAGAGACTGGCATATAGCAGAACTAAACAGATGATAAATTGGTAAAATCAGGTAATAATATCTTAATTACCATGCCATTTGCTCTAGTGGAAGCCTTGTCAATGATTTATTTTGCTTCAGAGGTTAAACTATAAAAGTTGATATCCTTTATTTACCTTAGTAATAAACTTGAACTATCAGGCTCTCTAATCCCGAAATTTTTTATTTTTAAATGTGTTGTAAGGCTAGTCAAGTGCAGCAGTGAGGAGGGGGAAAAGGGTAGAACAAGGGGTTCAATCTGTAACTGACTGTGAACATTCAATGCGATAACTCACTACCTTCAGACCAGCTGATTTTTTTTTTTTTTTCTGAATCTTGCTCTGTCGCCAGGCTGGAGTGCAGTGGTGCAATCTCGGCTCACTCCAACCTCCACTTCCTAGGTTCAAGTGATTCTCCTGTCTTAGTTTCCTGAGTAGCTGGGACTACAGCTGTGCACCACCACGTCCAACTAATTTTTGTATTATTAATAGAGATGGGGTTTCACCATGTTGGCCAGGATGGTCTCGATCTCTTGACCTCATGATCCACCCCCCTCAGCCTCCCAAAGTGTTGGGATTACAGGCATGAGCCACCGCGCCTGGCCTGAAAAAGAAAAGACTAATTCTGGGCTTAAAAAGTATTCAGTTAGACATCTGCAGCAGAGAAATTCTTTTAAACAGGTCACAGCCCAAAGCCCATTGAATAGTTCATCTGCTTCCAGCCCATGATGACTGAAGCTGAGGACACAGGAATGCCCATCCTGCCTGCTGGGGATACCACCTTCCTCTAGGTGTTGTAAGCCAGGCATTGCAGTAGGTGAAACTGCAAGCCCCCATCTAATTCCCAAAAACACCCTTGTTGCAAGTGGAGTTCTCCAGAAGCAGACTGCAGAGAACGGAGTGCAGGAAGATTCCCAAGGAGAGCCTCGGGATGAACACCTATGGAGAAGGTGGCAGTGGGATCAGGCAGATGGAGAGGTTGGCTGCGATGCAGTCACAACCAGGCCTCCACTGAGCCCACGGGGAACTCTGAAACTGGGATGGCCCTTCAGAGTTATCCCTAGCCAGAGCATGGACCAGGCCTTTATATCTTCCCCTTTGATGAGGTAGGCTGCCCCTAAGATGGGACATAACCTTGGGTAAGGCAGCTGTCCCCAGGGAGGCCATCAGCAGCAGCAGTCTCGGTAACTGGGGATTAAGACCTTCCGTCCGGGCCGGGCGCGGTGGCTCACGCCTGTAATCCCAGCACTTCGGGAGGCCGAGGCGGGCGGATCACGAGGTCAGGAGATGGAGACCATCCTGGCTAACACGGTGAAACCCCGTCTCTACTAAAAATACAAAAAAATTAGCTGGGCGTGGTGGCGGGAGCCTGTAGTCCCAGCTACTCCTGAGGCTGAGGCGGGAGAATGGCGTGAACCCAGGAGGCGGAGCTTGCAGTGAGCCGAGATCGCGCCACTGCACTCCAGCCTGGGCAACAGAGCCAGACTCCGTCTCACAAAGAAAAAAAAAAAAGATCTTCCGTCCGAGCGTGGGTCTCTGCTCAGTCCAGCATCCACTGTAACCTTGAATGACCTGTGCAGCTTCTCAGGTGCATGTGGGACACCTGGATGCTCAGGGCCTGGAGAGAAGGACTAAGTAGGGTGACTTGGAGAAAGCTCTGCATTCAAATCTTGGCTCTGCCACTTATCTGCTGTGTCTGTTTAGGTTAGTACCAAACTTTCTGAGTCTCGGTTTCTTCATTTGTAAAATGGCAATAATATCCACCCCACAGGGTTTTTAAAAAGATCAAAGAAGTATAGAACATGTTCTGACACAGTCCAATCTTTTGTAAATGGTGCTGGTAATGGGTGACCATAGTAATTGTTGCTATCTCAGCAGCCACAGAGGCAAGATGATCCCCTGGTATCTATGCCAGAACTCCCAGAAGGGAGCTATGCCAAAGTCTAGGTCAAAAGCTATTAGGTATATGGACTGCTGGGCCCCAGGGGTTCTGAGAGAGTGGCTACACATCTTCTTAAATCCCAGGCCAGTGTCCTGCTGGGATCAAGGACACTGCTGTAGAGACGTTATCAGGAACAAAGGACAATACTGGGAAAAGCGGTTTCAGCTGCTCTTGCTAAAAGAACACATGGCATCCTCCATGTGCCAGGCACGGAGAGGGTGGCACCGTGGGCAGGTGGGACAGTCTCTGTGCAGGCTGCGGGCATCTTCATACTGCTGTCCTGTCCATGGGGTGTGACCACATGACCGATGAGAGGGGCTTAGATTTCTCTGTCTCCTCTTTCAGTCGACAAGTAGAAAGCTACCTACCTGGGACCCCTTCCAGGCACATGGGGAGTGCAAAACGTAACACCAAAATCAAGGCTGAGGGTGGATGCTGGAATTCTGACCTCCCCTTTGGGGGCTGGATTGCGAACTTCCCTTGGGGGCTGGAGAATTTGATGGTGCTGAGATTGCTTGTTCTTGCCACTCTCCCACAGAGGAGGTCCCATATGGGTTCTGGAATCAGAAAAGCCTACTTCCTGAGTTTGAATCCAGTCTTCATCCTTCAGCTGTGGGACCCTGGACAAGAACCAACGTCTTCCAGCAGAGATCACCAAGAACACACTTGCAGTTGAATAAGCTGGGTTTATTAATTACTGCAGTGAGAGAGAATACACACCAGGGTGTCTCAATAAGAGGGTGTTAGACAGAACCTGTGATAGAATTGGGGTTGGTTTGAGTGATTTGGGGGAGGGTAAGTGTATTAGTCCATTTTCACGCTGCTGATAAAGACATACCTGAAACTGGGAAGAAAAAGAGGTTCAACTGGACTTACAGTTCCACGTGGCTGGGGAGGCCTCAGAATCATGGCGGGAGGTGAAAGGCACTTCTTACATGGTGGTGGCAACAGAAAATGAGCAAGAAGCAATAATGGAAACCCCTGACAAAACCATCAGATGTTATGAGACTTACAACCACAAGAATAGCACAGGAAAGATCAGCCCCCCCCCCCATGATTCAATTATCTCCCCCTGGGTCACTCCCACAACCCATGGGAATTCCAGGAGATAAAATTCAAGTTGAGATTTGGGTGGAGACACAGCCAAACCATATCAGTAAGGAAGTGGCAGTTTACTTTCAATTGGCAGCTGTAAGAAACTGGGGGCAATTCTGTGACTCAATGTCTCAATAAATCACATCTATAAGGAAGGGAGATGGCCACAAGGATATAGCTGTAGTAGGAAAAGAAGTAATAGTCACTCATTTTGGCCAAGAGGGGGTGTCTGGTATTTCACGGTGGTACAGTGACGTTGTTTTTGTCTGTGCTTAAAAAAAATATGATGTGGTCTTGCTTTGTCTCATTTTATCACAGTGTCAGAGTAACTTTGTCTGAGGTCAGCACCCTGTGAGGGTGTTTATGTCCCGGAGGAGAAGAACACAGGTTAGCTGTGAATGGAAGGCCAGCTCCCAAATCTCAGGGGCTTTTTTCCTTCCTCACAGGTTACTAAATCCTTCCATGTGTAAATCTCTCCACCACAAAATGGGGGTAAGAAGGCCGGGCACGGTGGCTCATGCCTGGAATCCCAGCACTTTGGAAGGCCAGGGCGAGTGGATCACCTGAGGTCAGGAGTTTGAGACCAGCCTGACCAACATGGTGAAACCCCATCTCTACTAAATACAAAAAATTAGTCGGGCATGGTGGCAGGTGCCTGTAATCCCAGCTACTTGGGAGGCTGAGGCAGGAGAATTGCTTGAACCCAGGAGGTAGAGGTTGCAGTGAGCCTAGATTGTGCCATTGCACTCCAGCCTGGGCAACAAAAGCAAAACTCCATCAAATAAATAAATAAATAAATAAATAAATAAATAAATAAATAAAATGACGGTAAGAGCTCTACCTTGTAGGGCAGTTTTGAAGAATGCATAAGATGATGTGACACAGAGGCCAATAGCTCATTTCATGTTATTCTCCCCCCACGAACCCCATGAGAACACCACACAGCTGCTGCTCGAACACCAATTTTATAGGTTGGGAAACTAGATGGAAAAGGTCAGTGCATTCTGATGGAAATCAGAAGTGAAATAATCATCCATGCCAAGACTACAACTGAGCTTCCCATTTTGAGTGCCAGCAGTAAATAGCCACTGGCAATTGACACGGGGTGGCCGGCTCGGCACAGGGTCACAGTGGGGTTGGAGCACTGTCCAGGACCTGGTTGGTAGGGGTACCGGGGTCACCATGGGGACCTGGGGGGTGGGGAGTGGTCATCAGTGGAACCGTGATGCCTGTGTTTCACTTGGCAGCTTTCACACTGAGCTCACAGAGAGATGGCCTTAGGCACAGAATCCAGACAGCACCCCTGGGAATAGAGAGTGTACCCTGACTCTGGGTCAGGGACTGAGCAGGGACCAGAACCAACTTCTTTTCATTCCCAATGATCATCTTGTCTGCTAATAATGGAGTTCATCACCAGTGAGAGCTCCAGAATAAAGCCCACCCAGGCTTTTCCCCAAATTATACCCTCTCCCTGGTAATTGCAGAGTTGTTCAGGGCCTGCTTCTGGCTTGTAAGAGCATTTCCAGGAAAACCAGATTGAGTACCATCTCTCACTTAGTAGAACAAAAGGAAAGTTGCATACTTTGAAGGCTCAGCTTCTCCAGTAGAAAGTAACCCGTGGGGCTATAAAAAGGCACCAGGTATGGTATCCCAAGTCAGTTCCTTCTCAGCTGTATGGATTTAGGAATACATTCAGCCTCAACATGCTCAGCTGTAAAATGGGAATAACAAAACTGCACTACCCTTAATATTCCCAAAGACTGTTGCAAAAATGACCTTTACGGATTTACACATAAAAAGAATTGCACAATAATAAATATTTCCTACACAGTGATTTTGTTTACCAGCAAATAAAGCAGATTTGATACAAAATAAAAAGGTCATATATTATAACTAAAGTCTCCTTGGTGATATAACTAAGGTTCTTCTTTAATGTTACCTAATGATAGTTAAATTCAGGAATCTGCTATTTCAGAAGTCACCAAAAAACATCTGGGATGTCTGGGCTCTGCTTAGTAAGGAAGAGAAGTTGACTCTTACATATTATTTGATCCATCCATTGGCTATAGTTTGTATATTGTTCCCCACCAAATCTCATGTTGAATTGTAATCCCTAATGCTGGAGGTGGGGCCTGGTGGAAAGGTCCCACCTGGTGGAAAGACCTGGTGACAGGTCTGCTCATGGGGGCAGACCTGTCATAACTTTGTGCTGTCTTCAGAGGGTTAGTTCTCATGAGATCTGGTCATTTAAAAGTGTGTGGCACCTTCTCCCCGACCCTGCTCCCATTCTCATCATGTGACGTACCTGCTTGTCCTTCGCCTTCTGCCTTGATTGGAAGCTTCCTGAGGCCTCCCCAGAAGCAGATGCCACTATGCTTCCTGTACAGCCTGCAGAAACATGAGCCAATTAAACCTCTTTTCTTTGTAAATTTCCCAGTCTCAAGTGTTTCTTTATAGCAGTGCAAGAACAGTCTAATAAACCATTCAACAAAGATTTATGGAGTATCTACTCAGTGCCAGCATCAGTTCTAGGAGATGGGATAGAAATTGGGGAATAAATTCATCAAGAAGCCCTGGAAACCAACTCTTCAGGCTGCAGAGTGACTGAAATTACTCTTTCTCTGGCCCTGACCATCCACGGCCCATCTCAGGCTGCAGATATCAGATCTCCAGCGGGGCCCAAAGGGCTTCATCCATACATGTCCTTATGGATGAAGGTCCTTATGAAGTTGCCACGAAGATTACAGCCTGGACTATAACCTTGGGCTGAAAGTGGCTGAAAGCAAGACAGGATAGATGCTACTAAGGAGGGTCCCGGGTTGGGGTAGCCTCCTCACCCCATCTGAGGGAGCAGCTGAGTTCTGGTCAGCTTTTCTTCTTCACACAGTACCAGGGCTGAATAGAGCTCATCCTCATTGTATGATATTCGCTTACAGAAGCTCCACATTCTCATCTCTGCAGTGTGAAACTCCAAGCCGCTTCCCTGAGCTGAGGCAAATGGTCTGACCCTAGGGTGCTCCGCCCTCTTCCATTTTCTTCCCCAGTCAGGCAATCTGGAAGACACTAGAATCCAGAGGAGTCTATTTCCCAAAGTCTGAATCATTTTGCTCGCTCTAGTCCAATGCCATTGTTGGCCTTGGGTGAAGGCAGAGGTGATCAGCAGAATAAGTCAAGTTGGGCTTGGGCTTAGGGACACTAGTCAAGTTGAGCTTGCGATTAGGGACAGGACATTTGGTTCTTTTTCTAGGTCTCCTCCTACCAGTATGCAGTCCTTCTGAGGTCACCTCTGGGACTTCAGGGTCACACTCTGCCCTGAATGTTCCCCCAGCTGCACTGTGACCAACCTTGCCCCAACCTCAGCCTCTTGCCCAGATACAACCCTGAGAACTGGTAGTTAATGGTCAAACCTGACAAGACAGTGGAGCTGGTACTCCTGCCCCAGCTTGCAGATCTCTGCTTCCTGCCACTGCTTACTTGAACATGGGCTTCTGAGAACCACAGTTTTCTTTCTCTCAGGTCATCAAACAGATAATGATCTGCTCAAACACACACACATATAAAGGCACACAAATCCACACATAAGGGCACACAATTTATACACACATAAGCACACACACACACATCCCTCAAAGCACAAACTTTAATTTCCAGAGTCATGATGTATAGTGAAGAGGAAACATGCCTTTTGAAGAATGCGCAGCCTGCCCAGCTCCCCAGCCCACTGCAGAGCAGGTTCATTCCCCTTTGTTCTTCTTCCTGTTTTAAGACTGTGTCCCTATCGGCGCATAAGAAATAGGTCCATTACAGAGTCATCCACCCGCCCCTAATTACCCATCACTTAATCCTCAAAGACCTGGCAGAAGCTTCCATTATTCCCTCTAGGCTCTTTGGGTCAGGTCACATTCTTGAGATCTTTTATACTCTTGTCCAGATAACCTCTGAGGGCTTTGCTTGTCCGGTTAGGCAGGCAATGAAATAATCATTTTCGCCAGGATCACTCTGCAGAACATAAATGTCGGTGAGTCTGTGGAAGGGAAAGTCTGTGTGCCTGGGTGAGCTCGTTAAGAAACAGTCCAGGCACACACTGCACAGTCCTCCCGAGGTCACCTCTGGGACTTCAGGGTCACACTCTGCCCTGAGTGCTCCCCCAGCTGTGCTGTGACCGGCCTTGCTCTGGCTTCAGTCTCTTGCCCAGACACAAGCCTGAAGACTAGCAGTTAATGGTCAAGCCCAACAAGACAGTGGAGCTAGGACTCCTGCTCCAGCTTCCAGATCTCCACTTACCTGGACATGGGCTTCTGAGACCCCCAGCCCAGAGAGGGTAGGCTGAGCCTGCAGGGCTCATGACCCTGGATCCCCAAGCTCGAGTTCCCCAAATCAAGGGCAGCAAGCAGCCCCGTGGTTTGTATCCTGTAGTTCTTTTCAAAACACCTAGAGGGCCCAGCATGGTGGCTCACACCGGTAATCCCAGCACTTTGGGAGGCCAAGGTGAGCGGACCACTTGAGGTCAGGAGTTTGAGACCACCCTGGCCAAGATGGAGAAATCTTGTCTCTACTAAAAATACAAAAAATTAGCCAGGCATGGTGGTGCGTGCCTGTAATCCCAGTTACTTAGGAGGCTGAGGCAGGAGAATCACTTGAACCCAGGAGGCAGAGGTTGCAGTGAGCCGAGATCATGCCACTGCACTCCAACCTGGGCAGCAGAGCGAGACATCGTCTCGAAGCAAACAAACAAACACCTAGAAAACTTTTGCTCCCAGCTAGAATTCATGTTGAGATGGAAGGACTCGAAGAGGAATAGAGCAGAGACCAGCCCTGGGGTGGCGCCTCAAGCCCTAGGTAAGAAGACATGCCTATGGTGGAGTTTCCAAGGCAGGAGATAGGAAATCCCAAAAGGCCAGGGAGATGGCAGCCCTACTTGGCTTGGCATTGGTCAGTCTACAGTTGGAGTTTGGGGTCCTGGTGTTCCAGCTCTGGAGCTTGCTCCTTTGGGAGCCCCCTTGAACAGAGAAGGGTGAGGGCTTCACAATCACTTCTGGCAGGGACAGCCAAGTGCTGACTCAAGGGTGGCTGGCCTGGAGCCCAGCAGATACTAGACTTAAACATCCACAGTCAGCGGAGAGCAGGGTTAGGCTCCAGATGGCAGAGCTGGGGCCCCTCGATAGACGGAACAGGGGGGTGGCCTCTTCCCCACAGGAAGGCAGCCTTGTCCAGAGCTGGAGATGGTGCTCTCCTGAGGGCACATAGGCCCTGTTCCTGGAGGGGTGGAACTGGGGTCCCGACCCCAGGGCGGCACCTTGGCAGAACTACTCTGGGAAGTACCCTTCCGTGGGAAGCTAGGCTCAGTCAACTTTGAGGTCTCTCCCACTCCAGAAGGCCTTGGTTCTGGGTATGTGAATGGGCTAAATTACTTATTGAGTGGAGGGTCTTAGCCTTCCCAGCAGCATCAAAGCCTCTTGTCCCTGCGGGGCATTCCTAAGTAGCTTTTATTCTTTTATCTTGGGCTTTGAAGGGAGAACAATAATCCCGTGCATAAATTAAAACATCTTGTAGTAGCCACAGGCTTTGAACATACCCTTCGCCCTCCCTAGCACCCTGCAGGCTCCCAGAGGCTCCTTGGGCTGGAAATGGGAGCAGTAGGCATCTAACATCTGGCTCAGCCCCTACTGGGCACCAAAGCCCTTTGGCAAAGGGAGCAATTGGCACTTGGGACAGTTGGATTTGACTTCCAGTCACTTGGAACCTTCCATAATAGCCATGACTTCAGGAGATTCTATGAAGACATGATGAGACCACGGCCACCTTGATGCCTTTCCAAGATGTCTTGTCTTAGGTGCAGTAGCATTTCCAGTGAAGTCATTTCTAAGGGGAACCCCTTCCCATTTCTCAGTTCCTGAATAAACCAGAAGTTAAAATGGTTTAAAGAAACCACTTGGCCAGGCACGGTGGCTCACACCTGTAATCCCAGCACTTTGGGAGGCCGGGGCAGGCAGATCACAAGGTCAAGAGATCAAGACTATCCTGGCTAACACGGTGAAACCCCGTCTCTACTAAAAATACAAAAAATTAGCCAGGCGTGGTGGTGGGCGCCTGTAGTCCCAGCTACTTGGGAGGCTGAGGCAGGAGAATGGCGTGAACCCGGGAGGCGGAGCTTGCGGTGAGCCGTGATCGCGCCACTGCACTCCAGCCTGGGTGACAGAGTGAGACTCCATCTCAAAAAACAAACAAACAAACAAACAAACAAAAAACCACTTGTCATCTGGATCAGTTAGTTAAGCAACTGGTTAAACTACTCTGGGTCTCAATTTTCTCATCTGACAAATGAAGATCACATAATCCAGCACAGATCCAGCACTGGCATTCTGTGCTCCTGGGACTGGTTCTTTGTGGTGTCTGTGTGCTCAGCTCCAGGGAATCAGCCCTCAGCCCTGCTTGAAATAAAGCAGAGAAAGACATCCCTCCCCAGTGGGACACTGGGACCACTGACTCCTCTGGGTTTTCCAAGCCATTGGACCAGAGTTCTCAAAGCAGATTGCCAACTGGAAGTGTTGAAGCCAAGGCTAAGCCATCTCTAGTAAAGGACACTATAGAGAGGGCTTCTTGTTTGGGACACACACACATGCATGCACACACACACACACACACACACACACACACATGCACTCCTTTCAGAACACAAACCACCTCTGATTCAACTTGGAATTCCTAGTTTTAAGCACAAGGCGTGGCATAAGGTAGTTGCTCCTTAAAGAGGTGGTGATGGGTGAACAGAAAATGAAAGAATAAAAACCAATAAAACCTACTGAGATTATCCTGCCACTGTCCTGAAAACGTGCCATGTCCCATTCCAGTTGCTCCTCACATCTTTAATCTGAATGAATGTTTACTTAATAACTAAAATCTCTTAAGAATTTTATGGGAGAGAGATAGCAGGGGTCCAGGAGGGTGACCTGGATTCCTACTCCTGCTCCTGATGAGCTGTGTGACCTTGAACAACCACCCAGCCTCGATGGGCCTCAGTTTCCATCTTTAAAATAAGAGGTTTGGACCAAATAACCTTAGATGTCCTGCTTCCTTCTGGCAGTTTATGAAAATTAAAATCAATAATATCTTACAGAAAAAAAATCAATTCTAATAATGACTTCTTTCAAACTGTAAAACATCTACCTTCCTAATCTGTGTTTTCTATTTGTTCAATTGAATACACATTTTTAGTTTTTTAAAAAGCAGTGGCAAAGGTTAAGAATGACTCTGGGCCACCTTTAAAAATCTGATGAGTGCTTGTCCTATTACCTCTGCCAAAAGGGTCCAGGGGCACAGGCATGACTGCTTAACCGAACACCCTGAATTACACCTGGAAACTCACAGATGAGCCTTTCAAAAAGATTTTGAACCCCACTGGCTCCATCCTGAGCTCCACTCTGGGCTCCACCCAAGAGCAGCAATAAACTACGAGAGCTGAGCAGCCTGGGCATAGCTTTCGAGGCCCCTTCTGATACAGTTTGCACGTGTGCTCCCTCCAAATTTCACGTTGAAATGTGATTGCCAACGTCGGAGGTGGAGCCTGGTGGGAGGTGATTGGATTATGGAGGCAGATCCCTTGTGAATGGTTTGACACCATCCCCTTGGTGATAAGTGAGTTCTCACTCAGTTCACTTGGGACCTGGTTGTTTTTAAAAGAGTCTGGGACCTCCACCTTCTCGCTCTCTTGTTCTGGCTCTCACTATGTGACACCACTATGATTGGAAGTTTCCTTAGGCCCTCACAAGAAGCAGACGCTGGCACTGTGCTTCCTGTATAGCCTGCTACCCCCCATAGTACTACCCCCCATAGTACTCTTTGCTGATGCCAGTTATCTTCCAACTCTTTAGTGCTAAACTCAAGAATTCTTCTACCTCAGAATGAGCCAGTTAAGCATCTTTTCTTTATAAATTACCCGGCTTCAGGTATTCCTTTATAGTGACATAGAAAGGGACTAACACACCTTCCCAAAGCCTGACCACTCTGTTGTGTTTCAGAGGCAGAGGGAGGTGACTTTACTCAGAATTGAGGGTGACTCTACCAATGACCAGCCCATCCTGCCAGACGTAGGGCAAGTACAGACCCCTGAGATGCAAAGATGTCCCCCTGTGAGTCTCTGGCACCAGGGATCCTACAGGCATGAAAGCTCAGTGGCCTCCTTAAGAGAAATGAACAGGGCTTTGGATACTGAAGGAGAGCCCCAGCCCACCAAGAACAAAGTTCTTGAACCAGAGAGAGAGAAAAATGCCCCTGGTCCCGAGAAGATGCCTGATATGGTTGGGCTTTGTGTCCCCACCCAAGTGTCATCTTGAATTGTAATAATAAACCCCATAATCCTCACGTGTCAAAGGGGAGACCAGGTGGAGGTAATTGAATCACGGGTCAGTTTGCCCCATGCAGTTCTCGTGATAGTGAGTGAGTTCTCGGGAGATCTGATGGTTTTATAACGGGCTCTTTCTCGCTTCCCTCGGCACTTCTCTTTCCTGCTGCCTTGTGAAGAAAGTGCCTTGCTTTCCCTTTCCCATGACTGTAAGTTTCCTGAGGCCTCCCCAGCCATGCTAAACATTGAGTCAATTAAGCCTCTTTCCTCTGGAAATTACCCAGCCTTGGGCAGTTCTTTATAGCAATATGAAAACAGGCTAATACAATGCTCTAGTTGTAACTCATTCTGAGGTAGAAGAATTCTTGAGTTTAGCACTAAAGAGTTGGAAGATAACTGGCATCAGCAAAGAGTACTATGGGGGGTAGGAGGAGTGGGTACTTAATTCTCACCAGCCAAGCAGGCAGATGCCCCAAGTTCCTGGAAAAGGCTGGTGGAGGGTTCCCATGAGAACCATTCTTTTGTGGCCACTATTTACAAAGGATGCCATAAACATACCTTCCCATGCTAAAGACAGCGGCACACAGAGACGAGAGGTGGCAGATAGCTGGCAGTGGCCACTGGCCACTCCCTGAGGTCACTCCAGATCCAGAGCCCGGCAACTGAAGCAGATGCAGATTAGGGCCAAGCAAGAAAGAGGCGACAGCACCGCAAATCCTGAGTGGTTGCCCAGGAGCCCCAGGAGCCCCAGTGAGCCATCCTCAACCCCGCGAAGCAACTCAATTTGCCAGGTGAGTGACCAGAGTCAAGAGCCTTTATTGTTGCCCACACTGTGGGTGGGCAGAACCAGCTGCACAACGCGCCGACCCAGTACAAAATGAAAACTCAGTGCTCCTTGTTCAAGAATTATTAAGCATTTCAGGATGGCAACAGCATTGGGTTACACTAAGTGTGGGGCCCTCCTGAGCTCGTGCCTGTGATGCCAGCCCTGTCTGTGGGGTTTTCTGAGTCTATGTAAGTTCGTCCTACTGGAGTTTGCCTTAATGGTTTGAGGACAAGTTAATAATGCACACCATTTTGAATCTGCGTTGAAAAAAAAAAAAAAAAAGAAACAAAACTACAGCAACTAAGGTACTTCCATTCCACAAATATTTGTTGAGTGCCCATCTCATGCCAGGCACTATTCAAGCTGCTTGGGATACCACAGTGAACAAACGTCGGGGCCACCTGGCGCTTACCTGCCAGCAGGGGAAGAAGCATCTGGCTTCAGTCTCCCCCCAAAGCTTTTCTGAGACAGCTAGCAGGCCAGCAGACCTGAGTTAGCTCCTTCATTATCAACCTGTATCCCCAGAGAGTTGGACGCTTTAATACTAAATTGTTCTTGGAGTTTTGTTCACATATGTTAACTTCACCTTCCTAACAGGGCCCTAAGCTATTTGTCTTATAGGAAAGTTCCCTATTTAGTCTGTTCAACAAATGTTTACCTAGCACTTGTGCCAGGCCCAGGTCTAGATGCTGGGGATGCACATAATTACAAGACATAGTCCCCCTACTCCAGGAGGTCCCGTTTCAGATGAGAGACATGTAATTAATTAATGACTGCATTAGAGAGGACTAGAACAGGAACAAAGGAAGGAACAGCGTGTTTTGAGCAGAGGAGGGAGATAGAGGAGGTCAGGAAAGCAGATGACACTTGAGTTCCGCTTTGAAGTCTTGGTGGAGACAAACCACAGGCCTGTCTCTTGATAGGGGCCTCTGCAAGGAGTGCCCAGTAGCTAGCTGCAGGCCCCCTGCCTCCCCCTGTAGAAGGGCCTGTTCTCCCCAGCACCTGGAAGGCCCTTCAGCAGGTCTTGCCTTGAGCACCCTGCCCATCTGATACTTGAATTCCCTCCAGAACATCTGAGTCCAGGTCATCCAGCTGTGCTATGAACATGATCAATGACAGGTAGCTAACGGCCTCTGATTTGTGAGCTTTCGGAATATCCCTGTTGCGATAATGCTCTTCCTTCTTTAGAGTCAAAATCCGCCTCTTGAACTTCCCTGTCAGTTCTGCCTTTGAGGCCCACACAGACTTGACTGATCAACTCATTCATTCACCAAATGTTCACTGCCCATCCTTCCAAGGCAGAGCCAGCATGCTGGGTACAGGCCTTGCCTTCAGGAGCTCAGAGTCCAGTGCGTGGCTTTCGGAACGTGATGGATGTGTAGACCAAGGTGCTGGAGAGCACACAGGATGCTGGATTATCCACCCCAGTCCTGAGATGTCAAGAGAAGGCTTCCTCAGGAAGCGATAGCTTCCCCAAGGCCTGAAGTAGTAACACTTGCCTGGGCCCCAAAGGCCCAGAAAAGCAGCCTTTACCTATGAGAAATGGGGAGACTGTTGCCCTTTAAACATCGTGTTTATTCCCGAGAAGAAAATACTGGAGGATTCTAATTGTGGCAGCCCTGCCCCCATCCTGTTTACAGACAACCCCAGACATTAGAGGAGGCATCGCCACAGAGAGCTCCCAGGAATGAGGAATTTCGCTGGGGGCCCTGCCATGCCCCTGTACGTACTTACACAGGCGAGCCTGGTACACAGGAGGTGGACAGCCCACGGTGCATGGAATTGACCAGACAGCCTAGAGTGATTTTCCAAGCGTAAGTCCCCAGCTAGCTTTGCTATAAAGGGCTGATGAAGCCGAGAAAGAAGAGAGTCACAAGGGAAAGACAGGGTGGGCCTGACACCTTCATTTCGGGAAGCAGGTAAGGGAGGGTGTATCTCCTCACCTTCCTCCTCCCACCGGCTCTGAGCCCACAGCTGCAGAGGCCCAAGAGGATGAGTTAGACCAGGATGGGCTTTATTTCTTAAAGTCCCAAAGACTGTGTGTAAGAAGAAGCAGGAAGTCTCTCCAAGAGGGAGCCTTGGCCCCTCCTCAGGGAAGAGCACACAGGTCCCTTCAGTGCTGAGCTCTGAGCCCATCCTGTTGCTCCCACCACAAACCCAGTGTGCACCCTAGCGCCCTGCACCTGCTACACACACCCAGGCAGGTTTCAGAACTGGTGACAGGTAGCAGGAACCAGACTAATTGCCAGGGCACAGGGATCTAGATGGGGGCTGGATCGAATCCCATGTATAGATCTGTAGCCTGTCTGTCCTTGACAGGGAGCCAAAAATGTCCTTTCATTGGGGCCCGAACCCCTTTTCAGTGGCCCCAAGCTCTCCAATTTCTGCACCACCAGGATCTGCTGGGCTAGTCCACCGCCCTCCAGGAAGCAAAGGCAGATGCAGGCTTGAGCCCACCTCGTTGAACTCACATGGCATTTTAACTCTTGGCCTAAAGATGAAGGAGGGGCCTGACAAATCTTAGTGTAATTTGAAGAGGATGAGTCAGTAGCTGGTTCAGGGATCTGTTCTAGATGCTTGTTTTCAGCCTGAGTTCTGAAATCAGACTTGCTGCTTCCAAACAAGGTGAGCATGTGAGCGACTTGACCTCACCTTCTACCACGGACTGCCAGAGTGCAACCTCCCCAGGCCTGGAGACCACCAGGCCACAGACCCAGCTTCTGGCCCAGACACCTCACAACACCTCACATTTGGCACCGTCAAGCCAATTCAGGCATCTATTTCTCAGTCCCTTGGGGAAAAGACCTGCAAAGTGAGACAGGAACAGCCAAGTCTCCATTCAGCAGCTGGTCCTCCCCCAAGACACTGTCCAGATTCCATTAAGGTCAAGCATGACCAGGAACTCAAGTTCAAGGCTGGCTTTCCAAAAACGCTGAAATGCAAGGAGGGTGAACACAGAGGGATTTGCCTTGAATGAAAATTTCCACACTGCACCCCTGCCCGTAGGCTTCTGCCCTGACAATATAATTTTCTGCTCTCATTTAACAAGAAAGTAAAAAAACAAAATTAGAGCCAATCCCGAACAAAAGCCTCTCCTCCAGTCTAATCCTGCAGTCTAATTAAGCTTGGCTTCTACCTCTGGGCCAGGAGAACCAGTTTGCCCAGACTTAAAGCGATTACCAGCTCCCTTGCAGCGGGTTTGGTAGACTGCAGAAATAGAGCTCTGGGCTGGTACTCTTCCAAGTGCTGTGGTCCTATGAGCAAGTCTCCTCACTCCTTTCTTTTCCCATTTCGTGGTGGAGTCCCATGGTTTTGCTGAGCCGCATAAGAAGCAGGGGACTTGCTTTCTCGGGTTACAAATGCAGCAGCTGAGTCCTGGGCCTAGTAAGAGTGGGTCTTGCACACACAGGACAAGGCTGGATCTTTTTAGTATGCATTTCTTGATCATTTATGGGTAATCAGCACTTTTCCTGCCATTCACTTCACCTGGATGTTACTGACTCTCCTTCCGTCTGTGGCTATGTCAGCAAAGCGAGGCTGGGCAGGCTGTCTGTGGCTTTGTGGCCTGGCCAGCCTGCTCCTCATCATGAGACATTGGGTCAACAGACTGGTCTGGTAACAGTTCAGCCTCTGCTGAGGACTTGTGGGCACCATAGGAAGAAAGCCTACTGGTCCCCAGACCCCTGGAGCTTTCCCTTCCGCACTTCAGGGAGTCAGGTTCTGCCACCACTTCTTTTGGAACCTGAATGGTGGTCTCTGTTTTCCTGGGTGCACTCACCTGCCAAATTCATCCTATGCAATTCTCAGAATCTCCAGTTTATCAGTAGCCCTTTATTTTCATTTTTTAAATTTTTATAATTGGAGAACAGGTCTCACTCTGTTATCCAAGCTGAAATGCAGTAACACAATCACAGCTCACTGCAGCCTCGACCTCCCAGGCTCAAATAATCCTCCCATCTCAGCCTCTAGAGTAGCTGGATCTACAGGCATGTGCTACCACTCCCGCACTCCCAGCTAATTTTTTTTTCTTTTTTTTTTTTTATTTTATCAGAAAATTTAATTTCAGCCACATACCCACTGTTAGGACTTTATTTCAGTGCCTAAGGTAGCACATTATATATTGTTGGTTCCTCATGAATATTTATTGCTTGATGAATGTTTACATATTGGTTATCTTCCTTACTCAAATTCAGGGGCTCAAAAATGTTATTCATTTTGTTCATGAAGAAATAGCCCAGAGACCCTTGAACTGGTCAATATTAGTAATGTTGGAAGACACTGTCTAGAAGATTGGTTTCCAAATTCTACTGTGCATCAGATTTATTTGAGCAGATTAAATAAACACACAAATTCCAAGAGCCTCCAAATTCCAAGATTCTAACTCTAACCTGAGTTAGAATCTATGGAAGGTGGGGCTTGAGAATTTGTATTTTAGATATGCAGAAATAGCTGAGGGGATATGATTTGGCTATCGATGTCTGGACTAATGTTTGTGAATTGTTGATTCTTCCAGTTCAGGGATCTTTCTTTATTATTATTTTTTTTCTTCTTTGACTGTGTTTCTTCTTAGCCAATCTAGAGCATGCTGACTTGTTTTTAAAGCTTTTTAAATTTTTATTATTACTATTATTATTATACTTTAAGTTCTGGGATACATGTACAGAACGTGCAGGTTTGTTGCATAGGTATACACGTACCATGGTGGTTTGCTGCACCCATCAACCCGTCATCTACATTAGATATTTCTCCTAATGCTATCCCTCCCCTAGCCCCCCACCCCCTGACAGGCCCCAGTGTGTGATGTTCCCCACCCTCTGTCCATGTGTTCTCATTGTTCAACTCCCAGTCATGAGTGAGAATATGCAGTATTTGGTTTTCTGTTCCTGTGTTAGTTTGTTGAGAATGATGGTTTCCAGCTTCATCCATGTCCCTGCAAAGGACATAAACTCATCCTTTTTTACAGCTACATAGTATTCCATGGTGTATATGTGCCACATTTTCTTTATCCAGTCTATCACTGATGGGCATTTGGGTTGGTTCCAAGTCTTTGCTATTGCGGATAGTGCCACAATAAACATACATGTGCATGTGTCTTTATAGTAGAATGATTTATAGTACTTTGGATATATACCCACTAATGGAATTGCTGGGTCAAATGGTATTTCTAGTTCTAGATCTTTGAGGAATCGCCACACTGTCTTCCACAATGGTTGAACTAATTTACACTCCCACCAACAGTGTAAAAGCATTCCTATTTCTCCACATCCTCTCCAGCATCTGTTATTTCCTGACTTTTTAATGTTCACCATTCTAACTGGCATGATATGGTATCTCATTGTGGTTTTGATTTGCATTTCTCTGAAGACTAGTGATGATGAGCTTTTCTTCATATGTTTGTTGGTCACATAAATGTCTTCTTTTGAGAAGTGTCTGTTCATATCCTTCACCCACTTTTTGATGGGGTTGTTTTTTGTTTTTGTTTTTTTCTTATAACTGTTTAAGTTCCTTACAGGTTCTGGATATTACACCTTTGTCAGATGAGTAGATTGCAAAAATTTTCTCCCATTCTGTAGGTTGCCTGTTCACTCTGATGATAGTTTATTTTGCTGTGCAGAAGCTCTTTAGTTTAATTAGATACCATTTGTCAATTTTGGCTTTTGTTGCCGTTGCTTTTGGTGTTTTAGTCATGAGGTCTTTTCCCATGCCTATGTCCTGAATGGTATTGCCTAGGTTTTCTTCTAGGATTTTTATGGTTTTAGGTCTTACATTTAAGTCCATCTTGAGTTAATTTTTGTATAAGGTATAAGGAAGGGGTCCAATTTCAGTTTTCTGCATATGGCTAGCCAGTTTTCTCAACACCATTTATTAAAACAGGAATCCTTTCCCCATTGCTTGTTTTTGTCAGGTTTGCCAAAGATCAGATGGTTGTAGATGTGTGGCATTATTTCTGAGGCCTCCGTTCTGTTCCATTGGTCTATATATCTGTCTTGATACCAGTACCATGCTCTTTTGGTTACTGTAGCGTTGTAGTATAGTCTGAAGTCAGGTAACATGATGCCTCCAGCTTTGTTCTTTTTGCTTAAGATTGTCTTGGCTATATGGGCTCTTTTTCGGTTCCATATGAAATTTAAAGTAGTTTTTTTCGAATTCTGAGAAGAAAGTCAATGGTAGCTTGATGAGGATAGCATTGAATCTATAAATTACTTTGAGCAGTATGGCCATTTTCACAATATTGATTCTTCCTATCCATGAGCACGGAATGTTTTTCCATTTGTTTGTGTCCTCTCTTACTTCCTTGAGCAGTGGTTTGTAGTTCTCCTTGAAGAGGTCCCTCACATCCCTTTTAAGTTGTATTCCTAGGTATTTTATTCTCTTTGTAGCAATTGTGAATGGGAGTTCACTCATGATTTGGCTCTCTGTTTATCTATTATTGGTGTATAGGAATGCTTGTGATTTTCACGTTAATTTTACATTCTGAGACTTTGCTGAAGTTGCTTATCAGCTTAAGGAGATTTTGGGCTGAGACGATGGGGTTTTCCAAATATACAATCATATCATCTGCAAAAAGAGACAATTTGACTTCCTCTCTTCCTATTTGAATATCCTTTATTTTTCTCTTGACTAATTGCCCTGGCCAGAACTTCTAATACTATGTTGAATAGGAGTGGTGAGAGAGGGCATTCTTGTCTTGTGCTGGTTTTCAAAGGGAATGCTTCCAGCTTTTTCCCATTCAGTATGATATTGGCTGTGGGTTTGTAATAAATAGCTCTTATTGTTTTGAGATATGTTCCATCAATACCTAGTTTATTGAGTGTTTATAGCATGAAGGGGTGTTGAATTTTATTGGAGGCCTTTTCTGCATCTATTGAGATAATCATGTGGTTTTTGTCATTGGTTCTGTTTATGTGATGGATTATGTTTATTGATTTGCATATGTTGAACCAGCCTTGCATCCCAGGGATAAAGCCAACTTGATAGTGGTGGATAAGCTTTTTGATGCACTGCCAGATTCAGTTTGCCAGTATTTTATTGAGGATTTTCACATCGATGCTTATCAGGGATATTGGCCTGAAATTTTCTTTTTGGGTTCTGTCTCTGCCAGGTCTTGACATCAGGATGATGCTGGGCTCCTAAAATGAGTTAGGGAGGATTCCCTCTTTTTCTATTGTTTGGAATAGTTTCAGAAGGAATGGTACCAGCTCCTCTTTGTACCTTTGGTAGAATTTGGATGTGAATCTGTCTGGTCCTGGGCTTTTTTTGGTTGGTAGGCTATTAATTACTGCCTCAATTTCAGAACTTGTTACTAGTCTATTCGGGAATTCAACTTCTTCTGGTTTAGTCTTGGGAGGGTGTATGTGTCCAGGAATTTATCCATTTCTTCTAGATTTTCTAGTTTATTTGCATATAGGTGTTTATAGTATTCTTTGATGGTAGTTTGCATTTCTGTGGGAACAGTGGTGATATCCCCTTTATCATTTGTGTGTGTGTGTGTTTACTTGATTCTTCTCTTTTCTTCTTTATTAGTCTGGCTAGTGGTCTATCTATTTTCTAATCTTTTCAAAAAACCAGCTCCTGGATTCATTGATTTTTTTAAGGGTTTTTTGTGTTTCTTATCTCCTTCAGTTCTGCTCTGATCTTAGTTATTTCTTGTCTTCTGCTAGCTTTTGAATTTGTTTGCTCTTGCTTCTCTAGTTCTTTTCATTGTGATGTTAGGGTGTTAATTTTAGATCTTTCCTGCTTTCTCCTATGGGCATTTAGTGCTATAAATTCCCCTGTATTAAAAACGCTGCTTTAGCTGTGTCCCAGAGATTCTGGTACATTGTGTCTTTGTTCTCATTGGTTTCAAATAACTTATTTATTTCTGCCTTCATTTCGTTATTTACCCAGTAGTCATTCAGCAGCAGGTTGTTCAGTTTCCATGTAGTTCTGTGGTTTTGAGTGAGTTTCTCAATCCTGAGTTCTAATTTGATAGAACCATAGTCTGAGAGACTGTTATGATTTCTGTTATTTTGCATTTGCTAAGGAGTGTTTTATATCCAATTATGTGGTCAATTTTAGAATACGTGCGATGTGGTGCTAAGAAGAATGTATATTCTGTTGACTTGGAGTGGAGAGTTCTGTAGATGTCTATTAGGTCCACTTGGTCCAGAGTTGAGTTCAAGTCCTGAATATCCTTGTTAATTTTCTGTCTTATCAATCTGTCTAATAATGAGAGTGGGGTGTTAAAGTCTCCCACTATTATTGTGTGGGAGGCTGAGTTTCTTCATAGGTCTCTAAGAACTTGCTTTATGAATCTGGGTGCTTCTGTATTGGGTGCATATATATTTAGGATAATTAACTCTTTTTGTTGCATTGATCCCTTTACCATTATGTAATGCCTTTCTTTTACTTTTTTTTTTTTTTAATCTTTGTTAGTTTAAAGTCTGTTTTATCAGAGACTAGGATTGCAACCCCTGCTTTTTTTTTGCTTTTTTTTCTTGGTAAATGTTCCTCCATCCCTTTATTTTGAGCCTATGTGTGTCTTTGCATGTGAGATGGGTCTCCTGAATACAGCACACCAATGAGTCTTGACTCTTTATCCAATTTGCCAGTCTGTGTCTTTTAATTGGGGCATTTAGGCCAGTTACATTTAAGGTTAATATTGTTATGTGTGAATTTGATCTTGTCATTATGATGCTAGCTGGTTATTTTGCCCATTAGTTGATGCAGTTTCTTCATAGTGTCAATGGTCTTTACAATTTGGTGTGTCTTTGCAGTAGCTGCTACTGGTTTTTCCTTTCCATATTTAGTGCTTCCTTCAGGAGCAGGCCTGGTGGTGACAAAATGTCTTAGCATTTTCTTGTCTGTAAAGGATTTTATTTCTCCTATGTTTATGAAGCTTAGTTTTGCTGGATATGTAATTCTGGGTTGAAAATTATTTTCTTTAAGAGTGTTGAATATTGACTCCCACTCTCTTCTGGCGTGTAGGGTTTATACAGAGTGATCTGCTGTTAGTCTGATGGGTTTCCCTTTGTGGGTAATCCGGCCTTTCTTTCTGGCTGCCGTTAACAATTTTTTCTTCATTTCAACCTTGGTGAATCTGACAATTACGTGTCTTGGGGTTGCTCTTCTTGAGGAGTATCTTTGTGGTGTTCTCGGTATTTCCTGAATTTGAATGTTGGCCTGCGTTGCTAGGTTGGGGAAGTTTTCCTGGATAATAGCCTGAAGAGTGTTTTCCAACTTGGTTCCATTCTCCCTGTCACTTTCAGATACAACAATCAAACGTAGGTTTGGTCTTTTCACATAGCCCTATATTTCTTGGAAGCTTTGTTCGTTCCTTTTCATTCTTTTTTCTGTAATCTTGTCTTCATGCTTTATTTCATTAAGTTGTTCTTCAATCTCTGATATTCCTTTCTTCCGCTTGATCGATTCAGCTATTGATATTTTTGTGTGCCTCACAAAGTTTTCGTGCTGTGTTTTTCAGCTCCATCAGGTCATTTATGTTCTTCTCTAAACTGGTTATTCTAGTTAGCAATTCCTCTAACTTTTTTTCAAAGTTCTTAGCTTCCATGCATTGGGTTAGTACATGATCCTTTAGCTCGGAGGAGTTTGTTACTACTCACCTTCTGAAGCCTACTTCTGTCAATTCGTCAAACTCATTCTCCATCCAGTTTTGTTCCCTTGCTGGTGAGGAATTGTGATCCTTTGGAAGAGAAGAAGTATTCTAGGTTTTGGAATTTTTAGCCTTTTTCCACTGCTTTTTCCTCATCTTCCTGGATTTATCTGCCTTTGGTGTTTGATGTCAGTGACCTTCGATGGGATTTCTGTGTAGACGTCCTTTTTGTTGATGTTGATGCTATTCCTTTCTGTTTGTTAGTTTTCCTTCTAACAGTCAGGCCCCTCTGCTGTAGGTCTGCTGGAGTTTGCTGGAGGTCTACTCCAGACCATGTTTGCCTGGGTATCACCAGCACAGGCTGCAGAAGAGCAAAGATTACTGCCTCTTCCTTCCTCTGGAAGTTTCGTCCCAGAGGGGTACCCACCAGATACCAGCCGGAGCTCTCCTGTATGAGGTGTCTGTCAACCCTTGCTGGGAGGTGTCTCCCAGTCAGGAGGCACAGGGATCAGGGACTCACCTGAGAAGGCCGTCTGTCTCTTAGCAGAGCTCGAGTGCTGTGCTGGGAGATCCACTCCTCTCTTCAGTGCTGGCAGGCAAGACTGTTTAAGTCTGCTGAAGCTGCACCCACAGCTGCCCCTTCCCCCGGGTACTCTGTCCCAAGGAGATGGGAGTTTTATCAATAAGCCCCTGACTGGGGCTGCTGCCTTTCTTTCAGAGATGCCCTGCCCAGAGAGGAGGAATCTAGAGAGGCAGTCCAGCTACAGTCTTTGCCAAGCTGTTGTGGGTTTCACCCAGTTTGAACTTCCTGGTGGCTTTGTGTACACTGTGAGGGGAAAACCAACTACTCAAGCCTCAGTAAAGGCAGATGCTCCACCCCCCGACCAAGCTCGAGCATCCTGGGTCAACTTCAGACTGCTGTGCTGGCAGTGAGAATTTCAAGCCAGTGGATATTAGCTTTCTGGGATCTGTGGGTGTGGGATCCACTGAGCTAGACCACTTGGCTCCCTGGTGTCAGCCCCCTCTCCAGGCAGTGAATGGTTCTATTTCACTGGCATTCCAGGTGTCACTGCGGTATGAAAAAAAACTCCTGCAGCTAGCTGAGTGTCTGCCCAAATGGCCGCCCAGTTTTGTGCTTGAAACCCACGACCCTGGTGGTGTAGGCATCCAAGAGAATCTCCTGGTCTATGGGTTGTAAAGACTGTAGGAAAAGCATAGTATCTGGGCCTATGCACTATTCCTCAGGGCATAATGCCTCATGGCTTCCCATGTCTAGGGGAGGGAGTTGCCTGACCCCTTGTGTTTCCAGGGTAAGGCGACACCTCACCTTGCTTCTGCTCACCCTCCATGGGCTGCACACATTGTCTAACCAGTCCCAATGAGATGAGCCAGGTACCTCAGTTGGAAATGCAGAAATCACCCTCCTTGTACGTTGATCTCATTGGGCCATCTTGCCAGTCCCCCTACTTTTTTTTTTTTTTTTGTATTTTTTGTAGACACTGGGTTTCACCATGTTGCCCAGGCTGGTCTTGAACTCCTGGGCTCAAGTGATTCACCTGCCTTGGCCTCCCAAAGTGCTAGGATTACAGGTGTGAACTGCCACACCCAGCCTATTATCAAGGGCCCTTTAAAGTGAAATTGGATAACTTAGTAGTTACTAAAAATCTACCATGTGACAGGCCCTGATCTAGATGCTGAGGCTGCAAAAACGTGTATGATATGATGCCCTGGGGAGGTTACAACTGTAAAAATCCTCAATAAACAAGAGTTGTTATTGTTCCATACTCATGTAGTCAACAAAATTTATTCCACTCCTGCTTTGTGCTTAAGGTACTCTGATGAATCCACTCAAGGGAAGGAATCGAGATTTATTGAGGACTTAGAATAAGCTGAGCACTCTGCCGAGTATTTGGTTTGATCTTGTTTAATCTTCAAAATTATTTTACAAATAAAGAACCTGAGGCAGTAGAGGGCAGGAGCAATTGACCCAAGAATGCACAGATAGTGACAGACAGAGACTAGGTTTCTGTCTTGATTTTCCAACTAAACTATACTGCCTGTCCTGCAGCAGCAGGAGATGAAACGATACGATGGGTTCCAGCCTGGGCAATATATCGAGACCACCATCTCCATAGAAAATGTAAAAATTAGCCAGACGTGGTGGCACACACCTAGAGTCCTAGCTACTGAGAAGGCTGAGGCAGGAGGATCCCTTGAGCCCAGGAGTTCAAGGCTGTAGTGAGCTATAAGCACGTCACTACACTTCAGCCTGGGCAACAGAGCAAGTCTGTAAAAAAGAAGAAACTAAAATTACAATGGGATATGTGTTATGACAGAGAGGAAGACCTCCCCCTCTTGCTCCACTCCTAACCCTCTTATTTGAGGTCCCCAGCAAATTTCATGAACTTTGATCTCTTCTATCACCTAACTGGGGATGAGAGGGTTGCACAGGCCCAGGGTAAATCTGGGGCTCAGCTGCTGCTGCTTCCAGGTACCCCTTCATGGTCGTGCTTGCCATTCTGAATTCTTAGTTTATTGATGAAATTACTCACCAGTTGGTCAGTATGTCATGGAAAGAGATTAGGTCATATCAGCCTGCTAGGAAACACTTGGCTTTCTAAGCCTGGTTAGCACTTTTTCCCTTTGAGTTGTTTATACATTCATTGCATTTCATCTTTATTTGTTCTTTCAGATTTGGCAGGTTACCAACTATATAATCTGCAACTTCTACCATTACCCATGAAGTTAAAATTTTGAACAATTCTCCCTTGGCACAGCTAAACCCACCTCAGAGAACACCGGCTGGCTAACTTATGTTGGTGTTATCTTGTGCATTTAGTATGGCTCTCCATTTGGCCTATGATTCTAGACATCTCTGGAGGAAATTTGTAGCCAGAAGATTGCTCAACCAAAGTAAAGGGGGATAGATGGATCTTTCCATTTGCAAAATCAGCCTGGTTATGTGACCAGACATCAGAGTTTCCCATATTTGGCCATTATTGAAGAGTGTATGTTTTACAAGTGATTTTTTAAGCACTCATATAAATATTATTTTTTATACTGTCAGAATCCTATTTAAAATTTTTCTACCATTAAATGGCAAATGCAGTCTTGCATTCCTTTTAGATACCTCCAGAAGGTTTCAATTGTTTATCCAAGGGTCAAACAAGCTCTGGAATTAAATGGAATCAATCCTTAACAAAGTGATGAGTAACTTGCTGCTTGAAACATTTGTTTCTTTCCTTTTCAGGATTGAAAGGAGAAGAAAAATGACAGCCAGAGGGTAGAGATCACCCAGAGTCATAAAAGCCCATGGTCTGTTTTTGTAGCCCTTGGAATTACACATTCAGATCATGACTCCTAAAGTTAAAAACACCGGCCAGTTTTTCAATCCAGGATCCAAAACTTCCCAGCTTCCTCCGACACTTGAAGGTCAGCCCATGGTGACCAGCACTGAGCACACCAGCTACCCAGGTGGTCCTGTGGAGGGTGGCCCACAGCCCTGGAAATGCACTCCTGCTATCTGATTCTCTCAGGATTACCGGGAGTACTTCCCCCAGGACCTTGTTGGGCAGAGCACATTGTGGAGATGGGGTACAGAGAAGCCCTTTTCTCCATGGGTGCTGCCGGTGCCCAAAGCCTGGCCTTCAAGAAGAATAAACTTTCTTTCTCTTTTCTTTTCTTTTTTCTTTTCTTCTCTTTTCTCCTTCCTTCCTTGCTTCCCTCCCTTCCTCCCTCCCTCCCTCTCTCTCTCTTTCTTTCTTTTCTTTTTTTTTTTTCTGGTTTTGCTCTGTTGCCCAGGCTGGAGTGCAGTGGCAGAATCTTGGCTCACTGCAACCTCTGCCTCCTGTCTCCCAGGTTCAAATGATTCCCATGCCTCAGCCTCATGAATAGCTGGGATTACAGGCATGAGCCACCATGCCCAGCTAATTTTTGTATTTTTAATAGAGACGGGGTTTCACCATGTTGGCCAGGCTGGTCTCCAACTCTTGACCTCGTAATCTGCCTGTCTCAGCCTCCCAAAGTGCTGGGATTACAGGTATGAGCCACCATACCTAGCCAAGGATAACTTTCTTAACGTCCCTGTTTCATAGCACAGCCATTCTCTAGCTCATCTTCCTCTCATTGCATATGGAATCTGTTCCAAACTTTTGTCACTTCCTCAGGTCTCTGAGAAGTTGATGCTTCCTAAATTTCTGTAATTTATTTAATTAACTCGTTCATTCAACTACTATTTGAGGTCCTAGGAGACGTTAAGCACTGTGTAGGGCATTAGGAACACAGCAGTGAACGAGCAGACATGGCCCCACGCTTGTTGTGGAGCTTCTAAGCTAGCTCACAGTCCCTTCCAACTCCACTGACTTCCCAGGTCATCCCATCCCTTCTCCAAGCCTTCAGTCACCATCTGTGCCCTGAAAACTCCCTCTTTCCTCAGCTGACCCAGAAATCCATCCAACTGGGCCAGAGAGTGTCACATAGGCATCCTGGCTTCTGGCTGGCAATGAGGACAAGAATCTCCTTACAAAGAGGATGGTTGAACAACCCAGCCAAGACTCATCCCAGAGTGCCTTTATCCTGGGAATACCTGCTCTGATCCCAGCTGAAATCTCCATGCTGGGGACCCTTAGGAAACCATTGCCCCTTCCCACCTGCCTAGGCAGGGATAATAGTCTTCCCTTATATCTCCACAGCAGCACTAAAGCCAGGCTACAGCTTTTAGCAGAACTTTCTTGAAAGTTCCTAGGGAAGAAAATTAATTATCCACCAGGTGGAACTTACAGCTGGATATTGGATATGTTTTCTCCTAGAGTACACTGGCCTGGATGGCTCTCATAGGCTCTCTCTGCCTACCCTGGTCGCCTATGTAGAAAAGAAGTCGCCTCCCCTCCCCGTCTTATCCCCACCCAGAAATACTTTCAACACACCTAGAGCATGTTCTCAGAGAGGGAGGCTGGGAAGGTGGCTCATGCCTGTAATCCCAGCACTTCGGGAGACCAAAGTGGGAGGATCACTTAAGCCCAGGAGTTTAAGACCAGCCTGGCCAACATACTGAGACCTCATCTCTATACAACATTTTTTAAAAATTTAGCTGGGTGTGGTGGCAGGTACCTGTAGTTCCAGCTACTCAGGAAGCTAAGGTGGGAGGATAGTTTAAGCTCAGGAGGCTGAGGCTGCAGTGAGCCAAAATCGTACCACTGTACTCCAGCCTGAGCGACAGAGTAAGATTCTCTCTCAATAAAACAGAGAGGGGAAGGAGGCCCCCTTTCTCTGCTGTTTCTGGTCTTTTGTTTTGTTTTGTTTTTTTTCTTTTTTTGAGTCGGGGTTTCACTCTATTGCCCAGGCTGGAGTACAGTGGTGCTCTCATATCTCACTACAGACTCCCAACTCCTAGGCTGAAGCGATCTTCCTGCCTTAGCCTCCCTCGTAGCTGGGACTGCAGGCACATGCTGCCATGCCCAGATACTTTTTTTATTTTTTATTTTGGTAGAGATGAGAACTCACAATGTTGCCCAGGCTAGTCTGGGACTCCTGGCCTTAAGCAATCCTCCCACTTCAGCCTGCTGAAGTGCTGGGATTACAGGTGTGAGCCACTGTGTAAGGTCCGCTTTCTAAGACCACAGTTCCCATCCCAGGATTTTCTTCTTCCCAAGAAGGTTGTTCTGACAAAGTCCTCTCCCTGCAGGGGGACTTCTTTCATCCATATAGATTGTGGCCTTTCTGCCTGCTGGACACTACACAGTAGTCTAACTCTGTAGAGGAAGTACACATATTGTGATGTGGGGGCGGGCGGGAGGGAAGGAGGTTGAGAAGGACAGTGGCTATTTGCAGAGATACCTTGCACTCAGTATCTATAAAACCAAACTCAACATGTCCTTGTGTGCCCTCCCCACAAATCTACTCATCTTTTGCTTATTCTTGTCTTAAATAATGGCATCAGCATCCTCAAAGTCATCCAAGTCAGAGTCCTGGGGGTCACCCTGGTGCCTCCCACTCAAGTTCCCACACCTTCTTTCTCCTAAATGTCTTTCCAACCTGTCATCTCCTCCCCATATCTGCACCTGGGTTCAGGCCTTCTCATCGCTACAGGAACCAGGGCAAAGTCTCCCTCACTGATCTTCCAGCCTCCAGTTCCCTGCTCCAATCCATCCTCCACACTACAGTCAGTGTGATCTTTCTCAAACTGGAATCCCACCATACATGTAGGATTGTTGTCCTGGAGCCAGACTACCTGTGTTCAAACCTGTATAAGTTTTGTGACCATGGGCAAGTTAATTGACCCCTCTGTGGCTGAGTTTCCTCATTAGTAAAGTGAGGATAATGGTGTCTGCCCCAGAGAGACTGTGGTCAGCTGCTTCTAAAATGGCTTCCAATGAGCCCACCTTCTGGTAGTCATGCCCTGTGTAATACCCTCTCATCATCATCATGATTATGACTTGTTTAGGCACACTACTAGGCTAAAAACTCCAAAAGGGTAAGGACGGTTGCTGTCTGTTTAGCTGCTATATCTGAAGCTCTTAGCATTGTGCTAGGCTCACAATCTTATAGTCAACGATAAAAGAATAAACAGGAAGAAACTGAACTGGGGTCCTCCAGACTCTTACCTCTTGGGCCAGAAAAGGAGCTGCTGAGAGTCGGGGGGCACTCTGAGGGCCCAGGTGCTCCTTCCAGCCAGAAGATGGACCGAGTAAGTAAGGACCACTGAGTGTGAGGTGGACCCAGTTACTTGATTCTAATAACTATAATACAGCAAAATAATGGGTTGGCACTTCCAAGATTAGCTTATGGAAGTCTGACTTCTATCTTGCTCGCGCTCTCTGGCCCTTCTTGCTTGCTCGTGTTGATGAAGCAAGCTGCCATTTGTGAGCTGCCCTGTGGAGAGGCCTACATGGCAAGGAACCGTGGGTGGCCTCAGCCAGTGAGGAACTGAATCCTGCCAGCAGCCGCATGAGTGGGTTTGGAACAGATTCTTCCCCATTTAAGCCTTGAGATAAACCCAGTCCCAGCCAACACCTTGCTTACAGCATCAGGAGAGACCCTGAGCCAGAGGACACAGCTAAGCTGGGCTGCATTTCTGACTCACAGGAACTGTGAGGTAAAATGCATTTTACTCTAAACCACTGAGTTTGGGGATAATGTATTATTAAGTGATGGATAACTAATACAAGGATTAAATAAAATAATGCAGATGAAGAGTTTAGTACAGTGCCTGCTGCATAGTCAATAAATATTAGCTCTCATCATCATCATGATTACGACTTGTTTAAGCACACCACTAGGCTAAAAACTCCAAGAGGGTAAGAACGGTGCCTGTCTGTTTAGCTGCTGTATCTCAAGCTCTTAGCATTGTGCTAGGCTCACAATCTTACAGTCAACGATAAAACAATAAACAGGAAGAAACTGAATTGGGGTCCTCCAGACTTTTGCCTCTTTGGCCAGAAAAGGAGCTACTGAGAGTCGGGGGGTGGCACTCTGAGGGCCCAGGTGCTCCTTCCAGCCAGAAGATGGACCAAGAAAGGACCCAGCAAGCTGGTGCCCAAGGTCCCTTTTGATTTCACAGCCTCCTTGAGGCCAGGGTGGAGGTTTCTCCAGAGCACAGGGATCACAAAACTAGCCCTGTGTCTGCATCACACCCCTGGAAGGCACAGAGGAAACAACGAAATCTTCATCACCAACCCCCTCTCCTGGCCTGCCAGATAGATGCTCCTTGTGTTGTGAACAGGGAGGGAAGAGGAGAGGCTGTGTTTTACTTGGCTAGGTAATACCACTTTTCTTGACTGAAGAACTATATGCTAGCGGGACTAAAAGTAGAAAGTAGTTCTCACCCAAGACAGCTTTATTCCCAGAGGCGAGGCCCTACAGTAACATAAAGAAGCTGTATGTATCCTCAATGTGCTAATGGCCCAATTATCTCCCTCCCCACCCTACCCCCAAGATTTTTTCCATCTACACATCACCCACTCCTGCTTTAAGATTCAGCTCAAATGATTCCTCCTCCATGACACCTTCCTCGTCTTCCCGGGCAAACATAGGTAGCTGTGCCCTAGGCTCCTGTCATGCCCTTGCCTAATGCCTCCCCTACAGCATGCCATAATTGTGGTCTTGGTGGATGCCTTCTTGCAACTGTCAGGGGGCCACCAGGCTGTGAATGAGCTCCTGGAGGGCGAGGACTGTATCTTATTGCTTTTGTATTCCCACCTCATCAGAGTTCACAAAGTAGGTGCCAACGCTGATTAAATTAGAGTGCTGTTGCATTCTGAATTCAGGAATGGAAGAAATAGACTGGGGCCTGGTGGGGCTCATACCTGTAATCCCGACACTTTCGGAGGTGACAGGACTGCTTGAGCCCTGGAGTTCGAGACCTTCCTGGGCAACATAGCAAGACTTTGTCTCTACAAAAAAAAAATAAATAAATAAAATAAAAATTAGCTGGGCACACCTGTAGTCCCAGCTACTTGGGAGGCTGAGGTGAGAGGATTGCTTGAGCCCAGAAGGCTGAGGCTTCAGTGAGCTATGATGGCACCACTGCACTCCAGCCTGGGTGACAGAGCAAGACCCTGTCTCGAAAGAAAGAAAGAAAGAAAGAAAGAAAGAAAGAAAGAAAGAAAGAAAGAAAGAAAGAAAGAAGAGAGAGAGAGAGAGAGAGAGAGAGAGAGAGAGGGAGGGAGGGAGGGAGGGAGGGAGAGAGAGAGAGAGAGAGAGAGAAAGGAAGGAATCTCTAGAAGGGCGTTAAACCCATTTTTGCACAAGAATGTAGGAAAGAGAAGATAGGAGTTATGTGTGGCTCAGAAGGCAAGCTCTCTGGAAGCTCTGTACTCCGTTGCTTAAGGAAGTCAAGACTGCAGGGCATAGCACCATAAGTCTGTGGAATTTAATCTATTTTCATAGGAAACCACCTCCCCTCCTCTGTACATTGACAATGACTCTCCCTTATTGGAAGCCAGTAGTTCTCAAAGTATGGGCCCGACCAGCAGCTCATCATCACTTAGGACCTTGCTAGAAATTCAAATTCTTAAGCCCTAGCCCAGACCTACTGGATCAGAAACTCTGGGGTTAGGCCTAGCCATCTGTGTTTTAACCAGCCCTCCGTGTAATTCTAATACTCACTTGACTTTGAAAACTGAAATTCTAAGTCTACTGAAACTCATGTGAAAAAGACCTGAGAAATACAATCCAGATTGATTTAAGATTAAGATTAAAGGAGAACTCAAGACAATGCCCCTTGCTCTAAAATGCCCAGGATCAATGCAACTTCCCAGTATTTTCCGCGAAACTGTTCAACAGGCAATTAAATCAACTCAGCACATTTATTTTAAATGTGCAAAATGAATTTTCATATTCTAAGAGTAACACCAGATGTTTTACCTCTTTTTCCTAATTGATTTTCCAGCCTACAGCAATTCGTCTTTATGTTTTCCAGTTGGATCCTAATGCAGCAAGAAGAGTGTGTTCCGGCAGGATTATGAAATGCCACGCATTTTCAAACAAGCGTAACTCGGGCAGCCATGCGTCATCTGAGTGTTTGTCTGCCCATAATATAAAACACAGACAGTTATGGGTACCAGGCAGATCAGAGCAACTCAGAAAAGGCCCTTTCAGGGAGTTGGGCCTCCAGGCTCTTGGCTGGTTGCAAAGCGAGTCCTGGGCATTCAGCCCAAGCCTGAGCTCTTCCCCCACTGTGTCCTGCGCTCCCTGGTACCAAAGGATTTGCTAGCTGTAAAACCTGCAAATAAACATGCTGTTTGTGGATGGGAAGTTTTGTCTTTAAAACGAAAAAGGAGACTGCAGGCTGGAGGTGAGTGGGGCTGAGGGACTGAGGAAGGAGTCAGGCAGTTGCTCAAAGCAGGCAGCCTGGATAGACCCCTCTCCCCTCTGCTCCTAGAGGAGCCCAGACAATTCCCTTCTGTTGGTCAACGCACCCACCCAGCTGAACAGGAGGTCCAGTTACTGCCAGCATTAAAGTGGGTGAAAGGTCACCACCAACCAGGTTTTCTTCACTCAACAAAAGCTCTTGGAGTCTGGGGTAAGACCAGGAAACAGAAGCCTCAAGCTTTGAAGCAAACAACTTCAAAGGAGACCTTCTCCACCTTTGTCCTGGGAATGGGGAGAAGGGGGAAGGAGAAGGTGGCAACTAAGTGCTAGAAACCCAGAAAATGCTGATTCAAAAAAAATGAAAACCACACTTCTCAGGCAGCTGGCACTCTCCGCTCCCTTCACTGGAAGCTGCTGAGAGCTGGCAGGTTTGAGCCATCATGCCTGCAGCAGGATTTTAATGTGGTCTCCCACTATAAATCAGCCCGTCTGGTTCTAAGAACCATTGCAGCAAAGCTAAGTGTCTACAATTAGAGCTCATCATGACTGAATCTCAGAAAGTGGCAGCTCCAACTTTAAGAACCACCAAAACAGCCAATGTTCTTTCCACAATATGGCCCTTCTCTGAACTTAGAATAAAGCATTCTAGGTTACTTATAAAGACATATTGGGATCAAAGTTTGATAATGTTTAAAAATCACTTCATCTGAACTCCCCCACTTCTGGAAGCTCCAGCCCCAAAGGTAACGACCTACACAGTCTCCTGGGGTATTTTGTAAACCCCTTGATGGCCTGAACGAAACCCAGTAAACAGGCTTCCTGATAGCCTGATCCCACACCAACGATTAATAAAAACGTTACCTAAATTTAAAATGCACAAATGATAACCTTCCAAGACTCAAAGAATAAGCAAAGCCCCATAACAGACTTAGACACAAGTGTTTTTAAGACACACAGATGAATGAAATCAAGATCTTCGTTCTCACCTAATTGAACTAAGTACATAATAGGTCAAGGTTTTTGCACTGGGTGTCGGGTTATCCACTCATCGTCCTCTAGGAATGTGACAGAACAACCTGGTCTCCCTTGGTCACCCAACCCCCAACCCCCACATGCTCCCAAAGGGACTTCATCCTCATTTACTACATTTGCTATAAGGAAAACGGGGTTGGCAAGAAAGGATCTCGCCTAGGAGGATGTCTCCCTTGTCCCAAATTCGCAAGGGTATTTTTACACACTATTAAACCACAAGAGCCATTTTATAAATGTCATCATCATAGTCTTTTAATATTTTACATAAAAAACTGTATACACAGCTTATAGAACTTTTATGTAAACATCATAAGCTCACCATTTTGTCATTTGTCAGTTTATTTAAAAAATAAAAAACAAGACAACAATTTAGTAGAAGTACCACTGGGAAGGAGGGGAGGGGAAGAAAGGATATACATGGGCAGGTGTATTCTCTGTACAGAGATGCAGAGAAAATTTCACATAGCTTTAGAGAATGCCTTGTGAAAAAAAAATATATAGGCCCCAATACTTGTTACTGCCCTTTATCAAAACTGTGTGCATGACCTGCACAAATAAAATCACAATACCGTGTTGCCACTTTCTTCAAGAAAACAAAGCAAAATTTAGTGGATTTCTTTTCCCTCTCCTTGTTAAAAGTCATTTTTTAAAAACATCAGAAGTAGATGAGGTTACAGCGTACAAGTGTGGTCAGAATGCTACTGTCTTATGCAAATGACGAGAGCATTAAGTGTCAAACAATGAAACAATTGTGCAAAGAATTTAAAAAAAACAAATTTTAGCCTTTAAATAAATCAAACAACATCATTTTCTTGGACTGAACAATTTTCACTTGTAGGACAGGCACAAAGTTCGCTTATGGCAAAAACAATCCCACAGCGCACCCTCCCTCCTCCCGCTGGTGGCTGGTGGAGGCTCGCAGGGGGGGCTGGCCCGAAGGAGAGGCTGTGCTGGAAGCTGTGTCCTCCCCAAGTCAGTTGCAAATGTCTTCCCCAGGGGTCGGAAAGATGGCCAAGTCCTGTTCATGCTTAGACGGGAGTCTGGCCCAGCCTGGGCCAGAGCGCTCACCCGTCACCACCATTAAATAACACCATCTTAGCTCCGAAAATAAAATTATATCTATATTTATATAACATTCCCCATCCTCCCCAGCCCTCCCCTCCCCCAGTACCCGGGGTCTATGTTACAGACAAGGGATATCAGGCGCCCGCTGGTGAAGGGCGAACATCTGATGGGGCGCGGCCACACTCCCAAGCCAATCTCGCCCCCGGGGATCAGAGGCGGGGGTGGGGTGAAAATGGGGCGAAGGGAGTCGAACAGACACACAGCCACACACTCTGAGGCCTGGCTCTTCAGAAAAGCATGCTCAGGGGACCCTTGGCACTCAGCGGGGAGCCCAGGCCTGTGCAACACAGCTGGACGCACAGACACTGGGAAGGGGGCGCCCGGTGCCCACGCCGAATCCTGGCGCGAGCCAGAGGCGCCAGCAGACAGATGCCAGGCAGTCCGGTGGGGTCCTTGTGGGACACGAGTCTCCCCTTCTCCGGGCTCGTGGGGGACTGGTCCAGGAGGGGGAGCCGCGCCGGCAGGGGCAGGCGCGACGGGCGCGGCCCTCATAGCACCTTGCAGCAGTTGATGCAGCCGTTCTGGGAGCCGTAGCGCTTCTGCAGCGCGGCGCGCGTGGCCGTCTCGAAGACCTCGCGCACGCCTTCCTTGGTCTTGGCCGAGCACTCGAGGTAGTCGTAGGCTTGAATGCGCACGGCCATGGCGCGGCCGTCATCCGTGCGCACTGGTTCCTGCTTCATGCGGGCCAGCTCTGTGCGGACATGCTCGTCGCTGCGCAGGTCTTTTTTGTTGGCCACCAGGATGATGGGCACGTTGGGGCAGAAGTGCTTCACCTCGGGCACCCACTTCTCGGGGATGTTCTCCAGCGAGTCCGGGCTGTCCACCGAGAAGCACATGAGGATGACGTCGGTGTCCGGATAAGAGAGTGGCCGCAGACGGTCGTAGTCCTCCTGGCCCGCCGTGTCCCACAGCGCCAGCTCCACCTGCTTGCCGTCCACCTCGATATCGGCCACATAGTTCTCGAAGACAGTGGGCACGTACACCTCGGGGAACTCGTCCTTACTGAACACGATCAGCAGGCACGTCTTGCCACACGCGCCGTCGCCCACCACCACCAGCTTCTTGCGGATGGCCGCCATGAGCGGGCCGGGCCCGGGCAGCAGGAGGGGGCCCGCGAACGCCTCGCTGCCGTCCCGCTCGCCGCTCACTGCTCACCTCGGGCTGGGCGCAGGGGGCGAGGGTCGCTAGCTGCACTCGGGCCCCGCGGTGGCGCGTTCTCTCACTGAGCTCCGGCTGCCGCGGCGGGGGCGGTGGGGGCGCGGGGGCATAAGGCGCACCGTGCGTCTCGCCGCGCTGCTCCCGGGCGGTGGTCGCTCTGCTAGCCCCGGGGCGGGAGTCGGCGGCTTTGTGCGTAACGCGGGCTCGGGCGGCAGACTCGGCCTAGCTCCCTCCCGGGTCTCTCCCGGCCTCGCCGAGCATACAAGAGAGCGAACAAGTCCAAACAGACTGCGGTGGCAGATGAGGGCTGCGGCCCTAGCGCCCGCTATTTAAAGAGTCCGGCCACTTTCTTAATATAGCCGTCCAATGGGAAACGAGCCGGCTGAGCTCATCGCTGCGGATCTTGGCTCTGATTGGCCGCCCGCTGCAGCCCGAGGGCGGGGCAGAGCCAGCTTGATTGACGGCCCAGGCCGCCGGGCTGGGAGAGGCAGCGACCCCGGAGTCTGCGCCGCTGCTGGCGCTGCGGGGCTCTAGCGGCACCGGGGTCCCCTTCTTCGCCGCAGCGTCTGCGCGCGGATTCCCGGAGCTGCCTGGAGCCTACAGGGTCTGGGCGAGCGGTTCCGAAACAGGCGGCACTCAGTGGGGCGTTGGCGACTCACATTCAGAATTGCCCCTCTTCCTGGCAAACTCCCGGCGGTGGTTGGACCTGTGGGGGAGGGGGTTTTGCTCTTTTAACGTGGTTTTGTTTTTGAATAAACACACACACACACACACCACACACTTTTGTTTCCAAACAAAAGTGTTTTCTCCTTTCTTTTGGAGGCGGCCCCTCCTGTGGTCTAGGGCCCCACCCAGGTACTCGCCCTGGGCCAGCCTCGGGTTTGGACCCGAGAGGCGACCGGCTGGCTGCAAACTGGCTCTTCCAAGTCCCGCCGCCCCCACCCTTCCCAACCCCCAGCTTAGGTCTCTAGGTGAAGATTAAGGGAAGAGGTGTGGAGTGGCGGAGCCTGACAATGGAAAGGAAAGGTCGAAGCTGGAACACTTGGAGGAAGTTACTGGGCAGGGAGAAGCCCCCTCGGCCCCGCTCTTCACAATGAAGTCTGATCCCGGTTCTTAAAACAGAGAACTGTCTGAGATAAATTGTACAACAGAATATACAGTATTGTACAATAGCATGTACAATATTCTGGGTTCAATAGAATCCAACCACCCCAAGACCCGTGAGCGGGCGAAAAGGCTCGAGGCTGGGGAAGACGGGCGGGATAAGGGGCTAACAAATGGGGCACAGCGGGTTAGTGGGTGTTCCCTCTAGTGGGGCGCCAGATCCCTAGTCTCCTGATGCACACTAGGACTGAACTCATTTATCCTATAGATCCTGCAGGAGATGACAGTACCTGTGATCCTGAAAGACCCTAGTCAACCGATTTATACGGATAAAAGAGGAAGAAGGGGGTAGGGGGAAAGGAGGAAAGGGGAGTCGGGGAGGGCTCCCGGGAAGGAGAAACAGCCTGAACACAAGCAGGAAGGTGGGAAGGAGTAGGGCACGCTCTAGGAGCTGCGTATGCTGGGGTTCATGAGCGCTAAAGCATTAACTGCAAGGGGTGGGCTCTGTCCATCCATTGCAGGGGAAATGTATGCAGACTTTTTTCATCTGAGGAAGGACCCACCACATCACTGGGAGGTTGTTGCCTCCTGTCTCCATCTCTGCCTCGCTCTCTGTGAGTTGTTGGAGGGCCAGGATTCTGTCTTATCTCCACATCTTGAAGACCCAGCACAATGCCTGGCATTTACAAGAATCAGTACATGACTGTGGAGAATTAACCCCAATGCTCAGAAACGCAGGTAGATCTTTCTGGGGGTTTCTTACCTGAGTTCCGCGTTTTGCTTTAACAATTATCTAACCAGGCTCACGCCTGTGATCCCTGGGCCTGGGAGACCCAGGCTGGAGGATTGCTTGAGCTCAGGAGGTCACGACCAGCCTGGGCAACATGACAAAACCCCGTCCCTGTCCCTGAGAAAAATAAAATGGGATGGGGTGGGGAGGAGAGTGGCCTGCGCCTATAATCTCAGTTACTCAGGAGGCTGAGGTGGGAGGATTGCTTGAGGCCAGGAGGGCAAGGCTGCGGTGAGCTATGGTTGCAACACCCCACTCCAGCTTGGGTGACAGGGTGAGACCCTGGGTCAAAAAAAATAAAAAAATAAAAACATTTAAAAGCATCATCTAAGCAAACCCATGCAGCCAGCTGTGACTGAACCCCGGTGTTTTCACATGTAATTCATATGTTAGGAGGTAGGTCCCCGTATGGCTCCACAGATGAAATCAGATCAAATAAGGCAGTAGTGCTGCTAAGCCTAGAGCCCTTCCTAGAGGGAACGTCTTATTTAGACGACCGGAAGTGCTGTGCTTCCCTCAGACTGGATTTGCATCACTACAACAAGAAGTCAACCAGTTGGGTTTTTTTTTTTGGCCGGTGAGGGTGGGGACAGGTGTGGTTGTTTTTGTTTTTCAGATCTAAGGAACTGATCTGTCAGCAAGTAAATAGTTTTTCTGCTCATTGATTTGGGGATGCAATCTGGAAGCTTTTTTTTTTTTTTTTTTCCTATTAGAAAAATCTTATTTACACAAATTTTTCTTCTTTTAGTCAAAACCTTTTATAGCTGTATTGTTAATGCCGCTTTCCTTGGTCTTAATATAGCTTGGGAATCTTGGCTATGTCCTTAAACTTCAATTACTAAGAAACATGAAACAAAGTTTTGTACCATGTGTTTTTTTCTTTAAAAAACAAAGAATCCGGAAAACGGATTGAACTCATTCGTGTTCTGATTTCCAGGAATATTATATGAGGCATTCCAAGCTCAAATCTCAATATTGCAATAATTTCTAGAACTATGCAGTTGGTAAATATGCCAAAGTAAACAAATAGAAAGATCTGTGTTCTGCAGTAACTTCTTTTCATGGCATTCTTTTTTTTTTTTTTTTCTTTGTCCAGGGTACTTTGACAAGCTCTGCAGGGACTGACTGCTTCCCAGACTGCCCCACATACAGGATAAACTTCTCCCAACTAGGTGATGTGCCAGACAAGCCCCTCCCTGCTCTTCACCCTTCATAATGCACTTCTCTCAGACAGGGATAAAATGTGATTCTTCTATGAGAACAAGTTATTTTATTTTTTATTTTATTTTATTTTATTTTTTGAGACGGAATCCTACTCTGTCACCGAGGCTGGAGTGCAGTGGTATGATCTTGGCTCACTGTAACCTCCGCCTCCTGGGTTCAAGCAATTCTCCTGCCTCAGACCCCTGAGTAGCTGGGATTACAGGCGTGTGCCACCATGCCTGGCTAATTTTTGTATTTTTAGTAGAGACAGGGTCTTCCCATGTTGGCCAGGCTAGTCTCGAACTCCTGACCTCAAGTGATCCACCCACTTAGACCTCCCCAAGTGCTGGGATTACAGGCGTGAGCCACTGCCACCGGCCAAGAACAAGTCATTTTAACCATTAACTTTATTAACATATTCATCTTATGACATAATATATCCACACCTGTGAGACAGGGAAGTTGTATTTCAGACAAAAGGAGGATGTTAATCTATCTCCAATCTTTAACCTAATTTATTTGATTTTGTTTGTTTGCCAAGTGTCTCTTGTAAATCATTCTCCACTCCTCAAAGACCAGACCAGAGTTGGAATTTTCATTAGATTTTAGTGCCACCTTGTGGCAATCTTTATGGGGTCTTTTACTAAAAAAAAAAAAAAAAAAAAAGTAGAAAACCTTTAGTCAAAAAGTATGCATTTTATGGATATTTTTATTTTAAAATATTTCAGAGCATATAAAACTCTGAATAATGTTTTACAAGTAGATTCTTTAGAATTCTTCATATATATTTATACACATGTAACTTTTTCATGTACACTTTACAAAAATATTAACGAAAATGCCATTCAGTGAAAAAAAATTCCTTCCTAGTTAAACAGTAACTTCTAAAAGAAATTAGAAGAGAAAGATAAAGTCTATGGATCTTTACTAACTTACAGACTACAGGACTTCATTTTTCCTTAATTATAATGTACAGAAATGTAAAACAACTTTAGCCACAAAAATCATTCCATTTTTGCCCCGGTTAAGAAAGGCATCATTGGATACTCTGGTGTAGTTAGAAGTAATGATAATTCATGTACTAGGAACCAGCAATGCAATAGACATTCCTGACAGGCATTTAATTTAAAAACATTTCCTAATTTAGGAGTAGTTTAATGTCTCCAGGAAAATTGTCAATCTCCCATCTCTATGCAATGACCTTAAAAAATGGCAAAGTTGGTCAGGCGCCGTGGCTCACGCCTGTAATCCCAGCACTTTGGGAGGCCAAGGCAGTCAGATCATGAAGTCAGGAGATTGAGACCATCCTGGCTAACACGGTGAAACCCCATCTCTACTAAAAACACAAAAAATTAGCTGGGCGTGGTGGCGGACACCTGTAGTCCCAGCTACTCGGGACGCTCAGGCAGGAGAATGGCATGAACCGGGGAGGAGGAGCTTGCAAGTGAGCCGAGATGGCACCACTGCACTCCAGCCTGGGCGACAGAGTGAGACTCTGTCTCAAAAAAAAAAAAAAAAAAAAAAAGGAAAAGTTACACTAGCTATATTATTTCATGTGGAAGAACTGAGGCATTCCCGTCTGGCCCATTTGGAGCCCGTTCAGTCAGGAGTTACATGGCTGCGGGGCACTGAAGCTGCTTTCTGGGTGGGGTCTCCAGCTAGGAGCAACAGCGGATAAAATATCCTTCTCTTCCCCTCAGAGCGTCCCAGAGCTAAGAAAGAGACGGCTGCACTCAAAAGAGAACCACCATTGCTAGACTATTAAACTGAGGCACATGGGCATTGAACTCTGATCAAACTCCCACTTGTCCAGCCCAGAGCAAAGCCAAGAGGAACAGGCAATGGGCAGTAGGACCGATCCGGATCTCTCTAAAACGGCAGTCAGTACAGTAGCCAGTAACCACATGTGGCTATTAAGTACTTGAAATGTCACTAATGCCACTGAAGAACTAAGCTTTTAATATTATTTCATTTTAGTTACATTTAAAAACTGTTATTTGATTCAATTTGATGGAAACTTTTAGGTATATTTGAAACAACTTGGGTATGTAAATCTGCTTTTTCAACTGAAAATTTTATGAAATCTAAATACAGATTCTTTTTTTTTTTTTTTTTTGAGACGGAGTCTTGCTCTATCACCCAGGCTGGAGTGCAGTGGCCGGATCTCAGCTCACTGCAAGCTCCGCCTCCCGGGTTTATGCCATTCTCTTGCCTCAGCCTCCCGAGTAGCTGGGACTACAGGCGCCCGCCACCTCGCCCGGCTAGTTTTTTGTATTTTTTAGTAGAGACGGGGTTTCACTGTGTTAGCCAGCATGGTCTCGATCTCCTGACCTCGTGATCCACCCGTCTCGGCCTCCCAAAGTGCTGGGATTACAGGCTTGAGCCACCGCGCCCGGCCTCTAAATACAGATTCTTTTTGATAAAAATGTAGTGTCCAAATTGAGATGCGCTTTAACTATAAGCTAAACACTAGAATTTAAAGACTTAGATTGAAAAACATGTACAATAGTTTATTTTTACATGTTTATATTAATAACATGTTGAGATGGTAATACTTTGGATATAGTGGATTTTTTTAAATGTATGAGATTTAATATGTTGAACATATTATTCAAATTAATTTCATCTTTTTCGGTTTTATTATTATTTTTTTCTTGAGACAGAGTCTCATTCTGCCACCCAGGCTGGAGGGCAATGGCGTGATCTTGACTCACTGCACTCTCTGCCTCTCAGGTTTAAGCGATTCTCATGCCTCAGCCTCCAGAGTAGCTGGGATTACAGGCATGCGTCACCACGTAGGGCTAATTTTTGTATTTTTAATAGAGACAAGGTTTTGCCATGATGGCGAGGCTGGTCTCGAACTCCTGGCCCCAAGTGATCTGCCCACCTCTGCCTCCCACAGTGCTGGCATTACAGGTGTGAGCCACTACACCTAGCCACCTTTTTAACTTTTAACGTGTCAACTAGAAAACTTAAAATTACGCACGTGAGTCACATTGTATTTCTATTGGGTAGCACTGGGCTAAAATGTCTACAAGTTCAGATGGTTCCCTGGCTCCTCCTTCAGCCACCATCCTCCCAAGGGAGAGTCACTGCTGACATGAGTCCCCTAAAATTCGTTCATCTTTCAGCTGGTAAGACTTCTTTTCGTTTGTTCTAAGCTCATCACTGGATTTCAGAGAGGTTCAGACACAGATGAACGCTGAGGTTTGGAGCAATGTGGAGACTGCCCTCTTGCATTGACTGACTGCTTTCTATACCCGCCACCTCTGTCCTTTTCAGCTCCTCCTCTATAGCAACTCCCTCCTCAAAGCTCTCCAACTCATCCCAACACCAGACAGCATTTTCCTGAACAGGAGAGGCTGTTTGGGCCTTTTTGTATGGTGACCTATTTTCCTTCCCAAAAAAGAGAATCAAAATCTAGTCCTTGTTCAATTTTGGTAGAAAAGTGGTGGGTGTGGATTGTTTTCAGGAAGTCTCCTATGAGCCTCAATCCTCTCAATTCAAGTCAGTAAACACAGATGGAGGGGACAGAGTAGACAAGGGGAGCTGAAGGAGGGAAAGGTGAGGGCAAGTAGGGAAAGGTGAGGGCACACACCCCACGCTGTGCTACATGATGTTACAAATATGTAAATGAATAGTGGAGTTGGCTTCCCACTGGACACAACATTCGAATAGGACCTTGAATAACAAGTAGGATTTTTCCAGAAAGAAAAGCTTTGCTGGACACAGTGGCTCATGCCTGTAATTCTAGCACTTTGGGAGGCAAAGGTAGGAGGACTGTTTGAACCCAGGAGTTTGAGACCAGCCTGGGCAACATAGGGAGACTTCATCTCTATAAATAAATAAGTAAATAAATAAATAAATAAATAAATAAATAAATAAGCTGGCTATGGGGCACACACCTGTGGTCCCAGTTACTTGAGAGGCTAAGGTGGGAGGATCACTTGAGCCCAGGAGGTTGAGGCTGCAATGAGTCATGATCATGCCACCGTACTCCAGCCTGAGCTGCCGAGTAAGGTCTTGTTTCAAAAAAAAAAAAAAAAAATTCAAAACAAAAGACAAGCCCATTTGTACTGTATGAAACATTGACTGTGCGGATTTTATATGGAGAAAGATTCTGCTAGTGCCGTTTGATAGAAAGGAGGAACTGTGATGGGCAAACGTGGAAAAATGATGCTCCTTGTCCATGCATGAGGTTTGCCTGATGACAGCAAAGTGTGAGGTTCCTCCAGCCCTGAGAAATGGGAGGGCAGAAAGGGAAGAGGAAGGTTGCAACAACTTCCCATTGGGTAAGTGCTGTCAGTACAAAATGCACCCCTGCAAATGCTTGCCAGTTTAGTGGTGTACGTTGAAATTGCACATTTATTAATTTGACAAAAGCTCCAAGAAAGTGGGTGTGGAGATGCAGTGAGCAGAAGGGAGGGGGTCTTGTGCCCGGGAGCTGGAGACTTTCTTTTTAGCCCCGGCATGTCCTAGCTCCACAGCCTTGAGCAAACCATCCTTTCTAGGCCTCAGTTTCCCCATTTGTAAAATGAGAGGTAAAACCCAGGGGTCCTGCAGGTAACATAACTATGTGTGAGACATCAAGCAGTGGCAGCAATTATGGAGAACTGGAGAACATGCCATACTGTGTTGTTCAAACAATGCACAGGTGAGCCAGGCACTGTGGCTCATGACTATAATCCCAACACCTTGAGAGGCCGAGGTGAGAGGATCGCTTGAGCTCAGGAGTTCGAGATCGATTCTGGGAAACATAGCCAGACCCTGTCTCTATTTCTTTAAACAAAATATAAGAAGAAAGAGAGAGAGAAAGGAAAAGGGAAAAAATGCACAGGCAGCGCAGGCTAGATTTGGCCAACAGAACCAGTTCATAGCTCCTGAACTAGATGAATTTCATTTTCATTTTGAACAGATCAAGGGGTATCTCACCTGCTGAAAATAATACTGTCAGTCCTTTCATAAAGCGAAAAAAGTGAAAAAAAGAACCCTTTAATAAAGCAAACACATTCTTTTATTTAGTTTTATTATTCAAGATCTTCTTTTATTTTAGTTGCTTAAACTGAAGTCCAAAGGATGAAATATTTCAAAGAATGGAACCTAGAGGAATGTGGTCTTAAGTAAGAAGTTGTTATTCCAGCTGAGGGGGGTTCCCTCACAGAGGGGTGAAAAATCTTACCCCCAATGCCTATCCAGAGGGGAACAGAACACCCAGTTTTTTCTCTTCCCTTTTTTTAGCCTTGAAACCTAATGATCTAATCGAAGTATATTTACACAGGGATGATTCACTTGTTTTCTCTTATGATGTCAGAATATTGCAATAGGGAGGAGTTTAATTCACAATGGATTTCCACACTCCAGTGTGTTACCACTGAAGATGTGTCTGTAGCTATTTATAGCATGAGACAGAACCTATATTAGGAGCCACTGCTCAGAACCAGGAAATAGGGAAGCAGAGGACGCATTCGCGGGAGGACCCTGTGCTTCTGCTCCAGCCGGGCTGCTCAGCAGAACGTGGCACAGCAAGGGCAATTCTCCTTCCTCAGGGTCCTCAACTGGAAAGGAGAGAACTGAAAATCTCTTTTGTTGACAACTCTTCGATTGACCTGCTTTATTTGTGGACTGTGGGGTAGTGTGATTTCTGCACAGCTTCATCACAATGTATGTTTAAGAAAGCAGTTGATGCATTTTTAAAATTTATATAAATTTAAGGGGTATGGATGCAGTTTTGTTACATGGATATATTGTGTGTGTAGTGGGGAGGTCTGGGCTTTTAGTGTAACCATCACCTGAATAATGTACATTGTGCCCATTAAGCAATTTTTTATCCCTCACCCACTCCCACCCTTCCAAGTCTCCAATGTTTATTATTCCACAGTCTATGTCTGTATGTACACATTATTTAGCTCCCATTTATAAGTGGAACATGCAGTACCTGACTTTCTGAGTTGTTTCACTTAAAATAATGGCCTCTGGTTCTATGTATGTTGCTTCAAAAGACATTTTTTTTTTCATTTTAATAGGTGAGTTGTATTCCATTGTGTATGTAGACCACCTTTTCTTTATCCCGCCATTCATTGATGACACTCAGGTTGATGCCACATCTTTGCTATTGTGAACAGTGCTATGATAAACTTAAGAGTGCAGGTAACTTTCCTTTGGGTAGATACCCAGTAGCGAGACTGCTGGATCAAATGGTCTTATAGCTTGAAAATCTCAATGATATGCCTAGAAAGTTCACTCATTCATTTATTCATTCCACTAATGCCTGGTAGGTGCCTTCTGTATAGCAGGGACCTAGGTATGGGACAGGCTGCTGTGCTTTAAGGAGCTCAGGGACTATGTATAGTTGGCATCTTACAGCTATTGAACGTCCTAAGCCTAAATGACGTAGAGACAGGGCTTGAACCTGGCAAATACGAAGGAGGTGATGATAGTTGCTGCTCTGATTCAAGCACTCATTCTGCAAACATATTCTGGGTCAGGAATGAGATACTGGGAGAAATTAGGTACAGACCCTGCTCTCAGAAGAACTCCAGTTGGTAAATATGGAGCTCCAGTCCATACATAGAAGCACAACACTCAACAATTAAACTACTTCAACTGAGTGTGGCAAGCATTGTAATGGGTAAGCACTAGGAAGGGGCTTAAGGAGGCCAGAGAAGGCTTGTACTGTGTGGTACATCGCACATTGGTGGCCCTCTATGAGCTGCACCCTCCAGTGTTCATCTCCTTGCATAGTTCTTTCCCGTGATGATCTTAAGCTTGGCCATGTAACTAGCTTAGCCAGTGGGACATCAGCATTCATTGCATGAATATGCAAGCTGAAGCTTGATAAGTACTTGCACTTTGGGGCTTGCTCTTTTGAAATGCTTGTTCCTGGAGAATACCCACCATGGCTTCAGGAAACTCAATTAGCCATGTGAAGAAACCCATATTGAGAACTGGGCCTCTGACCCACAGCCTCAGCTAAGCTATCAGCAGGTGGCCAGCACCAACTGCCACCTCCACGGGTGGGACCATTTGAAGTCTCCACTCTAAAACCCCAGCCAACCCCATGGGAAGAAGAACTGCGTAAGTCAACCTGCAGAATCATAAGAAATAATAAATTGTTGCTGTCTTAAGCCGCTATGTTTTGGGATCATTTGTTTCACGGCAATGGATAACCAAATCTAGCTGAGTTCCTGATGACTGCATGGAAGTTAGCCAGGCGGAGAGAAAACAGGGCATTCTAGATATGGAGGCTTTAGACCGCATGCGTATCCAGGTACCAGGCAGCTCAGTACCGTGGGAATGTGGGGTATAAGGTGGCAGTTACTGGAACTGGGGAGGCTCACCTGAAGGTAAATCTGGAATCTGCAAGACCACCCCTCATTCTGCAGATTTGCTAAAAGGATCATAGAACTCAGCATGTAGCTGTGCTCACAGCTATGATTTATTACAACAAAAGGATCAAAGCAAAATCAGCAAAGGGAAAGGCACACGGGTGAAGTCTGGGGAAAATCAAGTGCAAGGGAAATTGTTCTTCTCGAGAATCCTGAGTTCTCTCCCAGAGGCATCACACAGGACACGCTAATTATCCCAGCAATGAATTGTGACAACCCATGTAGAACATTGCTACCAAGAGGACTCGATGCCTAGGATTTTTCTTGGGTGCCTGTGCTGATTAAAGTTTTTTTTTTGTTTTTTTTTTTTTTGAGACAGTGTCTCACTCTGTTGCCCAGGCTAAAGTACAATGGTGTGATCTCAGCACACTGCAACCTCTGCCTCCCAGGTTCAAGCAACTCTCCTGCCTCCGCCTCCCAAGTAGCTGGGATTACACGCACCCACCACCACACCTGGCTAATTTTTTTGTATTTTTAGTAGAGACGGGGTTTCACCATGTTGGCCAGGCTGGTCTCGACCTCCTGACCTCAGGTGATCCACCCACCTCAGCATCCCAAAGTGATGGTATTACAGGTGTGAGCCACTGCGCCCAGCAGTGCTGGTTAATTTTTATACCTAATTTTTATAACTTTGTTAGGCTATGGTACCCAGTTGTTTAATCAAACACCAGGCTAGATATTGCTATGAAAGTATTTTTTAGATTTGATAAACATTTAAGTTACTCAAATACTTTGAGTAAAGCAGATTATGTTCTATAATGAGGGTGGGCTCCTTCTAATTAGTTGAAGGTCTTGAGAGCAGAGACTCAGGTTTCTTTAAGAAGAAGGGGGTATTCTTCCCAAAACTGCTACATAGACACCCTGCCTGAGCTTCCAGCTGCAGAATTTGGGCTCAAGGCTGCAACAACAGCTCTGAATTTCCAGCTTGCCAATCTGCCCTATAGATTCTGAACTTGCTAGCTCCCACAATGATGAACCAATTCCTTAAAATAAACCTCTCTCAGCCGGGCACAGTGGCTCATGCTTGTAATCCCAGCACTTTGGGAGGTTGAGGCGGGCAGATCACGAGGTGAGGAGATCAAGACCATCCTGGCCAACATGGTGAAACCCCATCTCTACTAAAAATACAAAAATTAGCTGGACTTGGCGCATGCCTGTGATCCCAGCTACTAGGGAGGCCGAGACAGGAGAATCGCTTGAACCAGGGAGTCAGAGGTTGCACTGAGCCATGATGGCACCACTGTACTCCAGCCTGGTGACAGAGCGAGTCTTATGGTCTTTTCAGATAGAGTGTCTCAAAAATAAAAAATAAAAAAAAATAAACTTCTCTCTCTCTCTCTCTCTGGTCTGGAGAACCTTGACTAATTCAGGGGTGGCCAAATAGGTAACTTCTGCCTGGCATGTAGCCAAATTCCAGACTTTCAGAAGGAAGGCAGGTGTTCAGCATAAACCATATTGTTTAGACAAACAATTTAGCCACAGCGAACCACTCTCGTCAGTTCCTGGTGAGAACCGTTCCAAACTCCAGGCAAGAACCAACGTGCTTCTTATGAAGCAGGCCTTCCTAAGAACAGGCAGTGAGGCCTACCATGTTTACTCTTTTCTGCAGAGAAGGTAAACAATTTACATTGAGGGAACAGGGAGTCAGTGAGATTTTTTATGTAAATATGTTCCTCCACTGAAAGTTTTAAGAAGGAGGTGACGTGTTTTGTTCCATGAGGTGGCAGTGGTGATGGGGATGGCTCACGGAGGGATGAAGGAGGGAAGCAGGCTTCAGATGAGGAGGCCTCGGCCAGGCGCGCGGTGCCTCACATCTGTAATCCCAGCACTTTGGGAGGCTGAGGTGGGAAGTTTATTTGAACCCAGGAGTTTGACACCAGCCTGGGCAACATAGGGAGACCCTGCTTCTACAAAAATAATAATAATAATAATAAAAATTTAAAAATTAGCCAGGCATGTGCTTGTAGTCTCAGCTACTCAGGTGGCTGAAGTGAGAGGATCACTTGAGCCCGGCAGGTCGAGGCTGCAGTGAGCCATGATCGAACCACTGCATTCTAGCCTGAGTGACAAAGTGAGAACCTGTCTCAAAAAAAAAAAAAAAAAAAAGAGTGACCTCTCCGGCTATCAGGCAGAGCAAGAGTGGAGAGCTGGGGATAGATTTGAGAAAACAACAGGACTCTCGGTAGGAATGTCCCCACCTCCTAAGCAGTCACTTCCTCTCCCACTCAGTGGGAGCCTGGGAGCCTCAGAGAAAGTTCTGTGTGTGTTATGTGTGTTTTGTGTGCTTTGTGTGTGCTGTGTATGTGTTGTATGTTTTGTGTGTGGGAATGTTGTGTGTGTGGTGCGTGTATTTGTGTGTGTGTGTGTGTGTGTTGGGCCATCTCGAATCTCACTCTCCTCTCCTGGGTTATCAGGTGAGAGATGAGGAGGGCACCTGCCATGGCTGACAGAGAAGAAGCGGGAGGGGGGCTGCATCTGTATCCATGGTGGAGGTCAGTCAACCACCTGGAGACCTGAAGCCCCCACAGGGCCAGGCCCTTATCCCCCTCCTGCCTCCTATCACAATCCACATAGGGCTTGTGTTCTCTGGGACCTCAGGGGTACACCTAGAGCTTCATAGCTGAAGGGATTTGGTGCAACATTAGGCTTTCATTACTCAAAGTGATAGTCCCTGGACCAGCAACACTGGCATTTCTTGGAAGCTTTGTAGAAAAGCAGAATCCAGGCCCCAGCCCAGTCCAGGCCCTACAGGATCAGAATCTGGGTTTTAACAAGATCTCCAGGTGATTCATCTGAACATTAAAGTTTGAGAAACACCACTCTCCACTTGTCCTGCTGCGCTGGTGATGATGTGGCTGTGGTGGTTAAATCGAGTGCTCGGTACCTTGAAGGCAGACTGCAGCCTCCTGTTTAACTTTTGGCTGATGTTCTTGGAATTATAATAAATTACACTACAAAATAAATAAATACTTAAATACTACTAGTAGTACTAATGATGATGATTCTAATGGGAATAATCGTAACAATTTGGGGACTTCATGTGTTAGCTCCTGTTAAGGTCTTGATGCGTGCAGTATCTCATCTAACTTCGTAACATAACTTCATCTAACTTTTGCCCCTAGTGACAGAATGTGTTCATAATGAGCACCTTTTTCAGCAGCCGCCTTCCCCTTGCGCCTGCCGACCCTCACCCTTTCTTGTTGTCCTTAGTGGAGAGAAGACTTGAAAGGGGACTAAAGGCTAAATTGATGCACATTTTTAAAGGGCCTGGAGCTTGTCCCAGAAGCAAGCACCTGGTCCAGAAGGCCAGGAAGGAGTCAAGAGAGAAGTGGAGGGAGAGGAGGGAGCCAGCCCAGCACAGAGATGCAGAAAAGAGAGGAGGAAGGTTTGTGGGAGAGGCCACCTTGACAAGCAAGCTCTGGAATGGGGGAAGGAGAATGTTCAGGGAATTTTGTGTTTTGCTCTGTAGCTCTCCTTTGCCACCTCCTTGGAAGAGTTTTTTGTATATATTTACATTTCTTTTCCAAATATTTTTTTGAGCTGGAATGATGTGCCTTCTGAATGCAACGTGGAACTGAGCTTGAACCCAAAGTGATCTGACCTTATTTGTGTTACACTCTTAGCCCCACAATTTTCAGATAAGGAAGCAAAGGTTAGAGAGTTTAAATAAATTGCCTAGGGTTGCACAGCCAGTAAATGTTGAAACCAGCTTCCCATAAGCAATCTGTGCCGGTGGACAGCAACCATGTGCCAAGTGGTTGGTTCAAATAAGCATTAAACCTCTTGTTACTATTCCCATGGCTATTTTCAGACTCCTCCAAGCGGCAGGTCTTCTTCTTCTTCCTCCTCTTTTTCTTCTTCTTGTTTGTGAGACAGGATCTCACTCTGTTGCCCAGGCTGCAGTGCAGTCGTGCCATCACAGTTCACTGCAGCATCGACCTCCTGGGCTCAAGCAATCCTTCCACGTCAGCCTCTGAAGTAGCTGGGACTACCGGTGTGAGCCAACGCACCCAGATACTTTTTGGAATTTTTTGTAGAGATGTAATCTTGCTTGTTGCCCAGGCTGGTCTCAAACTCCTGGGCTCAAGTGATCCTCCCTCTTTGACCTCCCAAAGTGCTGGGATTACAAGTGTGAGCCACCACACCCAGCCTGGTTGGAGGGTCTTCGAATTGCCAGTTCACACGCAGAAGTGACTCTAGAGCTCTTGGACTGTGAATGCCATTTTGTGCACGCCCTTCCTTGAAGTATGTTTCCCAAATTGTCCCCTCATCTTCCTTTCCCTTCTCAATGAGCCATCAACTCCCTTCCTGAAACAGCCTCTGTATGGGCCTCTCACAGGTGCTGTCTGTCTGAGTGGACATTTCCTGAGGTCTTCATCAAGGTTTGCCCTTGTACCTTAAAGCCAGCAGCTGGGATGGCTGATCAGAAAATGGCGGGCATTTAGAGCACAGTTGGTATAGGAAGTCTTGCCAAAACCATGCACTCCCTTAGCGATTTTTTACTGAGCCCCTACTGGGAAAATAGGCCTCCCTGGAGGCAACGCTCTCTGCTGCCCCTCTGAAATCCTCCCTGACTTAAAACTCTCTTGTCATTAAATAAAACTAAGCTCACCACGGACCTCTTTCCCCACCAAGGGACAGAAGGGCTTCAGGTAGGCAATGTTGAAGAGATTGGACTGTGGAAAAGGTACCTGGCTGGTAAAACGAGGGAAAGGGAAACTTCTATACTTTTTATCCTATAATGACTCAAGTATAAGAAAAATGCAGATAACAATATCAGCCACCCAGCTTTGCCAATCTTCGAATTTCTCACGTTTATTTCAAATCACTTAGGTACATGTGAAACTCCTGTGTACCTCTCCCCAATCCTATTAAACATGTTATTTAATATCCCTGTACATATATTTATACCTTTACCACATATGACTATATCAGAAAGAATATCTGGTTGGGTTTTGCATGCTTTTAACTTTTGTGTGAATAGTACTATATATAACTTCTACAACTTGCTGTTTCTACTCAATGGTATGTTATATTGAAATTTAGCAATGCAAATACATGTAGCTCTTGTTTATTTAGTTTGCCTGGATAGTATTCCATTTTGTAACACTTATCCATCCTCCCATGGTTGGACATTTGGGCTATTTGCAAGTTTTTTCTGATACGCACAGTGCAGAATGACCAATATTGCAATTGGATAGGTGTGTGTATGCAGGTGGAAGAGATTCTAGAATATATACATATTCTAGGAAGGAACTTTTCATATGACAAGAATTCTGGATTGCATTTCAAGTTTAGAAATTGTAGCCAAGGGAGTATGAAGTGAGCACGGTGACTGCCTCCAGCTTCCATTTTGGGAGCCTCATGTCCTAAGTGAGTGAATGTGGCCATGTTTCAGCAAGAATGTGGCCCATGACAGTGCTCTTATATCCAGACCCTGCAGAGTCACACCTGTAGACCCTGCTGTGAATCGTCTATCTCATCTGTGTTCCTTTTGGATCTACAGTTGGAAACAGTGACAATTTGGAGGGTTCTGATGAGTCACACTGAGTGACAGTGAGAGAGTAGGGGAGAGGGCATGACTGTTTAGAGGAGGGGAAATGGGTTTATCATGGGGAAATCAGGAGAACTAATGGCCATTAGCCTTTTTTGGGTAATCAACCACCAAGCAAAGATTTCTTATTCTCTTAATTCTGTGGGTTCCTCTGTTGGTCTCTCCTGGGCACTCTTGTGTGGTTAGTTTCAGCTGGAGATTGGCTGAGCAGGAGGGCCCCATAAGGTCTCACTCCCATGTCTAGAAGTTGGTGCTGGCTGTTGGCTGGGTCACTGTGATGCCACTGCCCGTGGCCTCTCACCCTCCAAGAAGTAAACCCAGCTGCCTTACATGGTGATCTCAGGGCAGTATTCCAATCGAGCGGAAGCAGATGAAGGCGGGGCCTAAAACTCACATATTAAATAGCATCACTTCTACCGGATTCTATTGGCCCAAGCAAGTCACAAGGCCAGTCCAGATTTAAGGAGAAGACAAGTGGATGTCCCCTCTTGTTGGAAGGAGCAGGAAAGACACATTGCAAAGAAGCATGGGATGAATCGCTTCTGCCATCTTTGAAAATTGCTCCCATGGTTGAGCAGAGATGGAACTTTAACATTCACCCTTGAGATTTTAGCTAGAGTCTTCTGTGCCACTTCCTAAATAGATCAGGATGGCTTTCCTGACTGGAAGGTGGTTCATAGGGCTGCTGGTCCTCCTCTTTACTAGAAGCCCAACAAGGCATCTACCTTCACCTTTGTGAATTCTTTAGATACTTATTTTTTAAGCACTTCTTGTATACAGTGCATTGTGCTCGGTGCCTGGCACACCACAGTGAACAAAACAGGTGTGGCCCTACTCTCTTGGAGCTTTAATTCTATGGAAGGGAGAGAAGCGTCATACAATTAACTGTATAGTTACATAATTGATGACTGTGATGTTCAGTGCCATGGGATAAGTGAGGTATGTGCAGAGGAAATTTAAGTGGGTGCTCTGACCTGGTGCCATGGGAAACTTCCCAAGGAAGATATGTGAGCTAAATTTTGAAGAATAAATAGACATTATGCAAGCTGAGGGAGTGGGGAGGGTGGTAAAAGGGAATATTTCAGGCAGAGAAACATTATGTAGTAGGGTCCTAGAGAGGCAAGAAGCCTGCATGTCTGAGGAACTGAGAATTAAACAGAAGAAAGGGGAGAATTGACCAGATGAGATCAGAAAACAGGCAAGTGCCAGGTCGTGCAGGGCTTTATAGACCATGTAAATAAAGGGTTTCTTCTATCCTGAGAGTAACAGAAATGTGTAGGCATGTGTTATGGACTGAACTGTGTGCCCCCAAATTGATATGTTGAAGCTCTATCTCCCAGTGTGACTGTATTTGGAATAGAGCCTTTAAGGAGATAATTAAAGTTAAATGAGGTCATAGGGTGGGGCCCTAACTCAATAGGACTGGTGTTCTCATAAGAAGAGGAATAGACCCCAGGACAGCCGCGGCACAGAGGCAAGCCCGTGTGAGGACACAAGGAGAAAACGGCCTTCTGTAAGCCAAGAAGAAAAGCCATAGGATAAACCAACCTGCTGACACCTTGATCATGGACTTCTAGCCTCTAGAAAATAAATTTCTGTTGTTTAAGCCACCCAGTCTCAGATAGTTTCTTGAGGCTGTGGAGGCCTCAAGAAACTTATATAATCACAGTGGAAGTATACTTTGTTATGGCAGCCGTAGGGGACTAATACAGCCTGTGAAATACTGAGATTTATGCTCCCAAGAAATCACCCTAGTTGTCTGTTGGGGATGGACCCAAGGAACAAAAATTGTCACAGGAAGAGAAGCTAGGAGGCCATAGCAAATATCTGTGCAGGAGGAGGGCTGGCCTGCAGCAGGCTGGCTGCAGTGAGGATGGAGAGAATGGAGGCATGACTGAGAGGGGAGGCAGGGACTATTTAGAGGGAGGACGGGGTGGAGGCCTGATTGGAGGAGACACATTGAGGAGTTCTGGGGAGGAATGCCAGTGCTCTTCAGTTTGGCTGCAAAGAGAAGAGAGATGGGCAATAGATAGAGGATGAAGTGGAGTAGAGTTTTGTTTTCTTATAAAATGAATGACATATAAGAATTTGTTTGTTTTTGAGACAGGGTCTCACTCTCACCCAGACTGGAGTGCAGTGGTGTCATTATAGCTCCCTGCAGCCTCAAACTCCCGGGCTCAAGTGACCCTCCTGCCTCAGCCTCCCGAGTCGCTGGGAACACAGTTGCACCCAGCTAATTTTTAAAATTTTTTAAATTTTTTAAATTTTTAAAATTTAACCACCATGCCCAGCTAATTTTTAAAATTTTTGTAGAGGCAGGGTCTTGCCACGTTGCCCAGGCTGATATTGAACTCCTGGCCTCAAGCAGTCATCTTGCCCCGACTTCCCAAAGTGCTGGGATTACAGGCATGAGCCACCATGCCCAGCCCCATATAAGCATTTTAAATGCCACTGGAAAGGGTGGCTAGAAAGAAGACTTGAATAAAAGTATCAGGTTCCACCCAGGGAGATAGGAGGGATCAGGTCCAAACTGCATGTGCTTTATGAGGGAGGGAATGAAGGAAAGAAAGTGATGTATAAACAAGAGAATGAATGAATGAATGAAAAGCACCTTCCTGTATGCACTAAACTATATTGTCAGTTAGAGGCTGCAATGCAGCAGCCATCCATTTTCAGTGTATGCCACCTACCCAGTGAACTTATTCATAAAGCAGCTTGGGCTCTTTCCTCCTCCTTCAGCTGGATGTTTCCAATGCCCCACCTGGCCATGGGCATGAGCTAAGGGAGCTACTGCCCAGGGATCCTGCTTGCTTGTGCCCTCCAGTCCTGTTCATGCCCAGTTCCAGGTGTGCCTCTTCCGTCTCACTATGGCCTGCAGCTCGGCCTGCTCCACTCTGATTTGGTGGTTCTGATATGACTCAGTTCGCAATGGACAGTTTCAGCTTCATGGTCACTTGGTGTCCCATGTTCAGGTGATCAGTCTATTGTAGGACCCAGAAGCACGCCAGTTGTTCAAGAGGCATTTAGTTCTCCACTGCAGAGGCCACAGCCTCACTCCAGGACCCAAGGGTCTGCACTGTGATTCTCCACTGGGACTGGCTGCAAACCTCACACGGCAGCTTTTCCCATCACTGACATCTTCCCCTCCATAGGTCTAGAGGATCACATGCCCCAAGAGGCAGAGGTGCTGGCGGCTGCAGCCGGGCCATGCCCCAGAGCCCTTTCGTGTCTTTGAAAACAATGTCCCATGGTTGAGCAATTTGGGCAGAAATGGAACTTTAACAGTGGATGGGCCTGGCACAGTCCACTCAGCCTTTCCCACCCTTCTGGTGACACATGATTTCCAGATGTCCATGGCCACCAAAAGGGAGTAAATATATAATTTTAACAACCACCCACCCCCACAATGTGTTCAGCCCTCAGAAGCTTGCTAAGCACTTTCTTATTCCATCCTTGCAATTTCCCTGGAAGCCCAGCTTAAGCTTTTTGTCTTTCAGATGAGGAAACTGAAGCCTAGAGAGGTAGAGACTAGTTTATGAATGCTATACAGTGGGAGACAGAACCAGCAAGAAAACAGGAGCCTTGGACTGAGCAGTAAAATGTTTTAGAAACAAGGAAAGTTGGGTAGAGTGGAGGAGAGCATGGTAGCGGGTGCCCAGGTAGATTAACAGCCAGCTCCAGCCTGCCTGACTGGAGGAAGATATCAGGCTCTAAAAGTTGCCTAATTAAACCAAGGTCATTGTATTGGTCAGTTATCATGCTACTATGAAGAAATACCCGAGACTGGGTAATTTCTAAAGAAAAGAGTTTTCATTGACTCACAGTTCCACACGGCTGGCTGTGGAGGCCTCAGGAAACTAATTGTAGAGTCACGGTGGAAGGCACCTCTTCACAGGGCAGCAGAAGGGAGAATGAGTGCCGAGCGAAGAGGGGATGCCCCTCATAAAACCATCAGGTCTCGTGAGAACTCACTATCATGAGAACAGCATGGGGAAAACCACCCCCATGATTGAATTATCTCCACCTGGTTCCACCATTGACACATGGGGATTATTATAGCTCAAGGTGAGATGTGGGTGTGGATACAGAGCCAGACCATATCAGTCATCCCTTAGCACATGGAAGTGGATGGTGTGGGCTGGGCAAACCCCAAGACTCTGCTGCAACCCTCATCTCCCTCTACACTCCCCCTCACCCCAAATTCCAGGCTATTTAGAAGACCAAGTGTTTGACACCCACTTACAGATTGATGAAACCAAATTAGGTGCTCATTGAAACCCAAGAATATTCCGATAAAAGATAAGAGAACTAAGTCAAGGACTTTGAGCTCCCTTTTCTCTTGTAATGTTTATTTTAAAAGCAGCAAACTTAACTTTTAGCAGAATCACCTGCAGGGTTTTCTCAAACTCAGATTCTGGGCCTTGCTCCCAGGGTTTCTGATCCAGTAGGTCTGATCAGGGCCCAAGGAAATGCACTTTTCTCACAGGATCCAAGGTGATGCTGTATTGGTCAGCACAACCAATAGATGTATGTGTGTTATAAGGAATTGGACCCAGTGCTGTGGTTCATGCCTGTAATCCCAACACTTTGGGAGTCCGAGGCAGGAGGATTGTTTGAGCCCAGGAGTTTAAGACCAGCCTGGACAACGTGGCAAAACCCTATCTCTACACAAAAATATACAAAAATTAGCTGGGCATAGTGGTGTGTGCCTGTAGGCCCAGTCACTCAGGAGGCTGAGGTGAGAGAATTACCTAAGCCCAGAAAGTCAAGGTTGTAGTGAGCCATGATGGCACCACTGCACTCCATCCTGGGTGACAGCATGAGAACTTGCCTCAAAAAAGATATATCTATTTCCTTGGAAAGCCAGACTTTCCAGAAAAAAATGGCTCACAATTATGGAGGCTGACAAATCCTAAAATCTGCAGTCAGGAAGATGGAGACCCAGGAGGGCTACCGGTGTAGTTCCAGTCTAGAAGTCTACAGGCTCAAGACCTAGGAGGAGCTAATGTTTCAGTTTGAGTCTGAGAACTTAAACTAAAATGATGTCCCAGCTCAAAGGCAGTCACGCAGGAGGCATTCCCGCTTACTTGCGGCAGGGTCAGCTCCTTGTTCTATTCAGGCCTTCGACTGATTGGATGGGGCCCACCTACACTGGAGAGGACAATTTTTATTCAACCTGCCAATTCAAATGTTAACATCAGCCAGGCATGGTGGCTCACGCCTATGATCCCAGCACTTTGGAAAGCTGAAGAGGCAGATTGCTTGAGGCCAGGAGTTCAAGACCAGCCCGGGCAACATGGTGAAACCTTCTCTACTAAAAATACAAAAAATTAGCTGAGTATGGTTGTGTGTCTGTAGTCCCAGCTACTCAGCAGGCTGAAGCACGAGAATTGCTTGAACCTGGGAAGTGGAGGTTGCAGTGAGCTGTCTTTAAAAAAAAAAAAAAATGTTAACATCATCCAGAAACTCCTTCACAGACACACCTAGAATAACATTTGGCCAGATATCCAGGCACCCCATCACCCAGTCAGGTTGACTCATAAAATTAATTATCACAGATGCTGCTGCTGCTGCCATGTGACCAAACTTCGAAAATCACAGCTTGGGAGTGTCTGCCTCTCTTTGAGGTGGGGTTAAATCATTATCCCCCTGTCTCACAATCTACAGGGGGAGCACCTATGATCACGGGACAGGAGTCACAGCAGGATAGGCACAGCCAACCACAGTAGCAAAACTCAACTGGCTGGCAGACTGTCAGGGGCATAGAGTCCTCAGCTGAGTGGCTGGAATCCTGTGTTGCTTGTCATCAGATCCCAAAAGTCACTTCATCTCCCTGGGCTCGAGACTCACTTAGGATCTGTGGATAAAACACAGGACCTACTAACACTAAAACCTTATTTGCTATTTATCTGAAATTCAAATTTAACCTGCATCCTCTTTCTCTTTTTTCTTTCTTCTTCTTCTTTTTTTGCTAAATTTGGCAACAGGGCAGGCCACTGCTGCTGTCATTAGAAAGACTACTTCTAGCCCAGGCAAGGGGAGGAGAGCAAATCTGGAGATGGTAACCTGCTCCCCTGGGCCAGAGGAAGCAGAGACCTTCTCATGAGGACCAGGCGAGCAGAAATGTGAGTCAGCCTGAAGGGAGGGTGGGACATGTCCGGGCTCACTTAACCACAGAAGGGTGGCCCTCTCAGACCGACGCTGACACCAGCAGTAAACAGGAAATGTCCTCCGACCGCAGGCCTCCTGCTCTTCCTGCCAGGGTGGAGAAGATTCTAGCCCAGATTCAGAAGATGAGCTGACTGGCCTGTGGCAACCCCAAGCTGGATGGCCAGCTGCGGAGGCAGAGGTGCCTCAGGTTTCTCAGCCCCCAGGCCGAGGAGGCCCCTACACCCACTTGCCCGACGAAGCTGGGGCCCAGGCCAGAGAGAGAGCCCCAGAGCTGATTCAGGGGCGGGGAGCTTCCTACAGGCCCTGGAGGTGCCAGGAGTGGGTGAGGTGTGGGGTGGTGGACTCTACAGCCTGGGCACACAGTTTGTCCGGGGGATCTCCTGGCTGCTGGTATGGTGGGGAGGTGTTCCTGTAGCTGCTGCAGGCACCTCTGTTTCCGTGTGAGCTCCACGGATGGGAAGTGGGGTTGCGGAATGTGTGTCTAGAATCTGCCACCTCCAGCTCTGTGCCTGTTTCCCCCAGCCCCATAGGCCCCAAGACAAAGCAAGAAAAATGAGAGGAAATCACAGCTGGGTCAAAGCTCCGGGCCACGAGTACGGAGGCAGGTGGTGGCACCCAGACCCCCTCTCCATAGCGCCCGTGAGAGCACAAGGCAGAGGTGAGGATAGACCCCTGGCTTGAGGGGCCAACCACCAGCTTCTCAGCCAGCTCTGTCACTCACTTGCTGCTTGGCAAGTCACTTAACTGCTCCAAGCCTCAGTTTCCACTTCTGGAAATGGAGATATGGCCCCCTGCCTGCTTCCTCATGCTGGCATAAGAATCAATGACATGGTGACAGGACTTTGTAAATTATAAGTTGGTATTAGTTAGGGCTCTTTAGTCACAAATGCGAGAAACTAGACATTAAATGAGGCAATGCAAAAGGGGGATTCACCAGTTCAGAGGCCCAAGACCCAGGGCAGGGAGAGGAGGTGCTCTTATTCCCCCTTACCCCTGCGGGTCAGTCTCTTCTTCCGCAAGCCTGGAGCCAACTTCACCTCCTAAGAGGAGCTTCTCTGCTCTGTCACTGCCAACTTGAACAACCATGGGGAGGGCCCTGAATTGTGTCACATGTCCACCCATGGTTGTGAGACACTATCTCATGCAGCTTCTTCTGGAAGTCCATACTGGAGAGCTGGGAAGCTGGGTTTCCCCAAAATAAGAGAGGTATTGTTCCCTAGATGGGGGGAATGTGCTGGGAGGACATCCATTGTCAAGGTAACAGTTTATCAATCTTCTTGTTTTGATTGTTGGCATCAGCATTATAAGTCTGCCACATTTTCCTGATTCCCATCATCCTTGGACAAAATAACATAGGGGCTAAGGGCACAGGCTCTGGAACCCAGATTACCTGGGTTCAAGTTCTGGTTCTGCCATTTTCTCACTGTGTAACGTTGGGCAAGTTGCTTAACTTCTCTGCACCTCTGTTCATAAGTTTGTGAAAACTGAATGAGTTGATACATGGGAAGTATGAGGAATTGTGCCTGGTGCCCGCCAGGGGTTCAACAAATGCTAATCATTATTATTGTCAGAAAAAAAGGGGCAGTGCCTGGGAATCCCAGGATGAGAGACAGCCTGAAGAAAAACCATCCTCCTCCACCTACTCCTCAACCTTCTTCCGGGGAGCGCTTACAACTGCAGGAGCTACGGCTCAACAAAGATGTACAGAGCTATGCAGTAAGCCCTGAGAATTACAGAAGTTGACAGAGAAAGTCGCTTTTTCTCCAGAAGCTCATTGCCGAGTAAGGGAGACAGAGGCATGAAGAGATCATTTCTGTCCTGTGCTGGGTAGAAGCATGTGTAGGTCTCTGTGGGAAGCCACAGCGGGACAACCGGTCCAGAGAGAGCTGCCTGGAAGAAATGACAGCTGAGCTAAGGCTTGGAGCAGGGGCAAGAGCCTGCCACGCAAGGAAAGGAGGGAGGGTGTTGTGCTGCCCATTGGCTATTGAGTCTCAGCTCCAGATCTCCACTTGTCAGGCTGGCGCCACTGGGGCTTGATCTGTGCAAATTACATGTCCCCTAGGTCAGCTAGTTCTGGCAGGTTCTTCCAATAAGGGGCACTAGGAGACTGAGGTCAGGAGGAGAGAAGGGACTTGCTCTTTTGTGTTTGCTTGCTTCTCCCCAGCAAGTTTTTTGCAGCAGAAACATCCATTGAAGCCTCCAGCTTTTTTCAGCCTCAGCAGCTGGAAGCCATTTGAAGCAACTGACAAACAGCTGGAGGCTGACATGCTTGCTGTGGGGGGAGCAACAGTTTAAACCAGAGCATGTAGCATCAGAAAGTTACATGGATGATACGTAAGGTCGGGTGTGCAGATAGCCTTCCTGTCCAGCACTGGGTACCAGAAAGAGGCAGCTAGGGGCAGGGTCCAGCCCAGGGCAGGTTCAGAACCAAGATCCCATGTTGTGGGAGAATGGGGTCCATCAGGAAGAGCCTGGGCCCAGGGAGCTCTGGTGCAAATGCATGGAACCAAAGCACCCAGAACCTCCTCTGAGTTCCCAGCACTGACGGTGTTTTCAGAGATTACCATGGCTCCCAGCCCTGGGAAGCCAGACTCAGGGCCAGGACTCTGGGTGGGGGGGTAGGAGAGGGGACAGCTCTAAGGATGGAAGTTGGTGGCTGACAGCAAGGGGCTGGCTGTATCCTCCGAGTATCTGGGAGCCATCATGGATCAAGGTCCCACTCCCATATTAGGAAAATTCTTTAAAAATTCCTCCGTGCAGTGCACTCTTGATTCTCCAGTGTGGTATGGGAGCATGGTGCCCCAGATGTGGGAAGTCCTGGGCCAGGCCCCACTTCTCTGGACCAGAAGTGCCGTGTCCCCACAACCCATCAGAGAGCTGGGGAAGTGCCATCCAGGCGAGCCTGAGCAGGTCCCCAGCCTTTCCCAGTTCCCACGTGTGCAATGGGAATGCAGCCAGTCAGAAGCAAGGGCCTCTGGCTCTGTGCCTCCGCAGGGCAAGGCTGGCCACAAGAACTTGTCAGCCAAGGTTCGTGGACCCCTGCCAGTGCTGGCCCTGGCTCCAGGAGAGGAATGTCCCTAAAGAGCTGAGGACCTTCCTCCTAGTGCTGCTCCCGGATGGAGGGTTGGGCACAAAGAACACAGCATGGACACGGAGGACCCAGGCTGTGAGCTGTCACCCTCCACTGGGCCTGGGGGTGGTGGAGGGGGAGGATGGATGGAGAGACCGGAGGGGGGGATAAGTGAGGGAAGGAGGAAGGGAGGGAGACAAGGAGGTGGGGGAGAGGAGTCATATTGACGTCCAGGTTACGGACAGAAACGGACAGCTGAGGAGCCCATCAAGGCATAGCAATGCCGTGGAGGCTGAGCACGTGTGCTCTCCCTCGAGCAGCTCCACTTCTCTGGGAATTCCTCGGATGGCACCTGGCTTGCACTTCAGTCTCTGTGAGTCCATCCAACAGTCAGTCCTACACTCCTATTTAGCCCTGGGGGCCACAGCCTGCTCAAAGAGCATCTGAAGCCACCGAGGCAAGCAGCAGACCTAGTGGCACCGCTGTGAGCGGGTTAGCTCATCTTCCTGGGACGCACAGAGCTGTCGGCCATTCCGAAGCATCAGCCTCCTCGCTGGTTTCCACCCAGCTGCCCAGGGACTCCCCGTGGACTTGGGGGTTGACCTTCCACTGCCTCCAGCTCATGGGGATGGCTTCTGCTCTAAAGGCAAGGCAGCACCACCAACCCCCTGCCACTCCAACAAGACGGAGCTGTTCTTTTTCACCGTAGGGATTAAAACTTACAACAAAAATACTCAAGAAGCATGCCAGGCACGGTGGTTCTTGCTGTAATCCCAGAACTTTGGGAGGCCAAGGCAGGCGGATCACCTGAGGTCGGCAGTTCAAGATCAGCCTGACCAACATGGAGAAACCCCATCTCTACTAAAAATACAAAATTAGCCAGGCACGGTGGCACATGCCTGTACTCCCAGCTACTCAGAAGACTGAGGCAGGAGAATCACTTGAACCTGGGAGGCAGAGGTTGCAGTGAACCGAGATCACGCCATTGCACTCCAGCCTGGACAACAAGAGCAAAACTCCATCTCAAAAAAAAAAAAATACTCAAGAAGCCCCAGCTCCAATGCACCATCAGAGCCTTCCGAAGTCCTTGTTTGTCACCACCTCATGGGGGTGGCTTCCCATGACTACCGAGCAGACCATCAGGCACTTATTCTCTGGTCATTCCAGGCATGTGACACATTACCAGCCACTGGCATTGCCAAGAAGCTTGGGATGGACTGCTACCATAGTCACCTTGGGGGCATTACAAGCAGATGTGCCTGAAGTACTAAAAAGTTAATATTTATTTATTTATTTATTTATTTTTGAGATGGAGTCTTGCTCTGTTGTGCCCAGGCTGGAGTGCAGTAGCACCATCTTGGCTCACTGCAACCTCCCGCTCCAGAGTTCAAGTGATTCTCCTGCCTCAGTCTCCCAGGTAGCTGGGATTATAGGCACCTGCCACCATGCCCTGCTAATTTTTTGTATTTTTAGTAGAGACAGGGTTTCACCATATTGGCCAGGCTGGTCTCGAACTTGCAACCTCAGGTGATCCTCCCCGGCCTCGGCCTCCCAAAGTGCTGGGATTACAGGTGCTAGCCACTGCGCCTGGCCAAAGTTAATATTTATATTATCCAAAACCAGAGGTCCTACAGGAACAAATATTTACTTCCCTTTTTACAGAGGCCCACCTGCTAGGGCAATGTTTAGGTGCACATGACATAAACCAGGCAATGCTAGAGGTACGTGCATATGGTATCTGTGCAGGGGTAAGCGATAGTTTTAACACAGGCCTTGGAGATTTCTATGAGATTGGTCATTTCCTTAAACGGCTTATTTCTGGCATCAAAAACTTCCGTCTTCAACACTCTTACTCCCTCCCATTACTTCAATTTCTACCTTTACTCCTAAATATGCAGCTACAGCCTTTACTTGGTTCTTGAGCTCCAGATTTGGCAAACTCACCTATCTCCACAGGGAAGTCTCATGGCCTTCCAAGCTGAATAAAATGAAACGTCTCTCTTTGCTGTAAGCCCACTCCTCCTCCCATCTTCCCTGTTCCTGTGCGCCATAACGCATTCACCCAATCACCAAGGGTCATGCCTTAGAATCCTCACAACAGCTCCTCACCCGCAAGCAGGAAGGCTGGGCAGTGCACCCTCACTGCTTGTCTCAGACCCCTCACATCCCTCATACCTGCTGTCACTGCCCCAGGTCACCTAGAAAGCTGCTCTTCTCCCTCCTTTTCTTACAGCACAACAAGCCAGGTTCATCTTCCAAAGCACCGCTGTCCTCTCCAAGCTGCAGTCTCTTGCTCTCTTGCCCTTAGAGTAAGTCCGAATGCCTCACGCGGGCCTCCATGATCCAGCCAAGCTGCCCTTGCAGCCTTTCCTCCCCACACCCCACCGGTATCCTCTGGGCTGCCCAAACAGCCTCCACCAGGGGAGCCATGGGAGAGTGTCCAGTGTTGGAGCTGGAAGCCAGGGATGCTGACTTTAGAACTGGCTGGTTGCTGTGGAGCCGCGTGGAGTCTTCCCAGGTTTGTCTCCCTGTTTGAGGCTTGCACTCCAGAGGCCCCTCTGGGCAATAATGAACCACCGGGAGTGGTGCCAGGATAGTGACAGAGACGGACTGCCTGGAGCAGGGTCACCAGGACTAAGGCAGTAACTCAGGTCTGTCGGCGACTTTGTCCACTTCATCTGTCTCTCAGGCAATGCCTAGAGCTGTGGGAGGGCCCAGGACATGCCCACACCTAGCCGCAGTGAGGATGAGGCTGGTTGCTCCTCACTTCTGTTAAATCAAACTAAATTTGGCCTGAGAAAGCCTCTGTACTCACATACTTGAGTTCTTACTTAGGAACAACAAGCTAACTTAGTACCTAAACAAACTGAAAACTCAACTCAGCAGTATGCTTCTGTAACAATAGCTGAGTCTCAGCCAATCACAGGCAGACAGCTGTTCAGACCTTGTTCCAATGAGGAAAATGCTGAGCTGTAACTAACCCAGCTGTTTCTGTAGCTCACAATTTCTGTATGTCACCTTCCTTTTTCTGTCCATAAATCTTATCTGACCATGTAGCAACCCCAGAGTCTCTGAATCTATTCTGATTCTGGGGGCTATCAAATTCAGAAATCATTTTGGTTGGTGTTTTTTTTTCTTTTCTTTTCTTTTCTTTTTCTTCAATTAAACTCTGTTAAATTTATTATATCTAAAGTTTTTATTTTAACAGATTTGGTGTCAGAAGTGAGAATACAGAGTAAAACTTCAGCAACCCCCAGGAACACCAGGGAACCAGACCAGATACCCGCGGAGCCAGCTGTGCCCACTGATGGCTTGTTTGTAACTGGAGGTCGTGGCTGAATTTTCTTTCAGATTCCAAGATCCAAGAATTTGTGTTCTCAGCTCTCCAAGTTTGTTTGAGCAATCTTTGGACTGGGCTGGGTTTGGTATTGGATTGGATTCGATAATCAGCTGGATTAGATTTGGTTAGAGGCTGAGGGCCTCAGGTGGGTTCCTTTTTGATAATGAGTTCATCTCAATTAAAAGAGTCTGGGACTCCACCTTCTGGGACTCCAGCTACTTTTATGTATAAAATTATGGACCCAGAACATGTGCATTTTCAGAAAAATGGGTTAACCTCACTGAGACAACTTGGAAAAGATAATGGGGAAGTTTTAATTTGGTTAAAATTATTTATTTGCAAGTCATATGAGAAAAAAGGTATCAGAATCCCACACAAAAACAATAGTATATATTCTTTAATTAGTATGGGTGTTGGGGGGGGGCATCTAAACTAAAAGACTAAACAAATCAAAAATTGCATCCCTAAAAGATTCTTTGCAAAAAGCAAGTGAAAATCTTAAACAACAGACTAAGGACATCATGAAAGAGGACTAAGGCCGAGCACAGTGGCTCACACCTGTAATCCCAGCACTTTGGGAGGTCAAGGTGGGAAAACTGCTTGAGTCGAGGAGTTCAAGACCAGCCTGGGCAACATAGTGATACCTCATCTCTACAAAAAATAGCTAGGTGTAGTGGTTTACACCTGTAGTCCTAGCTACTTGGGAGGCTGAGGTGGGAAAATTGTTTGAGCCCAGGAGGTTGAGGCTTCAGTGAGCCAAGATTGCACCACTACACTCCAGTCTGAGCAACAGAGTGAGACACTGTCTCAAAATAATGATAAATAATAATAACAATAAATTATTTTTGTTTTTGTTTTTTTGAGATGGAGTTTTTCTCTTGTTGCCCAGGCTGGATGGAGTGCACTGGCGTGATCTCAGCTCACCACAACCTCCGCCTCCCAGGTTCAAGCAATTGTCCTGCCTCAGCCTCCTAAGTGGCTGGGATTACAGGTGCACACCACCACGCCTGGCTAATTTTGTATTTTTAGTAGAGATAGGGTTTCACCATATTGGTCAGGCTGGTCTCAAACTCCCAACCTCAGGTGATCCGCCTGCCTCAGCCTCCCAAATTGTTGGGATTACAGGCATAAGCCACTGTGTCCGGCCTATAATAAATTAATTTTTAAAATTTCCACTGGTAAGATACTTTGAAAAAAATAAGGACTATGCTCTTACTGAACTAACTACAACTGTTTATTCTCTTTATCCATCCCTAACTAAATATTCTGAGTCCACTAACCTTGCTAAATTACCCTTTCACCCTGAAGACGATTGACAAAAAAGAAGGCAAACAGATGTCTTTACAAAATAAGACCTCTGATCAGCCAGGCCTTCTTGTTGTAACCACTTTAACTCCATGATCTAAAATTGAGCTTAGAGCCATTGTAAAGGACTTCCCTGATACAAGGAGAAATCTTCAAAAATTTACTGAGGAATTTAGAATCTTCCTAGGAACGTAGGATCCAGAACTCCTTGACCTTTACCAATTTATTCACATGATATTGGGACCTGGCAAATGGATGCCAGCAACAGAATGGAACACACATGAGGAGGATATTAAAGACCCCTCCAAGACCTCCTCATGGAAAGGGCCAAAAGGAGCATGAAAAAATGCTGAACCCCTTCTAGATTCAATTTCTAAGATTTTTCACACATTTTTGTCTGCTGGTTTGCATGATGGACCAATCACATTCACCGAAAATTGATTGGTCCATGATGCAATCCTGCAGACAAGAAAAAAAAAAAAAAAGATGAACCAGTTTCAGATTATAGAACTCACTTAGAAACACAATTTCAGAAATATTCTGAGCTCAACATATGGCAAGGAGCATTTCCTGCAGAGACTGAAATGGCATTAACTGTTCTATTTATAAACGGACTTCGTCCTGAACTTCGCAGTTTAATTAAAAATCATAAACCTAGATGGGAAGTGACAGATATGACTGAATTGGTGGCTGTAGCTGAACATTTTGAAAGGACTCTATGGGAAGAAAAAACCCAAATGTTAACAAGCCTATGTCCCTTCAACCTTCAAAAAGCTGCAACCTATGAAGTTTTTTCAACCAAGAGGTCCTAAAACAAGAGATCCCAAAGTATCTGCCTTTATTGCAAATGACTAGAAAAGAGAGGCTGGAAAAGAAATTCTCCATTTTTCTGTCAGTCCACCAATAAGCCTCTTTCCTTTAGGCTAGAGAGAGCCCAAGAGATTTTAGCTCTCGTGATAATTGACCAGACTCTAAGAGAGTCCCCTGGTAAAGTGCTGCCCATAATACCTCTAAATAAACACAGAGAAACAAGAGTTAGAATAAAGGAAATCTTGTACAGTCCTGGTGGATACCAAAGCCTCCTATCTTGCATAAAGCCACTTTAATAGATCAACACATCACTCAGAGAAAAAACGTTGTTGTTGTTGTTTTTTGGTGGGGGTTTTGAATGAATTTCAAGAGGTTCTTATGTTTGAACTCGTTCAATTGACTTTGGGGCCATTTTCAGAAAAAACATACTTTTGTACTATGGGATACTGCTCCAGTAGACTTGCTAGGGCAAGACTTACTTTCAAAGCTAAAAGAATGCGGGCAAGATGGCGGATAGAAGGCAGGACTAGCTTGCAGCTCCTGCTCCGACTGACAGAGCAGCGTGTGGAGACTCACATTGTGAACTGTTTCTCCAAGAATTACTGCAGGAACATACCAGGAAAGCTAACAGAATCCACAGACCCGTTGAAAGAACTAGATCACTGCTGTAGTGCCCCTGAGATGCTGAAAAACTGTGAGTTTGCTTGCTTGCTTCCTCAGTGGGGAAGCTGGTGGTCTAGGGCAAGTCCGCAGCCATGGTCACCAGCTGCCTGTTAATAGACTCCATAATGTTGGGGGGCCACGGTGGGAATGAGACCAGCCTTTAGGACTTCAGACTGCATGGGAGTGGGGTGAGATCTGTGATTGCTGGCTTTCCCCCACTTCCCTGGCGACCAGTATGACTCAGCAGAGGCAGACATACTCCCCATGGGAATACAACTCCATTGGACTGGGAACCACACCCCCATCTCCCACAGCAGCCACAGCATGCCCCAACCAAGGAGAGTCTGAGCTCAGACATGCCTATCCCTGCCCCCACCTGGTGGTCTTTCTCCACCCATGCTGGTAGCAGAAGACAAAGATCATAATCTCTTTGGGAGCTCTGTGGCCCTGCCCACTGCCTGAGAAACCTGAATATTTAACCAGGTGTCTCTAGGGCAATTTTACATCCTCCCTATACGATTGCAGCTGATGTGCTCTTGGAAGCCCCACCTCCTGGCCAACCAACACAAAACCAGTACACTAAACAGAAATACAAGGAAGGACCTACACAAAGTCCATGTCACTGCCCTGCTACCTCCACTGGAGCAGGTGCTGGTATCTATGGCTGAGAGACCTGAAGGATCACATCACAGGACTCTGCAGACACTCCCCAGTGCCAGCCTGGAGCCCAGTAGCTCTGCTGGGAGGCTAGAGCCAGAAAAGCAAAAGCAATCACTGCAGTTCAGCTCTCAGGAAGCCCCATTCTTGGGGAAGGGGGAGAGCACTGCATCAAGGGGGCACCCCGTGGGACAAAAGAATCTGAACAGCAGCCTTGAGTCCCAGATCTTCCCTCTGACATAGTCAACCCAAATGAAGAGGAACCAGAAAAACAATTCTGATAATATGACAAAACAAGATTTTTTAGCACCCCCAAAAGATCACACCAGCTCACCAGCAATGGATCCAAACCAAGATGAAATATCTGGATTGCCAGAAAAAGAATTCAGAATGTCGATTATTAAGCTAAACAAGAAGGCACCAAAGAAAGGTGAAGTCCAATTTAAAGAAATCAAAAACGTGATACAGGATATAAAATAAAAATTCTTCAATGAAATAGATAGCATACATAAAAAATAATCACAACTTCTGAAAATCAATGACACACTTAGAGAAATGCAAAACGCACTAGAAAGTCTCAGCAATAGAACTGAACAAGCAGAAGAAAGAACTTCAGAGCTGAAAGACAAGGCTTTCAAATTAACCCAATCCGTCAAATTAAAAAAAAAAAGAATTTTTAAAAAGGAACAAAGCCTCCAAGAAGTTTGGGACTATGTTAAATGCCCAAACCTAAGAATAATTGGTGTTCCCAAGGAAGAAGAAAAATCTAAAAGTTTGGGAAACATATTTGAGGGAATAATCAAGGAAAACTCCCCTGGCCTTGCTAGAGATCTAGACACCCAAATACAAGAAGCTCAAAGAACACCTGGGAAATTCATCACAAAAAGATCATCACTAGGCCAGGCGCAGTGGCTCATGCCTGTAATCCTAGCACTTTGGGAGGCCAAGGCGGGTGGATCACCTGAGGTGAGGAGTTCAAGACCAGCCTGGCCAACATGGTGAAACTCTGTCTCTACTAAAAATACAAAAATTAGCTGGACGTGATGGTGGGCACCTATAATCCCAGCTACTTGGGAGGCTGAGGCAGGAGAATTGCTTGAACCCAGAGAGGAGAGGTTGCAGTAAGCCAAGATTGTGCCACTGCATTCCAACCTGGGCAAAAGAGCAAAACTCTGTCTACAAAAAAAGAAAGAAAAAAATATCATCGCCTAGGCACACAGTCATCAGATTATCTAAAGTCAATATGAAGGAAAGAATCTTAAGAGCTGTGAGGCAAAAGCATCAGGTAACCTATAAAGGAAAACCTATCAGATAAATAGCAGATTTCTCAGCAGAAACCCTACAAGCTAGAAGGGATTGGGGTCCTATTTTTAGCTTCCTTAAACAAAACAATTATCAGCCAATAATTTTATATACAGTGAAACTAAGCTACATTAATGAAGGAAAGATATAGTCTTTTCCAGATAAACAAATGCTGAGAAAATTTGCCACTGTCAAGCCAGCACTACAAGAACTGCTAAAAGGAGCTTTAAATCTTGAAACAAATCCTCAAAACACACCAAAATAGAACCTCCTTAAAGCATAAATCTCACAGACCTATACAAAAATAACAGTGAAACAATAATAATGAAAAAAAAAAATATTCAGGCAACAAGTAGCACAATGAACAGAATAGTACCTCACATCTCAATGCTAATATTGAATGTAAACAGCCTCAATGCTCCACTTAAAAGATACAGAATGGTAGAATGGATAAGAATTTACCAAGTTTCTGCTGTCTTTGGGAGACTCACCTAGCACATAAAGACTCACATAAACTTAAGGTAAAGGGGTAGAAAAAGATATTCCATGCAAATGGACCCCAAAAGCGAGCAGGAGTAGCTATTCTTCTATCAGACAAAAGAAACTTGAAAGCAACGGCAGTTAAAAAAGACAAAGAGGAACATTATGTAATGGTAACAGGACTAGTCCAACAGGAAAATATCACAATTCTATGTTTGGTGCATACCAAACACTAAAGCTCCCAAATTTATAAAACAATTACTGCTAGACCTAAGAAATGAGATCGACAGCAACACAATAGTGAGGGACTTTAATACTCCACTGACAGCACTAGACAGGTCATCAAGACAGAAAGTCAGCAAAGAAACAATGGACTTATACTATACCCTACAACAAATGGACTTAACAGATATTTACAGACATTCTACCCAACAACTGCAGAATATACATTCTATTCATCAGCACATGGAACATTCTCCAAAGCTAAAAGAATGTATATATTCTTGTCAGAAAGAAAAATAATCTTACAGTTTCCTGATTCTTCTGCACCAGAATTGTTATGCTCTCTATGGGCAGAAATTGATAAGATTAAAAATCAGGACTGTTATGCCCCCTGATGTTTCTAAAATACCCGAATGTTTATTGTCCTTTTCCTCAACTGACACAGGAAGGACTGAAAATGTGGAGCCCGCAAAAATCCAAATGATTATTCTAAACCTTTCCCTAAATTACTACAATAGTCACTAAAACCCAAAGCATTTCAAGGGCTCTCACCAATTGTGGAAGATTTAATTAAACAAAGACTTACAATTGTATGTACTAGTGCTGGTAATTCTACAACCCTAGCAGCTGAAAAACCAGAGTCCAGAGCAAGATGGCCCACTAGTATCCCCTAGCACTGGTCTCCTTCATGAAGACGGCCAGAACAACGAATAAACAACTACATGTTAGTGAAAACAACTGAGAGAGAGTGCTGGAGTGCATCAGAGGCATAATAGAAACCCAGTGAGCTCAGAAACTTGAGATGGCCACATAAAGAATGGAAGGAGGCTGGGCACAGTGGCTCACGCCTGTAATCCCAGCACTTTGGGAGGTCGAAGTGGGCGGATCATGAGGTCAGGGGATCGAGACCATCCTGGCTAACACAGTGAAACCCCGTCTCCACTAAAAATACAAAAAATTAGCCGGGCGTGGTGGCGGGTGCCTGTAGTCCCAGCTACTCGGGAGGCTGAGGCAGGAGAATGGCGTGAACCCAGGAGGCGGAGCTTGCAGTGAGTGGAGATCACGCCACTGCACTCCAGCCTGGGTGACAGAGCAAGAGTCCGTCTCAAAAAAAATTAATAATAATAATGGAAGGAAATGCCAAACCTCCACCACCGCATCTCCCAGCTGGGGTCAGCTGAAAACCAGGAGGAACTTCTTTGTATGGTGAGGAGTTAAGCATGAGGATCCCAGCAACCCTCATCACCACCTTGGGCACCTATAGACCTCACCACTGTAGTCCCTTACCTTCCTTACAGGCACTAAGCCCAGCTCAAGGAGCTGCCTGGAGTTCACATAGCTGTGCTTCCTCCCAGAGAAGGAGCCGATACTGTGCTCGCCCCTGTGTGGCCCATGCAGCTACTGCACTATGCCATCTTGGAACTGGGACTACAGCTGGAGTATTATGCTGCAGGGGTAAGTACTAGCCACGGCTTCCCTTTATCCCTGAGGCTAAGATGACAATGAACTATCCCTGGCCACTGACCCAACAGCCCCATGCTGAGCTGCAACTGAAAGCAGCTGTTGTGCCCTTCCCAGGAAAGCTAAGCAGAGGTGGAGCTGCTCCACCTACCCCTCCCTCCAGCCCCTTGGGCCAGAATTGAAGCAGTAACCTTCTTCCTGGGAAAACAGTAGCTGAGCCACGCAGAGAAGTCACATCTCCCCAGTGCCTAAGTTAAAGCAGTGTCCCACATCTCAGGAAATGGTGCTCTAGCCACCTGGAGTGGTCACACACCCCAGTACCTAAGCTGAAGTGATATCCTGCATCTCAGGGAAACAATGCCTAGGCTTTCCAGAACAGTTATGCTCCCATCACCCCAGGCTTGAGCTGAAATGACACATAGTCCCCTGGAGAATGTGTGCCTTGGTCAAGCTGAACAGCTGCATATCCCAGGGCTGAGCTGCTGTGGTACCCCACATCCCAGGGAAACAGAGCAGTGGCTGAGCAGAGACACCCTGTTCTACAGGTCAAACAACTTTAGTACCCCGTTTTCCTGCAGCGAGACTAGTTCCTTAGAGCCTGAGCTGCTGAGACAGTCCTTTCCCTGAGAAGTGGAGTCATCTCTGTGTTGTTCCCTGCCCCTCCAGAGCCCAAATGACAGCTGTGCTTTACCATTCTGGAGCACTTGCTGCCACTGCCCCTGGCCTCACAGAGTCTGGGATACTGCCACGCCCCACCATCCTAAGGTCTAGAGTCACTACTACATGGTGCTTCATTCTCTGGAACCTGAGTTGTCACTGAGCTCATTGACTCTGGTTCCTGAATTGCAGCCCTACTCTACTTCCCAGGCCCACACCGCCAGAGCAACTCTTCTTCCCTGGAGTCAGGCCAGTGCTATGCCCTTCCCCCCAGGGGTAGAATCACAGGCATAACTTGCCCACCTGGACCTGAGCTGCCAGGGAGTTACTGAAAGTCAGATATCCTGACTCTTTGGGCAATCAACACCCAACTCTGCCTCAGAAAACAAAACTGCACCCCAAGACCTGGGTGCCACAATAGGTTTGTGAGACCCTGAGCCTAGAACCCTGACCCCACAGCCACTCAGAGCACATGCACCTAGAACCCAGTGCCTCTGCACCTGCCTGTAGACTATGTCAGACCTGATACTAAAAGTGATCTCCTCAACTAAGTCTCTCCATTGTGGAGAAAATGAGACTAGGAGGACCCTAAAAGCCCTTGACGCCAAGGACATTCACAACCTACACTGCTGCTGCCACAAACTTATGCAGCACAGGCTACTAAGGTACCCACAGCTATTGCTGTCACAGAACGCAGCTGAAGAAACTCCACAGAAACCAAACCACTGCGCCTATCTAGAACTAGAGTCACCACACCTTTCCCAACTGGCACACTAAAACCCAAAACTGCAAGTGAAAATCCTTCTCTAGGAAGTTTGGAAGAGCCAATTTTTCTACCAGATGCACAGACGTCAATGTAGGGACAAAAGAATCATGAAAGGATACAGAAATATGACACCACTAAAGTAACATAACAATCTACCAACAGACCCCAATGAAAAGGAAATCAACAAATTGTTGGGATAAAAGAATCCAAAATAATGATCTTTAGGAAACTCAATGAGATACAAGAAAATATAGATGATTTAATGAAATCAGGAAAACAATTCACAATACACATGAGAAATTCAACAAAGAGATGAAAATCATAAAAAAACAACCAAACAGAAATCTTGTAGCTAAAGAATTCAATGAGTGAAATAAAAAAAAATACAATAAAGTGTTTCAACAGCAGACTTGACCAAGCAGAAGAAAGAATCTCTTAACTTGAAGATAGGTCATTTGAAATTGTCCAGAAAAAGAAGTTACAATGAGAAAGAATGAAGAAAACCTAGAAGACTTATACAATAGCATTAAGTGAACAAATATGCATTTTATGAGAATACCAGAAGGAGAAGATAAAAGGTGTAGAAAATTTGTTTAATTAAGCAACAGCTGAAAACTTCCCAAGTCTGGGAACAAATATGAACATCCAGACCCAAGAAGCTCAAAGGTCCCCAGATAGATTCAACTCGAAAAGATCCTCTGCAAGGTACATTGTAGTCAAACTATCTGAAGTCAAAGACAAAAGAATTCTAAAAACAGTAAGAGAAAAGTGTCATCATATACAAGACTAAAGCAGATTTCTCTGCAGACAACCATGTAGGCCAAGAGAGAATGGGATGATATAGTCTCTTTTCTGGCAGGAAAAAAAAAATTGCCAACGAAGAATACTATACCCAGCAAAGCTATCCTGCAGAAATGAGGAAGAAATAAAGTCTCTCCCAAAAAAGCAAAAACTAAGTGAATTAATCACCACTACGCTGGCCCTACAATAAATGTTTAAAGGAGTCCTACATCTAGAAATGAAAAAATGATATCTACCATCATGGAAACACACAAAAGTGTGTAAAACTCACTGGTAGAGGAGATGCACAAATGAGAAAGAGAAAGGAGTCAACTGTTAGAGGCAACTGTTACCACTATAGAAAATCACCAAACTGCAATGAAAATAAGAGGAAGAAAGGAACAAAGGATATACAAAACAATCAGAAAACAATATAGAAAATGATAAAAATAAATCCTCACCTATCAATAACAACCTTGAATGTAAATGGATTAAATTCCCCACTTAAAAGATATAGACTGGCTGAATAGATTTTTAAAAAGATCCAACTATATGCTGCCTACAAAAAAAAAAACTCACTTTATCTGCATAGATACATATAGATTGAAAGTGAAGGAATGGAAAAAGATATTCCATGCAAACAAAAGTCAAAAGCAACCAGGAGTAACTATATCAGAAAAAAACTAACTTTAAATAAAAAACTGTAGAAAGAGACCAGGTCACTATATAATAATAACATAACCAATTCAGTAAGAGAATACGAAACATTTTCCAGGATAGACCACATGTTAGGTCACAAAACAAGTCTCAACAAATTTAAAAGAAGTGAAACGATATGCTTTTTTTGTTTTAAGAGATGGGGTCTTGCTATGTTTCCCAAGCTGGAGTGCAGTTGCCATTCAAAGGCACGATCACAGTACACTTCAAGCTTGAACTCCTGGGCTCAAGTAATCCTCCCACCTTAGCCTCCCAAGCATCTGGAACTTCAGGCACGTGCCACTGTGCCTAGCTTTAAGTATCTTTTCTGACCCCAATGGAATAAAACCAGAAATTGGTAACAAGAGAAACTTTTGAAATTCTACAAATACCTGGAAATTATTATACAACATGCTCCTGAAAAACCAATGGTTCAATGAAGAAATTAAGAAGAACATTTTAAAGTTTATTAAAACAAATGAAAATAGAAACATAACATACCAAATCTATTGGATACAGCAAAAGCAAAGCATTATTAAGAGGGAAGTGTATAGCAATAAATGCCTATATCAAAAAAATAAAGAGGCTTCAAATAAATATCCTAATGATGCATCTCAAGGAACTAGAAAAGCAAGAAGAAAAAAAAATCAAAAATGAGTAGAAGTAAAAAAAATAAATAAAGATTAGAGCAGAAATTTAAAAATGGAGACAAAAATGCAAAATACCAATGAATTGAAAAGTTGGTTTTTTGAAAAGATAAAATCAACAAACCACTAGCTAGACTATCCAAAATAAAAGAGAAATGACTCAAGTGAATAAAGTCAGAAATTAAAAAACAAAACAAAACACTGGTCGGGCACGGTGGCTCATACCTGTAATCCCAGCACTTTGGGAGGCTGAGGTGGGTGGATCCCTTGACCTCAAGAGTTTGAGACCAGCCTGGGCAACAGAGGGGGACCCTGTCTCTACCAAAAATACAAAAATTAGCCCAGCATGGCGGTGCACATTTGTGTTCCCAGCTACTCTAAAGGCTGAGGTGGGAAGATCACTGGAGCCCAGGAAGTTGAAGCTGTAGTGAGCCATTATCACACCACTGCACTCAGCCTGGGTGACAGTGAGACCCTGTCAAAAAAAAAAGAAAGAAGGGGAGAGGGGGGGGGAGAGAGAGAGAGAGAGAGGAAAGAGAGAGAGAGAAAGAAAGAGAGAGAGAGAGAGAAGAGAGAGAGAAAGGAAAGAAGAAAGAAAGAAGGAAAGAAAGAAAGAAAGAAAGAAAGAAAGAAAGAAAGAAAGAAAGAAAGAAAGAAAGAAAGAGAGAGAGAGAGAGAGAAGGAAAGAAAAGAAAGAAAGAAAGAAAGAAAGAAAGAAAGAAAGAAAGAAAGAAAGAAAGAAAGAAAGAAAGAAAGAAAGAAAGAAAGAAAGAAAGAATTACAACAAATACCACAGAAATACAAAAGATTGTTAGAGACTAATACAACTATATGCCAACAAATTAGAAAACCTAGAAGAAATGAATTAATTCCTGGACACATACAACCTACAAAGATTGAATCAAGAAGAAATAGAAAGTTTAAACAGGCCAATTACAAGTAATGAGGTTGAATCTGTAATAAAACGTCTCCCATTAAAGAAAAAAATCCTGGCTTTCTGATATTCAAGTGGTTGATAAACACAATGACTTTTGTACTCTTAGAAACAGAAGAAGCTAACACCCATTGTTTCACTCCTCTGTTTATTCTATCCAGTTATGTAAAATATGACATGCCTACTTATTTAGAAAAAAAATGTCTACAAGAAGTGCATCAGTAGTGGTAGAGGTCAGGACAGTGGCTATATATGGGTCTGGTTGAAGTATTGACTGAGAAGGAACATAGGGTGACATTCTGGGGTGATGAAAATGTTTTGATTTTTTTTATTTTAATTTTATTTATTTATTTATTTATGTAATATGGAGATGGGTCTCACTATGTTGCCCAGGCTAGTCTCAAACTCCTAGACTCAAGTGAACCTCCTGTCATGGCCTCCCAAAGTGCTGGGAATACAGGCATGAGCCACCAAGCCTGGCTGAAATGTTTCAAATGTTAATGTGGATGGAAAGAGTAGGTGTATACGTAAGTAAAACTTAATTGAGATATTCATATGATTCATGCACTTTATGTACCTCATTGAATGTATTTTATACTAAATTTTAAAAATAATAAATAGAAGGAAATTTAAAACTAAAAAAATTAAAACAACCAATTGGATGAGGTTAGAGATTTGTTGACACTTTACAGGCAATTAACAAACTTGTAATACCAAATTTCCTGTAATTTCAAATCCTAAAACTTTATTATCTAATGTGCCCACTAATTCAATGTGGCTTATGGTAATATACCTTTGATCAATCTTCTTTAGCATTCCAGTTCATAAAGAGAGTCAACTTATTTGCTTTTACTTGGAAAAATCAGCAGTATACCTTCACTATATGAATTTTTCCCAGGCAGTACACCAGAACTCAAAGACCCCACAGTTTCCTCAAAATCTTACTTTTTATTCAGTATGTAGATGGCCTGTTGCTATGTTCTCCCACTAAAAAATGACTGCTTTGAAATGAACTCAGTTTACCTTTTACAGCAACTCATACATAAAGGTCACAAGGTTTTGATGGAAAACTTCCATTTTCATGAGAAAAAGTCCACTATTTGGGACATGACTTAACTACTGAAGAGTTTCTCTCTCACCTGAGAGAATAAAAACTATTTAAAGTTGTCCTCAGCCTGCAACCAAAAGACAATTAACAGGTTTTCTTGTATTTGCAGGATATTGCAGTCCTGGGTTCTGAATTGCTCCTTAATGACCTCACCATTGTATGAGCTCATTAGAAATGCAGCACCAGATCCTTTACTTTGGGAAGATAGTTATGAACAGAATTTTAACCAAATGGCATTGACCTCACAACAGTCCCCAAGCTTTAGGATTTCCAGATTACACTAAACCTTTAACCTTGTTCATTTGTCAATGTAGCAATCAGTCATTAGAAGTTCTTACCCAAGAACATGGCAGAGCACACAGGCCTATTGCATATTATAGCCTGCAATTAGACTCAGTAGCTAAGGTATACTTGAATTGTATTAAAACAGTAACAGCAGTCGAGTTGGTGACAGCTTCATCTGAGCTGGTGAAGGAACTTAATTTGCAAGTCCCATTATGCTGTGGAAAGTCTATTAAATTCCAACCAAACAATATTTTTCAGCAAATAGGCTAAACTCTTATGAAATTCTTTTCCTGTCTCCTTCTAATCTTGGTATAAAATACTGCTATCTATTTAACCCTGCTACTCTATTAACTCTGCCTGATTATGGTGAAGATCACAGTTGTGCGAGTGTAGCATCAGAAATAGTCACCCCTTATGTTGACTTACAGGATACTTCATTGGATCATCTTGAGTTAATACTTTTCTTGATGAGTCCTATGCCATAACCTCAGAAGGAAAAGATCAGGCAGGGTATGTCATTACTACTCAAAATGAGTTAATAAAGACGGGATTTCTTCCTCAATTTAAGTCAGCTCAACTTGTAAAGCTTTTTGCTCTCACCCAAGCTTGTCATATAGCTAAGGACAAGTCAGTAAATATTCACACAGATAGCAGATATGCTTTTGAAGTAACACACAGTTTGGGCATGTTCCAGAAACAATGAAGGCTTCTCACTGCTACTAGGACTCCTATCAAAAATGGGCTCCTTTTTGCTATGCTATTACCATTACAGATTGCCATTATTAATATTGAAGCTCAGCCTGTAAAACTGAATCTGAATATCAAGGGAATGCCCTAGCAGATTTTTATGCTAAATCAGTGCTGAAATGTTAGAATATGCAACTTGGATTAATTCTGTAAGATTGATCCAAGTCAATTCCCTTATGAAGACCTATTTAATAAACAGTGCAGTGCATCTGATTTGGAAAAACAAAATTGGTATCCGAAAGTAGGTAAGTTCAACTTAAGCATGGAATCGCAGAGGGCCTGGACAGCCACCTGGTCCTTCTTGAGTCTTTGAAGTTTCCATTGTTAAAATCTCTGCAAGCCAGAACTCATCATGGAACAGAAAAAATGATACAAATTATGAAAAAATATTGGTGGGGTAATTGTTCTAAAATTACTAAAAATGGGTTATAACCAATGTTTGTTTTGTCAGACTCATGATTCTGGGAGAACAAAACTTCAGGAGGTATATTTCTGCTACACGATGGACCATTTGAACATTTAGAGATGGACTTCATTCAGTTGCCACCCTCAATGGAGTATCAGTACGTTCTTGTAGCAGCTTGTATGTTTTCTGGTTGGTTAGGGGCTTTTCTATGTAGGAAGGCCAATGCTGTTGCAATAGCTAATAAATTATTAGAAAATGTGTTTCCTTTATGAGGCATTCTTAGAGAAATCTCCAGTGATAGGCAAACTCACTTTATGGGGCAAGTTATAATGCAGTTTAAAAAGGTGTTATAGACACATTGGCACTACCATTGTGTCTATCCCACTCAGTCTTCCAGAAAGATTGAAAGAACAAATGGTAGGCTGGGCGCGATGGCTCACACCCGTAATCCCAGCACTTTGGGAGGCCAAAGAGAGTGGATCACAAGGTCAGGAGATCAAGACCATCCTGGCCAACATGGTGAAACCCCGTCTCTACTAAAACTACAAAAATTAGCCAGGTGTGGTGGCAGACACCTGTAATCCCAGCTACTTGGGAGGCTGAGGCAGGAGAATCGCTTGAACTCCAGAGGCAGAGGTTGCAGTGAGCAGAGTTTGCACTACTGCACTCCAGCCTGGTGACAGAGCGAGACTCTGTCTAAAAAATAATAATAATAATAAAATAAAAAAAAAAGAACAAATGGCATCTCAAAACCGAAACTGGAAAAGTTAACTGAGTCACTTGGCCAAAATGTACTACCATTAGCTTTAATGGCAACCTGATCCACTCCCACTGGAAACCACAAGTTGACCTCCTATGAAATAGTCACTGGAAGGCCTATGCCCCTAATAATAGAACTTCATGCATCTCCCACTCTCCATTTAGTTTGACTAAATAGTGCAAGGCTTTGATGCGTTATGCCAAAGCGTATCTTCCACAGGTAAAGGAAGATTTTTGTGATCCACTGACTGAGGACAATCAAACCATTCATGATCTAGGACCTGGTGACTGGGTCTTCTGAAAACTACGTCAGAGGAACACCGCTCTCGAACTCCCTTGAAAGGAACCATACCAAGTTCTTCCACCACCCATACTTCAGTGAAACTTCAGGGCTTTGAAACTTGGGTTCACATCTCACAACTCAAAGGAACTGCTTCAGACTTTTAGAACGGTATACCTGTTGAAGACTTTAAGATAAAGCTATTAATAGAAAAATGTATCCCAGAAGCAGATGACATACTAGACTTGAACAACTTTCCTAAGATGACAGATCAAGACTTTCATGCCATCATGGAAGCTTTATGTTTTTTCTTTTTTCCTCATTTTCTGCTGTCCTAATCCTTTCCTTTTGCCTTCAGGAAAATCCATGGGACCATAAGAAGTGGATGGCTTCAACTCTAGCTTATGCTCTGGCACAAAGCCAGAGCATGGCTGGGTACAATGGTGCATGCCTGTAGTCCCAGCTACTCAGGAGGCTGAGACAGGTGGATGCTTGAATCTAGGAGTTTAAGTACAGCCTGGGCAATATGGCAAGACCTTGTCTCCAGAAAAAGGAAAGGAAAGGAAGGGGAGGGGAGGAGTGTGGAGGGGAGGGGAAGGGAGGGGGGAGAGGAGAGGAGAGGCGAGGAGAGGAGAGGCAAGGAGAGGAGAGGCGAGGCGAGGAGAGGAGAGGAGAGGAGAGGAGAGGAGAGGAGAGAGGAGAGGAGAGGAGAAAAGCCAAGCAATTCTTGGGTTTGTGGGCTAATGCCAAGGAAAGGAGAGGAGAGGAGAGGAGAGGAGAAAGGAGAGGGGAGGGGAGGAGAGGGCAGGGGAGGAGAGGAGAGGAGAGGAGAGGATGGGACAGGAGCCGAGCCAAGAAAGGAAAGGAAAGGAAAGGAGAGGAAAGGAAAGGACAGGAGAAAAGCCAAGCAATTGTTGGGTTTGTGGGCTAATGCCAGCGTCAGAAAACAATTCCACTGATGTCAGTGCCTCTCCATGTTCCCAATGAGAGTCACCCTGAAATTTCAAAGGAATAAAGGAGAGCTATCCTTGATATTTATTTTAAAGATGACTGCAACTTACTTCACTGCACTTGCTAGAAGCAACACTCTAGGTCAAGCATGGTGGCTCACACCTGTAATCCCAACACTTTGGGAGGCCAAGCGGGGGCAGATCACTTGAGGCCATGAGTTCGAGACCAGCCTGGCCAACATGGTGAAACCCCGTCTCTACTAAAAACACAAAAATTAGCCGGGCATGGTGGCACATGCCTGTAATCCCAGCTACTAGGGAGGCTGAGGCAGAAAATCACTTGAACCCAGGAGGTGGGGGTTGCAGTGAGCCGAAATCCTGCCACTGCACTCCAGCCTGGGAGATGGAGCAAGACTCTGTCAAAAAAAAAAAAAAAAAAAAAAAAGAAAGAAAAGAAAAAGAAAAAGAAAAGAAACAATATTCTAACTTGAAAAAGATTATTGTGCTTCCAGGCATCACGCACTGAAGACCTGGGAATTACCTATGTGGGTACAGGTATTGTTTGTATCATGTAACCAGATTAAATTCAGTAGGATTCTTTTTTACTAAAGGTGGTTATACACCCTTATAGCATGTTATTAAAAGACTACCAAAAAGTGAATTTTTCACAGGAACTTGTGTAGGAGGTATGTGGATTTATGGGTGAACAAATTTAACGGACCCCCGCTCCAGCACAATTAAGTGGCCCTCTTTTCCAGTCGCTCAGGGCTTCTACTGGGTCTGTGTGGTTTGCTTTTTCTGTTCTGCCTGCTCACTGGTTTGGATCTTGCTTTCTGGCTGGCTCCCTTCTGCCTTTCAAATAGCTTCCTCTGAATGTTCCCGTAGTAGTTTCTATGATCGAAGGCCAAAATGGTCAATAATCAAAATCAGCACCAACTTTGAAACTGATGAAGATAAGCTAGTTTCCACTGAGGAAAGAGTCCAGTGGGATTCCTGGGGGCCCACTTTCAGCAGTAGTGAGGTACCAGAAGGATGGAATTTAAAGCTAATCCATAAATGAAGAAAAATCTTGGATTTTTTAGCGAATCAGACTTCCTAAGGTTTCAAACAAGTAGAAGCCCCTCTCTGAAAATGAATGATAACATATGCATTCAACAAAGCCACTCAATGGAACATCATGTAGCTTAAGTCCCCTTTTTATTTAAGTTGGGGGCTTCTGTTTGCTATCGAGCAAAACTGAATGTTCTACCTATTTCTCCCTTGATTTTGTTATTAGAGAAAGCTATATTTAAAAGGTGGCTGATACTGCTGTTTTCTTAGATACTGCCACCAGATACATTAAGGAAATCTCTCAAGAGAAAGGAACAGATGATGTGTTTATGGGAGCAACTGACAGGTGGTTTGTAAGCATTCTGAATGGTGAATGGCAAGCTTGCCTTTTTCCAAGGTTTTCTAAAGTACAAAATTTCTTCCCTTAGGTCTCCAGGTTATTACGACTTGTGTTACCAGGTAACAACAAAAATGGCCTTTTAAAATCAGGCCATTTTACAGCAAACTATGGTTCTTAATCATCACCAAATCCTGAACGAAGGACTATGACCAATTAGAGTCAAATATTGTTGAACTGCCTATATTGTCTGAACTTTGACCTGTTTGATTTTGTTAGGTTTGTTGAGTTCATTTCTTAGAATTTGTTGAGGAGTACACTTTGTGTTTGTTTGTTTTTGTTTGTTTGTTTTAAGAGGTAGTGTCTGTGTATACTGCCCAGGCTGGATTCAAACTTCTGGGCTTAAGAGATCCTCCTGCCTCAGCCTTTCAAGTAACTGGGACTACAGGCTCAAACCACGGCAACCAGCTGGTCTTTTCCTATTATTTTCTTGATAGTCATAATAGTCCCCTGATATGGTTTGGCTCTGTGTTCCCACCCATATCTCACCTTGAATTGTAATAATCCCCACATGTTGTGGGAAGAACCTGGTGGGAGGTAACTGAATCACAGAGGCAGGTTTTTCTCGTGCTATTCCCATGGTAGTGAACGAGTCTCATGTTCTCCCACACAAGCTTTCTTGCCTGCGACCATGTAAGATATCCCTTTGCTCTTCCTTCATCTTCCTACATGTTTGTGAGGCCTCCCCAGCCATGTGGAGCTGTGAGTCCATTAAACTTCTTTCCTTTATAAATTACCCAGTCTTGGGTATGTCCTTATTAGCAGCGTGAGAACAGACTAATATATCCCCCTGGTGCACGGCATCATCTCAGGTCTTAAAAGTTTTCTATGCAGCCAGCCACTAAGCATTGAATGGTCCCACCTCAAGTACATCAGCAAGAACATTAAAAACTTGTTTTACTGATGTGATATTGTGACTTATGAATCCATGCCAAAACCAAATAAGTCATTATGATAGTGACAGGATGGTGTCAATGCCCAGAGTTTTGGTCAATCTCTCAAAATTGAGAGGCTGACCCAAAGGAGGGTAATTATTAAATCAAACTAAATTCAGCCTGAGAAAGCCACCATATTTGAGTTCTTTTTTCTTTTCTTTTCTTTTTTTTTTCTGATAAAGTCTCGCTCTGTTGCCCAGGCTGGAGTATAATGGCACGATCTCGGCTCACTGCAACCTCTGCCTTCCAGGTTCAAGCAATTCTCCTGCCTCAGCCTCCCGTGTAGCTGGGATTACAGGCATGCGCCACCACACCCGGCTAATTTTTGTATTTTTAGTAGAGACGGGGTTATCCCATGTTGCCCAGGCTGGTCTTGAACTTCTGACTTCAAATAATCCACCTGCCTCAGCCTCCCAAAGTGCTGGGATTACAGGCGTGAGCCACCACACCTGGTCACTTAAGTTCTTATGTATGAATGGCAAACTAACTTAGTATTAAACACACTGAAAAAGTTACTTTAGGAGTGACCTTCTGTAACAATAGCTAAGTCTCACCCAATCACAACAGCCATGCATAAAGCGTGTTCAAATAAGGTGAATGCTGTGCTGTAACCAACGCAGCTGTCTCTCTACCTCACTTTTATTTTCTGTCCTTTGCTTTTCTTCTTCTGCCGTAAATTTATCTGCCCATACAGCAGCCCTGAAGTCACTCTGAATCTGTTCCGATTCTCAGGACTGCCAGATTCATGAATCAATTTTTTTTCTTTTTCTTGCTCAGTTAAACCCTGTTAAATCTAATTTGTCTAAAGTTTTTCTTTTAACCCTGCCAAGTAGCTCTTTCCATCTGGTTCTTGTCTCATGATCTAAGTGTTTCTCTGCCTTTTCATCTCTGAAACAGAGTCACCTGGCATTGGTAACACTCTGTTCTGATCATCTCTAATGGGAAACTAGCTCTAAAGATGCTGTTTACTATTACAGACAGAAATTCACATCTTTTACTGTTTTGCTTTTGTGTTGTGTTTTAAAGATAGCATCATGTGGCCCTCTTTCTCAAGAGCCTGAAGGAGCCTTTGGACTAAAGCAATAAAATTCTGACCTTTAAAAAAATATGTATCACAAAACTTTCTACCTTTAAAAATTGTATAACTTTTTTATTCTAAAATAAAAAGCATAGGTACACAAACCTAAGCTTTATTCCCAAAAAAGATGTTTCCTAAGGGAATATATTCAGGTTACAAAATGCTGTTTTTAGGGAGCTAAATGATAACTTATGGACACAGAGAAGGAAACAACAGATACTGGGGCTTACTCGAGCGGGGAGGGTGGCAGGAGGGAGAGGAACAGAACAGGTAACTATCAGGTACTGAACTTAATACCTGGGTGATGTAATAATATGTATACCAAAGCCCCGTGACAGGTGTTTATCTATGTAACAAACCCTCACATGTACCCCTAAACCTAAAATAAAAATGTTGTTTTAAATGCTGTTTTTTTCTTCAATGTATTTAGCTATTTCAGTGATTCCCAAATGATTTATACTCTATTTCTCATTACATGTTAGATTGTGGGGTCAGTGGAAAAAAAAAAAAATCAGAAGCTTCTTCTTTTCTTTTCTTTTCTTTTTTTTTTTTTTTTTTTTGAGATAGAGTCTCGCTCTGTCACCCAGGCTGGAGTGCAGTAGCGTGATCACAGCTCCCTACAACCTCCCCGTCCCGGGTTCAAGCGATTCTCCTGCCTCAGCCTCCCAAGTAGCTGAGACTACAGGTGCCACCACGCCCGGCTAGTTTTTGTAGAGATGCGGTTTCACCATGTTAGCCAGGCCAGTCTAGAACTCCTGGCCTCAAGTGATCCGCCCACCTCAGCTTCCCAAAGTGCTAGGATTACAGGCGTGAGTCACCACACCCGGCCTGGAAGATTCATTTCACAAAAATTTTAATTTAGAGTTTATATAATTTTTAAAAATAATTGAAGAGCATCTCTATTCTATAGGCAAATTAACAGTTAATAGAGCCCTCAGTATGTGTCACAATAACTATAGCTTAGATATACCTCACTATATCTAGAACATATATTTAATTTACAGGAAAAAAATCATGAAAAATGAATTCAGGAGGAAGACTATAACTTAAAACAAGGTGAACAGTGATGATTCAGGGAAGAAAGAGGATGCCTGTGGTCTGTTCATCACTTTCCTCTACACCAAGATGGCCCCTTCAGCTTTGCTTATAACAAAGAGAAAACAACCAAATACTTTTGAAGAATAAGCCAATAATACTAAATAATCATTAAAAAGAAGTTATGTGCTAATGTAAAAAGTATCACATAAAAAGCCCTTCCAGATAAATTGTGGGTTTTGTGTTGGTTTTGTAGATTTTTAATTTTTTTTTGTAGAGAGGTCTCACTATGTTGCCCAGGCTAGTCTTGAACTCTTGGGCTCAAGCTCCAGCGTTGGCCTCCCAAAGTGCTAGGATTATAGGGGTGAGCCACCACACCCAGCCCCAGATAAACTGGGGAATTTTTAGAAAAATCCAAAATACGCCTGTAATCCCAGCACTTTGGGAGGCCGAGGCAGGCGGATCACAAGGTCAGGAGATCGAGACCGTCCTGGCCAACATGGAAACAAGGGATCAAAGAGAACCAATGTCTAAGAAATTTAGGAGGCACACATGGACTTAATGATGAATTAGATAGGAGAGATGAGAGAAAGAGAGACGTCAAGGACAGATCTTAGGTTTCTAACTTGGGAAATTGCATGGATGCTGTGCCCTGAGCCATGAGACTCTGGAGAGAAGCGAGATTGGAGGGGAAAAAGGCGAGTTCATTTTTTGAACACACGAGGTTTAGTGCAAGTGAGATATTCAAGTGGAGGTTTCTAGTAAGGAATAGATCAGGAAGCCAGAGGGTTGAGCAGGAGAAACTGCAGGGACCTGGAAACTAAGGGCATCCTTAGCATGTAAAAGCCAGAGGTATAGCCCAGGGAATAGCTGAGATTACCCAGAGAGAATGAGTAGAATGTATGGAGAAAGATTGGACAGATTCCCGAGGAATACTAGCAATTAAAGTGCCTGTAGACAAGTCAGAGTTTACAAAGGAAACCGAGAATAAGCCACTAGAGAAAAGGCTAAAAGACAAACCAAAGGGGCATAATCACGAAAGTAAAAGTAGAGAACAAAGGGAGGGTTCGTAGTGGGAAACGCCCCCACTACCGTTGAGAGGTCAAGAGACAAAAATCCCATTGAATAGAGTGTGGTGACTCAGATTCTCACTGCTACTTACTCAGTGACCTTAGACCTGTTATTAATTTTACACTGAGCCTCATCCATAAGTTGGAACGATTGCATTGTATTTAGATTGGCATCTTAATACATGTTCAGTAAATCTTAGCCATTATTATTCAATGGCATGAATAACTATTAGGGACTTTGTTAATCGGGAAGTGCCAAATTAGAGTGACTTTTAGCTGAAGGGGACAGTGCAATTGAGCACTTGAGAGAGGTTGTTTAAACGCAAAGAAGCAGTTCCAGGGAGGAAGAGATAGAAGATAGAGAAGACAGGCTTTCCATGGGAATAAAGTAAAGCAACACAGAAGGACAGGCATAGCAAGAAGCCATGTTGTATGTGTCTACAGAAATACAAAAAATTAGCTGGGCGTGGTGGTGTGCACCTGTAGTCCCAGCTACTCGGGAGGCTGAGGCAAGGGGTATCACTTGAACCTGGGAGGCAGAGGTTGCAGTGAGCTGAGATCGTGCCATGGTACTCCAGAACCTGGCAACAGAGAAACTCCGTCTCAAAAAAAAAAGAAAAAGAAAAATCCAGAATATCACCCATTTCTATTTAAAAAGGGCTGTTGTGTGTGTTTATCTGTGGGCACCAGGGTTATAGGTCGAAGTAATAATCTGGCCTATGGCCATACCACCCTGAACATGCCCGATCTCGTCTGATCTCGGAAGCTAAGCAGGGTCGGGCCTGGTTAGTATTTGGATGGAAATAGTAATCTGCCTGTTTTTTCTCTGTGTTTGCCTCCTCTCTCAATGGTGCCCCAAGGGCTGGGTGGCAGTGTTTTCTCCTTCGGCCCATGCCTAAGCAAGAACAATGATTTAAAAGCCCTCACTACAGAAAATTTCCTTTATGCATATTTGTAGAACCAGTTTTTCCTCTCCCAGAGGTAATGTAAGACTGTGCCTGTGGAAAGGAAGAAAAAGGCAGGGTGGTGCCAGATGAAGGGCAGAGAAGATGGATGAGGAATCGACGAAGTGTGAGGGAGGAGACCAGGGAGAGGATGAGCTCCCATCAAGTGTGGCTCCATCACTGACTCCTCAGCTGACATCCACCAGCTGGTCAACAGCTCTAGGCACTTGTAAGACTCCTGAACAGAAGAGAAATGAACAGTCGCGATGAACTAACTAGATTATGCTGCAGTAACACCCTCCAACTCTCAGTGGTTTAAAACAATGAAAGAAAACCCTGTATATCTTTACTCACAACATCAAATGTGTGGATTTTCCACCCCAAGCAATTCTCCAACTCTCCTGACACCAACTGCATGTCCTGCAATTCAATTCTGATATTACCCACACAGAGTGGGCACAGATCCCACACATTACAGGCTCAATTACACAAGTCCCGGGCCTCTGGTACTTCTGACCAACTTGGCTAAAAATTAGGGGTTTCCACAACCCTCTCCTTGTGTTTGATAATCTGCTTTCGTGACTCACAGAACTCAAGAAAATACCTTACTTATGTGTGCTTTTATTTGTTTACTTAAATTTTGTAGAGACAGGGTCTCACTATGTCACCCAGGCTAGTCTTGAACTCCTGAACTCAAGGGATCCTTCTACCTCAGCCTCATGAGTAGCTGGGACTACAGGTGCGCCCGACTACTCCCAGCTCCTAACTTATGGTTACCAGTTTATTATAAAAGATACAAATGAACAGTCCAGATGAAGAGGTACATAGGGCAAGGTGGGAAAGAGGCATGGAGCTTCCCTGCCCTCTCCAGATACACCACCCTCCCAGCACCTCCATGGGCTCACCAGCCTGGAAGCTCTCCAAACCCCTTCGTTTAGGGTTTTTATGGAGTTTCCATTATGTAAACATGATTGAGTCAATCATTGGCCACTGGTGATCAGGCTCAATTCCCATCCCCTTTCCCCTCCCTGGAGGTGGAGTGCCTGGAGCTGAAAGTTCCAGCCCTCTAATCACATGGTTGCTTCCTCTGGCAACCAGCCCCTCTCCCTCTAGAGTCACGCCATTAGCATAAGCTCATGGTTGAAAGGGCTTATTATGAATAGAAAAAGATGCTCCTTCCACCAGTACCACTCAGGAAGCTACAAGGGAACTAGGGACTAACACCAAATACATATCTCTTATTACACCGTGATATCACAAAAGGTGAATTATACTCACACTATATGCCCATAAAGGGTTGGCTGGGGGCTAGCTCTCCTCCATGTCATTCATCTTTTGAAGACAGAGTCTTGCTCTGTCACCCAGGCTGGAGTGCAGTGGCGTGATCTTGATTCACTAAAACCTCCACCTCCCGGGTTCAAATGATTCTCCTGCCTGAGCCTCCCAAGTAGCTAGGATTACAGGTTTGTGTGTCGCCACGCCCGGCTAACTTTTGTATTTTTAGTAGAGATGGGGTTTTCACCATGTTGGCCAGGCTGTTCTCAAACTCCTGACTTCAGGTGATCCACCAATCTTGTCCCCAAGATTCAGAACATTTTCTTCCAGACTGAAGGCCAGAACCATGACACTTACTATGTCATCCCTGACCTTATAGCAGAGAAATAACTATGGAGACTCTGATCTTGACTTGGCGCAAGAAAGTCCAACATATTAATTCCCCAAGAAGTCTCAGATTTCCATCTGGGATCACTCCCCACTACCGTCCTGGGGCCCATGATAGGGCCAGGGGCAGGACAGGAGCTCGGGGAAGGTGTGCCAGGTAATTTGAGGGGTAAGAAGCTGCCCTCACAGAGCCCTGCCTTACGTACTTTCTTCCACCACAAGAGGACTGGGAGTCGAAAGGCAGTTGGTTTGGGGAAGGATGGCAGATTGAATAACAAAGTGAGACTCAGTCTAACAGGTGCATGACCCAGAACCTAGCCTGTGCCTGGTTCAGCCACCCACTCTGCCTCCCACCTCCAGGCATGTGTCCATGACAGAGAGGACTGCTCAAGACATGGAAGATGTCCTTCCTCCTTAGAGAACCTTCTCAGGATAGCGTCTTGGAGCCAGGGCCATGGGGAAGATGAGCATGAGTGCAAGTCTTAAAAATAGAAATGTGATTCATTCTCTCCTCATTCAACAAATATTTCATTATTTTGATTCACCAAGTCTTATTGATCAGCAAGGAGCCCAGAACCATGATGGGAACTGAGGGATGTACAAACGAGTCTGAGAACGAGCCCCCATACTCACCAAACCTTCAGCCCAGAGGGCAATAGGACACACAGCCAAACTCGGCGTCCAGGACCCAGAAAAGATCATAAACGGCACAGGAGCAGTTTGGTGGGAGGCCAAAGGAGGAAAGGACTAATTCCTGCTGGAGACCCCAAAGCCTTTCCTGGCGAATGTTCAGCCAAATTCATGGCCTCTTTTGAAAGGAGCTGGATAGGACCAGCCTCTCTTGTAATCTTTTTCTCTAAGGCAGGCTGTCCTGCTGGGAGGAGAAGGAATGTGAGGATTTTCCTAGAATTTCACTGGCAGCTGTGTTCTGGGGAACAGGACTAATAAAGTGTTTATAATTCAGAAGCGTGATATAACAAAAAATAAGTATTTGGTTTATGTCTCCAGTTCTTGGTACACTGTTCCTAAAACCCTTGGAATCTCCATAATGATAAGAGTGACTTTTGTATGCTAATGAGATGACAGGTGGCTGAGGGCCCCTGGATAGTTTGAGGATGGGGTCTCCTTGCCAGAAAGCCCAAGGCGTGATTAGAGGGTTGGGACTTTCAGCCTCATCCCTAAACCTCTGGAGAGGGGAGAGGGGCTGGAGAGTGAGTCCAGCCAATGGCCAATGATTTAGTCAATCATGGTTATATAATGAAACCTCCATAAAGTCCCTACATTACAGGATTTGGGGAGCTACCAGGTTGGTGAACACCTTGAGGTGCCAAGAGCTTGGCTACCGGGAAGAGGGCGTGGAAGCTCTGTGCCCTTCCCAAATGCTCTGCCTGGTTCAGCTGTTCCATCTGGCTGTATGTGAGTGGTGTCTTTTGAAATTAACTGGTAATAGTGAGTTAAGTAGTTTCCTGAGACATCTGAGACATTCTTGCAAATTTTCAAACCTGAAGAGGGAAGCTGTGGAAATCCCCATCTTTGTAGCCAAGTCAGACAGAAATGTGGGTAACCTGGGCACCCAATACTTGCAACTGGTGTCTGAAGTGAGCACAGTCTTGTGGGACTCAGTCCCTAAACCTGTGGAGTCTAGAATTGAATTGAATTGTTGGACATTCAGTTCGTGTCAAAGAAATGGAGAATTCATTGATGTAAGCAAACAACCTACCAAGACAAAGGTTCAGGCGGCAGGTGTTGCCACCTTCTCCACGTCAATCAGCAAAGCCACGTGCAGGCTGCCCAGGCCCAGTTTTCAGGAGTGCAGATGCTGAACAGTGTCCTCAGCCCCTCTCTTTGAGTCACATCCAGGGGTGCACCCAGGAGCTGCACTCCCAGCCTCTTTCTAGGCCCTGTGTCTATCCTCTGCCATTTTCTCCCCGGTGAAGCCAGATTTCTCTGCTCCTTTGTCTCTATTTAGTCCCATAACCAGGTTAGTCTTCTGGGGTTAGCTCTAACTTTTCATCCTTTCTTCTAGAAATGTGACTGTCCTCTCTTCTACTCAAAACCGATAACCTCTCCTTTCCAGGGATATGTCTCTTGCTTCTTTCCCTATTCAAACTAATAGGCAGCTTCCAACAGAGACTAAAGTACCACAGTCTCCTCTTATCCAATGTTTCAGTTAGCTGTGATCAACAGAGGTCTGAAAATATTAAATGGAACATTCCAGGAATAAACAATGTATAAGTTTTAAATTGCACGCTGATCTGATAGCATGACAGATCTCACCATCTTACCTCATCCCGCCAAGGACATGAACCATCCCTTTGTCCAGCATATCCATCTTGTATATGCTCCCCATGTGGGAGTCACTTAGTAGCCGTCTTAGTTAGTAGGTCTAGAAAACATAGTATGTATAGGGTTTGGTACTATCCATGGTTTCAGGCATCTGCTGGGGGTCTTGGAATGCATTCCAGAAGGATAAGCAGAGAACTTCTACTATCGTTTCTTCCTGAACAAGAAGGCTTATCAGAGCCAACATTTTTCTAGTTGCAAGAAATAGGAGCCTGTTCTAATTCACCTGAGTTAAGATGGGAAATTTATTTCAAGGTATCACATTGTGTCAGACAATCAAAAACCAGGAAAGATCATTAGATGACAGTTAGACCATAGAAAAACAGGGACCAGAACTGGAACACAATCAGAAATCAAAGCCGCTACTTTCTCAAATTTCCTTCCCAGATCCTTGGGATCACAGAATTTCTCAGCACATGTCATTATGGATCTTCTTTCTCCCCGCCACAATGACTTTCTCTACTTCTCTGCCCACATGATAAAAGATGGCCCCACATAGAGCCCAAGATTGACAATGCTTTAGCTCAAGCAACCATCCGAGCCTGAATCGGACCGTAGAATTCTCATACCAAAATACCAAAGAAGGAAACTTATTCCATGCTGCCCGCATAGGCTACAAAAAAACTATGAAAGAACTATGACCCAGAGAGGCCATTATGTAACGCCAGTTTGGCTGCGTCAAAGGAACAGTTCTTAGAGAAGAGGAGCACTCTCAGGAGAGGGTAGCCCGGAACTCTATGACAGCTGAGCTATCATAGAGTTACAGCACTAAGTCAACCTACAGAGAACCGGGCAAGGCCACTTGTGTAGGGATAGAGGTGGTTGCAGCAAAGGGGCAGTGCAGAACCTGTCCAGTCCTTCAGCCAATATTTTAGTGTCTGGAGAAACTTCCAGGAGCATCTGGAGATGTAGAGTGACCAGCTGCAAACACCTGGGCTGGCACTGGAAGTGGACAAGTGGGAAGTACACCAGGAAGCCACTGAGCAGGAAGAGGAAGACGTACAGGAACTGTCTGGGGATGGTTGATGACGGGCACCAGCAACAGTAGAGATAAGCCAGGAGCGTGATTGTGGGAATGAAGGTGGGAACCTGCAGTGGGCACAGTGGGAATTTGGCCCCTGAGACCTGGATGATGAAGGGGGAACAGGAGGTAGCGTATGGTCCCCAGGCTCTGTCCCTCCTGCCTGCCTTCCTGTTGTTTACACCAGCCGGCAGCTCCTCTCTTCCAGGCCCTGCCTTTAAACTTCGCCTGGACCAGGAGAGCCACCTGCTGGGCTACTAGAGGCTCTCCAGGGAGCAGAGCCTTGGGAGCTAGCATTCTGCTCTCTGTGCTGTGTGAACCCAAGTGTGTACATGGATTCTCTCTGCATCTGTTTTCCCTCCGAGTCCTCAAGAAGAGAAACGAGTCCCTGGCAAGCAAAGTTAATGCCTTGTGATTCAACTGTCCCTCCAGCCCCAGAAAAATATGGAAATTCTTTACCAAATATAAGGATCATGGCAGCCCCTTACAGTCTTCTTCTTGGCTCTGAATGAGGCTGTGGCCCAAAGACCTGCCTCATGCAGGAGCGTAGGGTTGGAAAAGTCCAAAGTCTGTCTCAAAGTCTACCTTGTAAGGTTGGGGAAGATTCTTCTTCTTTATCTGCAAGTACAGGAGGGTTGATGGAGGTTCTGCTGATAAGACAGGCTAGGAAAATGTGGGCTGCTCATTATCAGATTCTGCTGTAGCTGGGCTGACCCAGCAGGTGCAAACCTAGGGCAGAGGTGTCAGCTCATCCAGGGCCATTTGGCCACCTCAGCTCCCCGATCCATGCAGATCAAGTAGCAAAGGCAGGGTCAGGGCCCTAAGGAAAAGTATGCACTGGAGGTTAACCAGTAGCCTATTCCTCCCTTTGTCTTCAGGCATACAGTGGCATGCACACAAATTCAGTCACCCACATGCCTTCAGATCAGGCCTCTCTGACTTGCCCTGGCTAGATAACGAGGACATTTTCAAAGGGAAGGAGTGTTTGTGTTTCTTAAAAAAATGAAAACGTGGGCAGGACACAGTGGCTCATGCCTGTAATCGCAACATTTTGGGAGGCTGAAATGGAAGGATCACTTGAGCCCAGGAGTTCGTGACCAGCCTGGTCAAGAGGGCGAGACCCTGTCTCTTTAAAATTAGCCAAGCATCATGGTTCATGCCCGTAGTTGCAACTACTCAGGAGGATGGGGTGAGAGGATACCTTGAGCCCAGAAGTTCAAATTTGCAGTGAGCTATGATTGCACCACTGCACTCCTGCTTGGGTGACAGAGCAAGAGCCTGTCTCTTTTTTTTTTTTTTTGAGATGGAGTCTCACTCTGTCGCCCAGGCTCACTGTAACCTGGGTTTAAGTGATTCTCCTGCCTCAGCCTCTGGAGTAGCTGGAATTACAAGCATGTGCCACCACTCCTGGCTAAATTTTGTATTTTTAGGAGAGACGGGGTTTCACCATGTTGGCCAGGTTGGTCACAAACTTCTGACCTCAAGTGATCCGCCTGCCTCGGCCTCCCAAAGTGCTGGGATTACGGGTGTGAGCCACCATGCCTGGCGATCCTGTCTCTTAAAAACAGAAAAAAGAAAGTCTTGGTAGAATCTCAGGGAAGTCTGTGCTCTCTTCAGGGACAGCAGGCCCACAGCAGAACCCCCCCAACCACCTATTATTTCCCTCTGGGCTGGTGGCATGGTGAGCTGGGCCACTGGGCACCCAGACAAACCCTTTGCTGTGCCCTCCCCAGTGCTTGTAGTTGGGTGACTGATGTAGGTCTGATAAAAACTCCTAACCCTGGAGGCAGGGTCCAGACCAGGTTATCTTTGGAGGCGGTCAATGCTAGGAGATGTTGGGTCCTACTTGGGATGGACCATTCAGTAATCCTCATTCTGCAGAGACATCCTCAGCCACATTCCCCAGTCTCAGCCTGAAGTCCCCCTAAGCTCACTATGGATTTGATTTTGTTCTTACCATATACTGATTTTACTCTTTCTTATAGGAAAAAGATAAAAGAAAAAAACCTTACATGTTACTTATTATTCTTAAGAGAGTCGCATCAAGCACAGTACAAGCTGTTCCAAATTAATTAGACTATGACAACAAAGAAAGAAAACGGGCAATGCTTAAAAACTTCTTCCAGGCGAGGTGCGGCAGCTCACATCTGTAATCCAGCACTTTGGGAGGCAGAGGTGGGAGGACCACTTGAGCCCAGGAGTTTGAGACCAGCCGGGACAACATAGCAAGACCTCATCTCTGTTTATTTAAAATATGTATATAAATAATAATTTTTAAAACTTCTTTTGAGAACTCCCTCTGCACCCAGACATTACGCTTGCCTGCTGCCCATTGACCCTGCTTCAAATGAGGTTATAAACTGGATATCACAATAGCCCATCAATTTCTGCCCTTGAGAAAGTAATAAATGGAGTCAGAACATGGTTATTGTGCCTGCCCAGACTGGTTGTGGCTCTGACCTGCGTTCCATAGAGATCATGTTAGGCCAGAGTCCAGAATGCAGACCTCCACCACAAAGGAAAAATCATACCACAGCCGAGGGCTACAGGTAGTGAGAATAATGCCTGAATATCCTTTAAATCATCTTAGCAACAGAATAAAGGAACAACAAAAAAAGGAAAAATGACAAAGACAGCACAAGCCTTTAATGTGTCTGTCTCTTGGTAAACATATGTCTTACTGAATTTTTAGAAACAGGACAAGAGAGGAGAGAGCCATGTTTAATTTTGGAAACACGACTGGGAGAGCATGGCTGAAATGTAGACGCATGTTCAGGGGACCTGAGCCTGGGCTTGCAGAAGTGTGCATGAATGTGTTTATGTCTATATGCACATGTGAGTGTGACTGTGTACACATGGGGTCTCTAGAAGTGTGTGTGCATGTTTATGACTACATGTACTACATGTGTGTGTATATGGCGGGAGGGGTCCAGGGGTGTGTATGCATGTGTTTATGTATACGTGCGTGTGTGTGAATGTGTACACACGGGGGCTTCAGATACTTGATGTGGGAGGACTGTCTCACTTGCCTTATGAAGTTCACAGTGGTACTGAAACTTCCTGGAATGCCCAGGGCCAAAGCTACAGCCATGATGAACATCAGGGCTGGAGTTGGTGTGGAACGATAAATATGACCCACGGACAGAATTCAGGGCTGAAAAGCAGAGCTGAGTGTCAAGCAGGCCCCAGGGGAGCCACAGGGAGCATCTCTTCCCCTGTCGAACACATTCTGGACACCAGAATGACCAACTTAACAGTTACTAGTCACCACAGCTTCCAGAGGTAGGTCTCTGTGGTTCACCTGGGGTAACCAGATCCAGGGAGGAGAGGACAGGGCAGGTATGGATGGACCATGGAGAGGAATATGGGATTATTGTGGAGACTGTTTTTTTGTTGTTGTTGTTGTTGTTGTTTGTTTTGTTTTGTTTTGTTTTTGAGATGGAGTCTTGCTCTGTCGCCCAGGCTGGAGTGCAGTGGCTCAATCTCGGCTCACTGCAACCTCCACCTCCTGGGTTCAAGTGATTCTCCTGTCTCAGCCTCCTGAGTAGCTGGGATTACAGGCGCATGCCACCACGCCCAGCTAATTTTTGTATTTTTAGTAGAGATCGAGTTTCACCACGTTGGGCAGGCTGGTCTTGAAATCCTGACCCCAGGTGATCTGCCCACCTTAGCCTCCCAAAGTGTTGAGATTACAGGCGTGAGCCACCGCACCCAGCCAAGACTATATTATTATTCATCAAATATTCAGCTTTCCTCTCCCCACCTTTGTGGGAGGAATATCAGTCCCCCATTCATTGACATGGAGTCTGGCCGTGTTGCTTGCTTGGACCAATAAAATGTGAGCTGGAGTGACAAGTAGATTCTCTCAATATGCTTATGTGGTTTGGCTTGGTCTCTTGAACCTCTGCTACCTGCTATAGGCAATATCAGGCTCCCAGTAGTGGTTACTGCCTTGATCTTAGTACCTGAGATAAGGATAGACTCAGACCAAGGTGAGACCCCAAGCAAGCTACAGCCTGAAGCCAAGTCACAGCTGACCCCTTGACTTGGGAACAACAGTCAAATGTTGTTGCAAGCCACTGAGAATTGGGGGCTATTATTCAGCAGTATTGCAGTCAAAGGTAACACCAGGGCAGAGAGTCCCCAGGGGGAGAAGACCCAGAGGGTACAAACCGCACTAATATTTTCTCTCCTCCCCATGGCCCCTATACTACTGATGTGCACAAACATCTTTATTGCCAGTCCCCGAACCAGTGTGACCTCCCAAAAGCCTGAAAGTAAAGGGATTAGAGTTAAAGCTGAGAGGTATGGAGTGCCTAAGTCCCGTTCTTAGAAGAAAAGAGGGCTATATCTTATAGGGAAAGTCCTGTTTTGGGCCAAATGCTAAGCTTCAGGCAGGAGAAAGCGTAGCTGGCTGGCCCTGTGGCACCCCTCTTGCAGCCCCACCTTCTTGCCCAGCCCCAGGCCCCATCTCTGACCACGTGGCCCTCTCTTGCAGCCACAAAGCACAAACGATTTCCGCTGAAGAACATCTCATTGATGGAACCAAATGTTGAGACTGCAACAGCCAAGGGCACCAGCCAGGCCCAGGACCCCAGAACCTGGTTCTGAGGACAACCAAGGGATCAGGGGAAGGAATTCCAACAGCACCCTGGAAGAAGCCACAAGACCCCACTCAGAAATGGAGCAAGCAACACATTCAAAGACAAGTTTAAAGACACATGGAGCACTTTCCTTCCCCAGCCTGGAAAGTCTGCTTGGTGTCCAAGGGACATATGGTGTGATGCAGTCACCCCCAGTTCACAGCCATAGCGTCAGCAGAGAGGGTCTCACTGGGTGATAGCACTAGCAGGTAACTGAGGTTGACCAGGACACACAGGCTGGTGACCAGGGGGATGGCCATCACCAGTGCCCACACCAGGTTCTGCTGCAGGGTCGGGGAGAAGGGGGCACATGTTAGCCAGGGAGGCCTTGCTTAGGTGACCAGGACAAGCTCCACAGCACAGCATTGAGCTCATCCCAGCAGCAAGGAGTTATGCCAGGCCCTGGGGGATGAGTCAGGCCAGGTGCCCCTCTTACGTGAGCTCACAACCCCCACAGCCTTTACACGCATTCAGGCAGATGGGCTGGGAGGCAGTGAGGGTCATTAATTAGAGTCAGAGCAGCAGAGGTACAAGGGGGCTGGCAGGGCTGGGAGAAGAATGGAGTGATCACCAAAGCTTCTGGAATGAGGAGGACCTGAAGTTGGGCTCTCCCTGAAGAATGGAAGAGATTCAGGTAGCTAGGAAGGAGAATTCTCAGAAGGAGCAACCACAAGAGCAACCACAGAGAGGAGGCAGGAATGTTAAAGATCTCATTAGTCTGCTACTGCCTGATCAATCCAACTGGAGTATTTCAGGACTCACTGCCCCAACCCAGCCTAGTTCTTGGGTTCTCAGCACTCAGGCCCAGACCGAGGGCCACTACACCAGGGCTTCTACTACAACCCTTGGCTTCTGCAACTAGAAATGGGGAATCACTGGGGGTCTGTAAAATGGGACTCCTCACTGCTCTGCCTCTGCATGGGTGAGGCCCAATGGAGAAGATAGGCAGGGAAGGGTCTAGACACAGGGGTTTTGGGCACTTGGACTGGTTCACACTGTTGCAGCCTCAGCTCCCATCTGACCTACAGTCCCCCAATAAATGTATTGAAGACATTCAGTACATACTGAGGAATGAATGAAAAGTGCATTAAACCTGAGTATAGACAGCTCCCTCCCACTCTGCACCCCCAGCCCTGAACACCATTCTGAAGCCAAGAGTAAATGGAGGGAAGAGCACTCCCTCTGGACCCACAGAACTAAGATTTTCCAGGCTCAAACCAGCCGCAGATGGGCATCTTTAGACCCGCAAGTAGGAAGCCGCTTCAGAGGAAGCCATGTCTGAGGCACCACTGGTCTCCTGGAGGGCGTGATCTGGGTGTTCCTTGGCTCACCTTAGGAAAGCGAGGCACACATTTGCAAGGCTTTTTCCTTCGCTGCTGTTTGGGCACGGTACCAAACTGTGCATTCGAACACAGCGTTGCTATTACTGAAATTTAAAACGTAACATTCAACGAAACAGAGAAGAGGCAATTCTTTACCAAGATGCAGGCAGATATCTTGGAGAGCCTGGCACAAAGCAACCCCCATGGGGGCTGCACCAAGGTCCCAAACAGGCCTCCTCTCACCCCCCAGATAAGGCCCTCCCCACATTTAAGCATCTGCTTCTGATAAGCATGCCTTCTCCTCTTCAGCATGATATAAAAAGCAATTTTCAGATCCTTCTGCCAGGGCTGAGATCTGCCCACAGAAAACTTCAGAGCTGGGTGTGGAAGGGAAGGCGTGGTGGCATTGAATAGTAATCTCAGGACTCATTTCAGGTCCCTGTGATCGGCCCCAGCAATGAGGCTGTCATCACTCACTGACATATTTCCTTGTGGTGCAGACACACCTTGCCCTTTTTGGCGTCTGGATTGTTCATGCTGCTCCACATAGCTGTGTTGCCACAGGCTGCATCTGCCCTTGGAGGCTTGGCTCCAGGCTCATCTCCCAGGAAGCCTCATTGGGCTGCTCTGCCTTGTCAGTCATACTACCTGGTGGGCTACGTGGCAAATTTGTGAAAGTGAAGCCAATTGCACAGCAGTGGATTCTCGAATAAGGTGGGTCCTCTCAGGTCCTTCTCAGCTCTAAAATCGGGGATTCTTACAAAAATCAGCCTGGTGTGGTGGGGCGTGCCCATAATCCCAGCTACTCTGGAGGCTGAAGCAGGAGAATCACTTGAACTGGGAGGCAGAGGTTGCAGTGAGCCGAGATCGCACCACTGCACTCCAACCTGGGCGACAGCACAAGACTCTGGCTAAAATCAGGGATTCTGAAGGTAAAGGAAATTGCCCCAACCACCACATAGGCATAGCAGCGAATTCCTCATCACTCCAGTGCTGGAATTACAGGTCTCCCAAATGAGGTGCCCAGATGAGGCTGTCAGTAGCCAAAGTGGGCCAGTGGAGTGGAGTGTTCCCTCCCACAGGCCTCAGGATGGGATGGCTTCAGCAAGATGGGCACCCACCACGCATGGTCCAGCCCCACAGTCAGAGGGCAGGGGCTTGGTTTGCCCCTGAACTTGACCTCATCTTAGGGAGCTCTCCCACCAGCTAAAGAGCTGTGATGATGGCAGAGCCCTGAGTTGTGCCATAGACAAGTTTCTGGCCAAGACAACAAGAACAGATTTTCTGATTTCATGCTCGGGTACCTTCATTCTTCACTCAAATCCCAGGGAGTCTGGGCATAAGGCTGGCCCTAGTTTGGCAAAGGTTTTGCAGTTTCTTGAAAAAAAAGTATGAAATAAACAAAGATACGCCTAACATGTGCTTTAGAGGGCAAAGTTGGAGCCAGAATCCCAAATGCCCAGAATCCAGAGGAACGGCTTTATGTTTGCTTTGAAACACACACTTGTCAAAAATGCTCTATACACGGTAGGGATCAAAAAACTACCACCCTAGACCAACTCCAGCCCACCAACTACGTTTGTAAATAAAGTTTTATTGGAACACAGCCCCATTCATGTATTTACCTTGGCCATTTTCATGCTGTAACAGAGTCGAGTAGTTGGGACAGAGACCATTTGGCCCGCTGTGGGGACAAGAGTGACTTTTTTTAAAATGCTAATCCCCAGCTGGGCACGGTGGCTCACGCCTGTAATCCTAGCACTTTTGGAGGCCGAGGTGAGTGGATTGTTTGAAGTCATGAGTTTGAGACCAGCCTGGGCAACATGGTGAAACCCCATCTCTACTAAAAATACAAAATTTAGCCAGGGGTGGTGGCACACATCTACTAAAAATACAAAAATAATACAGGCATGGTGGCGGGTGACTGTAGTCCCAGCTACTCAAGAGGCTGAGGTTGGAGGATTGCTTGAACCCAGGAGGCAGAGGCTGCAGTGAGCCAAGATCGCACCACTGCACTCCAGTTGGGGCGACAGAGCAAGACTGTGTCCCAAAAAATATAACAAAACAAAAAAATAATAAAAATAAATACTAATCCCCCAGGTGACTTCTGACTAGCCCCATATCTGGGAATGCCTCCAAAGTATCAAGTTGACGTTTTATTCTTTGTGTGGGAACACCTATTCACTGTGAGTGTCACCTTCCCTGCAAAACAACCTTTGCTGTTGGTCCATACAGCATAGGCTGTGACACCCATAGCAATGTACATGTGCCTTCCAAAGCACATATACTTTTTCCCCAACATATAAGCCCTGGCTCTGGGGTGGGGGTGCAGTACAGAGATCGCCCTGTCTTGCAGTCACCCAAGACCATGCTTCTGTCTGTAAATTCCCCCACCTTCTATTGACAAACTGGATTAGTCTGTCTCATTCTTTGGTTTCTCAGCTCTTTTGGCATTCGGGGGCCACTTTGCATATATGGCCCTTTCGCAGAACACTCACAAAGCCTCAAATATTAACTTTCTGGATTCTTTATAGCAAAGATTTGCCAGTCCCTGCTCTAAGGATGGGGGCTTGTCTGCCTCATCTTTGGACCCCGTATTCTTTCCCAAGTCCAGCTCCGAGCCCAGGGTGTGGTTCAGAGAGAGAGGGCTAGACATAATGTCAATGGCTGCATTCTTGCAGAGTTGAGTCACTGTGACGGGGACTGTGTGCACAGCAAAGTCTAAAATATTGACTAGCTGGTATTTTCAGAAAAAGCTGCTGACCTTTGGCATTGGGCACAGACAGGAAGAACTGGGGCAGGAGAAAGAACAGAGTAGATGCCATACATCGACTGAGGCTGGCAGGCTGGCTTTGAGCACAGGTAAGACATTTCCTGAAAAGTCCCTGAAACACTTCAGAAGACTCTCAGGGGCCTGGAGATCACGTATGATCAAGGTGATAAGAGCAGGAAGCATGCATTTTTGATGTCGACATAACTTCATCTCCATGGGAGAATGGGACATAAGGATTTTCATATTATTCTCATAAACACTTTTATGGGAGAATCATCAGCCCCATTTTACAGCTGTCCTGATTTATAGATGGCTCATACTTACAGAACTGTATTGGTCTCTACCAAAAAGAAATTTAAAAATTATACCAGTGTGGTGGTGCATGCCTGTAGTCCCAGTTACATGGTAGGCTAAGGTGGGAGAATCGAGGATAGCTTGAGCCCAGGAGGTCAAGGCTGCAAGGAGCCACGATAGCACCATTGCCCTCCAGCTTAGGTGACGGGGTGAGACCCTGTTTAAAAAAAAGAAATCTTTGTTGCCCAATTCCACGGCAATATGTGAGGAATAACAACTGGATGGGTGCTTTGTAAATCATAAGCAACTGCACATCAGGAACCCAGGAAGTCTTTGCAACAGTTTTATCAGCCAAGCTATCAGGAAACAAAGGTTACAATGCATTCAACCTGTAATTAAAGTTGCATGAATCCTACCCTAGAGAAGACAAGTGGGGCAGGTCACATAAGCACTTTTTAGCAGCTCCATTAACATTTCCTTACCAGCACTGTTTCATAAAAATGACCATCTTTTCTGTAGCTCAGTGGCAGAAGTCATGCACAGTAGTTCACAATGGAAATTTCATGGTGTCTGGCAAAACAAGCTCTTAACTTGGCCCAAACCAGATTTTTTTCTTTCTTTTATTTGTTAAATTTAAACATTTTAATGTTAACAAAAGAGAGAGAAAGAGTGAGATGGGGGTCTCGCTGTGTTGCCCAGACTGGTGTCAAACTCCTGAGCTCAAGCAATCCTCCCACCTAAGCCTCCCAAGGTGGTAGGATTACAGGCGTGAGCCACCATGCCTGGACCAAAATTATTTCTGGTCATCAAACCAGTAGCCATTATTTTTCCGATTTTGTTTTTTGACCTCTGGTGCCCAATTCTGTGCATCTTTAGTAATTGTTCTAAGATCATCTTTTGGAAACTTTTCTAACTGGGCCGTGAGATTTGATCAGGAGGATCGCTAAGAGGAACATTCTTTGTAGCATTTTCGGCAAAATGGTATTCCTCTAACCTCCATGAAGTCTGGCTTCAAATGTCCTGGAATCTTAATAATGGCCAGAGCTGCAGGTAGTTGTTTTGCATCTAACAAGTCTTTTACCTGAGGTTCATTATTTATTTTGTCTCTATTACAAGAAAGGAGTCCCTGAGCCTACGCTGGCTCAGGAGGCTTTTCTGATTCAAAAATTTAAAAATTATTTTCACTCCCCTATGTTGCCCCTCTGTTAAAATAGAAACAGAGGCCAGGCATGGTGGCTCACGCTTATAATCCCAGCACTGTGGGAGACCGAGGCGAGCAGATTACATGAGGCCAGGAGTTCAAGACCAGCCTGGCCAACATCTCTACTAAAAATACAAAAATTAGCTGGGTCTGGTGGTGCACGCCTGTAATCCCAGCAACTTGGGTGGCTGAGGCACGAGAATCGCTTGAACGCAGGAGGCAGAGGTTGCAATGAGCTGAGGTCACACCATTGTGCTCCAGCCTGGATGACAGAGCGAGACCCCATTTCAAAAAAACAAAACAAAACAAAAATACAAATGGGAATTAATTTATGTCCCACTCCTGAATACATGTAAACTTTGTGCAAAAATATCTTCTATGAAAATGATTTGTAATCTGTAGACTTAACATCTGGGAGATGTCCTTAGATGTAAAATCCCATCGTTTGGGTTGTGGGTTTTTTGTTTTCTCCAAATAAATCTGATCTTTAAAGTTAAAAAAAATTCCAAAAAAAAAGCTTTTTAATTAAAAATTTTAAAAATGTTTAAAGAAAATGAGAAAATACAGTAAAAACAAGAAAAGATCTCTGCTTTCACAATCTTTCAAAATCATGAGCAAGTTCGAATGCATATCTATTGTCTGTATAAATGTTAGCGATTTTTCTCTTGGGAAGGAAGCAGGCTGGAATGAGGGCAAATAGCTCTGTCTGCTGGGCTGAAGCAGCTAAAGCAAAGGGAGACCGCTTCCAGTCTCCAAGGAAGTGGCAATAGCATAACCTGCATATTGTTCACCAGTATCATCCTGTATGAGCCGTCTATAAACCAGGACAGCTGTAAAATGGGGCTGATGATTCTCCCACAAAAGTATCCATGAGAATAGTATGAAAATCCTTATGTCCCATTCTGCTATGGAGATGAATGAAGTTATGTTGACATCAAAACTCACACTTCCTGCTCTTACCCCACCTTGCTCATACGTGATCTCCAGGCCCCTTGCAAAGTCTTCTGAAGTGTTTCAGGTATTTCTCAGGAAATGTCTTACCTGTGCTCGAAGCCAGCTTGCCAGCCTCAGTCTGTGTACGGCATCTTCTCTGCTCTTTCTCCTGCCCCAATTCTCCCCATCTGTGCCCAGTGCCAAGAGTCAGCAGCTTTTTCTGAAAATACCAGCTAGTCAATATTTTAGGCTTTGCTGTGGACACAGTCCCTGTCACAGTGACTCAACTCTGCTAGGAAGCAGCCATCGACAATATGTCAACAAATGAGTGTGGCAAGTTTCCAATAAAACTTTATTTATGAACAATGCGATTTTCATTTTAATTTCATATAATTTTCATGTCATAAAATATTATTCTTTTTTTGCTTTTTTCGCCCAATCTTTTTGAAATGTAAAAAGCATTCTTAGCTCACAGGCCATAAAAGAAACACAGGGAGCAGGCCAGGTTATCCCACAGGCTGCAGTTTGCCAACCACTGCCCTATATACCCATGACACTGCAGTGGGGGCCCCTCACTCCTGTGAAAATGCCAGTGTATCCAAGGACGCTGCCTGCAGTGTTTCCAAAGCTTCCAGTCCTCAAAGTGCTGGGAGGTGCTGGGATCCATGCAGAAATGAGGGAAGTTGCCTTTCCCCAGCTTTGTGAAATACTTTGTCACCTCAACCTGGAAGCTTCAGTTGCCCATATGCCCAGAGATAATCAAAGTGCAACCACATAATGAGGTCATAACCACAGCTGACTGACTCTTCGACTTATAACCCCAGCCAGGGGTGAATCCAGGTTCTGTGCTGCTTGAAGCATGTAAAATTTGGAGGCCCTCTTTTAGGCCAGGCACGGTGGCTCACATCTGTAATCCCAGCACTTTGGGAGGTGGAGGTGGGTGAATCACGAGGTCAGGAATTCGAAACCAGCCTGGTCAATATGGCGAAACCTGGTCTGTACTAAAAATACAAAAATTAGCCAGGCTTGGTGGCGCGTACCTGTGGTCCCAGCTACTCAGGAGGCTGAGGCAGAAGAATCGCTTGAATCCATGGGGCGGAGGCTGCAGTGAACCGAGATCGTGCCACTGCACTCCAGTCTGGGAGACAGAGCAAGACTCCATCTCAAAAAAAAAAAAAATTTGGAGGCCCTCTTTTAATACATGATGGGTGTGATGGTGACATCAGTGAAAATGGTGGAACAAGAAACTCCAAAGGTCTGTGCCTCCCTAAAATCAATGAAAAATACTTTAAGAATTAACTTTCTCAGAATTCTTTTTTTTTTTTTTTTTCTTTATAGAGACGGGCTGTCACTATGTTGCCTAAGCTAGTCTCAAATTCCTGGCCACAAGTGACCCTTCCACCTCAGCTTTCCAAGGTGCTGGGATTACAGACATGGGCCACCGCACTCAGGCAACTTTTTCAGAACTCTGGAAACTAATCAAAAACTTGTAGTAATCAGGAGAGTGTCTAAGCTAGTAAAACAGTTGCATCCTTTTAAGAGCAGGGGGTCTCTGTGGCATTTTAACTGACTCTGGTCTCATCCTCCTCTCCCCAGCTCAGTAGTAGCCTTGAAAATAACAGCCTGTATTCCCAGTATTAGAACCTGTCCCAGAGGGAGCAGAAAGGGAACACAAAGAATTATAATTATTGGTTCTGACTGTCGGTGGCTCCCTGGAAGACCAACTCAAAAGGCCTGCCCTTATCTCATCTAACTTGGAACTCAGCCAAGCTAACACAGCAGGTAGCAAGTGCTAACAGTCAGGGCATACAATAGACTAACCAACACGCTTGGATGGAAAGCCTGGGGAATGAGTTCCTTTGGGCAATAAGGACTTTGAAAACTTCTGACAGATTCCTGGAAATCTAGAAGGCCACGCACCCAAAGTGGTACGCATGCTCAGAAAAGACCTGCTAAGGCTCTAAACTTCCATGTCAGGGTGACCTTCCCTTTAGGCTCTGTTCAAGCAGGTGAGGGCTAAGGCACAATTGCAAACCACCTGGCTGAATGTGGAAGATGTGTCCCAACACCTACAAAAAGCCCATCTGCAAAGACTGGGAGATATTTTGGTATCAGGTGTTCAAGGAAAGCTCTTTCTAATCATTAGCTGACTACTATAAGTCTTGGATAATGGAATATAATTGAGAGTGCCGAGAAATAAGCTCATATATTTATGATCAACTGATTTTCAAGAAGGGTATCAAGATCATTCAATAGAGAATTGTCTTTACAACAAATGATGTTGGGACACTGGATAGCTACGTGAAAATAAATGAATTTGGACTCTAACAGCTTAGTCCCTGGACTGCTGGGGGAGGGAGAGGGTAGAAGGGAAGGGTGGCTGCTGGGGCCCCCTCTAGACAAGCACTCTGGTCCCCAACCTGCTGTTCTAGGGGTTCCTTCCAAGCACACTCTTTCCCCAACCAGATCATTCCATTTTTGTCCCTGTCATTTGGGAAAATGGTGTTTCTCTTAGCTTAACCATGGCCTTTAGCAACATGGAGTCAGGTATGCTTCTCAGATGTAGCTCCTTGGATCTCTGCTCATAAGGGGCCTTTTAGGAACCACTGGGGCCTCACACACCCTGGCAAGGAACCCAGGGAGAGGGTCCTGTGTGAGGTGGAGTGGAGCAGCCCAGGGCTTTTGATACCCTGGACAATACTGGTGTCAAGAAGCTCTTTCTATATGAACAGACACTTCTCAAAAAAAAGACATTTATGCAGCCAATAAACATGAAAAAAAAAAGCTCAACATCACTGATCATTAAAGAAATGCAAATCAAAACCACAGTGAGATATTATCTCACACCAGTCAGAATGGCAATTATTAAAAAGTCAAGAAACAGGCTGGGCATGGTGGCTCATGCCTGTAATCCTAGCCCTTTGGGAAGCCAAGGTAGACAGATCACTGAGGTCAGAAGTTTGAGACCAGCCCGAAACCCCGTCTCTACTAAAACTTACAAAAATTAGCTGGGCGAGGTGGCACATGCCTGTACTCCCAGCTACTTGGGAGGCTGAGGTGGGAGGATCGCTTGAACCCGGGAGGTGGAGGTTGCAGTGAGCTGAGATCACGCCACTGCACTCCAGCCTCAGCAACACAGTAAGACTCTGTCCCAAAAAAAAAAAAAAAAAAAAAAAAGTCAAGAAACAACAGATGCTGGTGAGGATGTGGAGAAATAGGAACGTGTTTATACTGTTGGTGGGAATGCAAATTAGTTGAACCATTGTGGAAGACAGTGTGGCGATTCCTCAAGAATCTAGAACCAGAAATACCACTTGACCCAGCAATCCCATTACTGGGTATATACTCAAAGGAATATAAATCGTTCTATTATAAAGACACATGCACACGTATGTTCACTGCAGCACTATTCACAATAGCAAAGACAAGGAATCAACCTAAATGCCCCTCAATGGTAGACTGGATAAAGAAAATATGGTACATATACAGCATGGAATACTATGCAGCCATAAAATAAATGAGATTATGTCCTTTGCAGGGACATGGATGGAGCTGGAAGCCATTATCCTCAGCAAACTAACACAGGAACAAAAAACCAAACACTGCGTGTTCTCACTTACAAGAGGGAGCTGAACAATGAGAACACATGGACACAGAGAGGGGAGCAACACACACTAGGGCCTATTGTGGGGTGGGCAGGGGGAGGGAGAGCATCAGGATAAATAGTTAATGCATGTGGGGCTTAATACCTCAGTGATGGGCTGATAGGTGCAGCAAACCACCATGGCGCACGTTTACCTATGTAACAAAACTGCACATCCTGCACATGTACCCCAGAACTTAAAATTTTTAAAAAAGAAAAAAGAAATCCTTTTAAGAACAGTCTGGGACATAAATGATGGGAACAAGACCCAGTCCTGATTTCTGAAAGCTTCGTGGCCCTACAGCCCCAGGAGCAAGAAGGAGAAAGTGACTGTGAACTCAGAGACCTCAGTAGGTGCCAGGCCTCTCCCATCTGTCAAGGCAGGAACAGCTGGCCACAGCCTCCAAGCTTCAGCAAAGCCAGGCAAAGAAGCAGCCGTTCCTGCCCTCTCTACTGAACCCAGCATTCCCCACCCACAAGAGCCCTATAAGGACAGGACAGAGTCCTGGGAGAGGAGCTGCCTCATGGCCCAAGAACAATCTTGGCAAGGCTCACTCCGGGAGCACCAGGCCAGGCAAAGCCTCGGAGGGTGGACCTCTAGGCCTGGACTGGGGCCTGCCGCCCTCTAGTGGGCCCAGAGGGACAGAGGGAGAGAGAAGAACTGGACAGAGAGAAAGAAGAGAGAGAGAGAGTGAGAGAGAGGTGTCAAGGCAAAGGGGAAACAGAAGGAGAGGGACAGGGGAGAAGTGGGGAGAAGCAGTCTCATTCCAGGGTAATTCAGCTTCCCACTGGGCAGTGCATATTTCACCTGATTTGTACATTGGTCCCTGAGAGCTCTGTGAGGGCGAGTGTGGCCAGGGCTCTCATTCATCACCGAGAGTTCTGACAGAGCTGGGAATTCCTGAGCCACTGTTCTTTGATGATCTTATCTGGTTGCCTCCTCCTGTGAGATTGCACTGAGGACCCACTGCCAGATGGGTCAATTTAGGTGTCGTCTCCCTCTGACTCCAACTGTCCCATCCATTCCTCTGATTTCCACCCCATCCTTATATTTTTGCTAAATCTGTAGCTCTATTCTTGACCTCCCTCCAGAGCTTCAGACCTGTACACCCAGTTATCCACTTAACACCCCACATGCACGCCCCTGAAACACCCCACACTCACTATGTGGAAAATGGAGCTCATCGCCTCCCCCAAACCCACTCATCTTTGTGGTGTTTCTAATCTTCAGCAGCCCTACCATGTTTACTTGACATGGTAAACACTGTGAAGGGCCACCAAGGCTCCCCTCAGGAATGAGGGGTTTATTCTCCCAACTGCTAGAAGCACAGCCGGCAGAAAACCAAGGGTTTCCTCAATTGCAGAGGGCCCCTCACCCAAGCTCATTCCTTTCCCGGAAAGGTCCACATCATGTGACCCATCAGTGTGAGAACACAAAGACCCAGACCCATGGCCCCGGCTGGCACATCTCTGCAGGGTGGTCCCAGTTTTGCAGCTCCCAGGAGGGTCAGAGGACTCTCTGTTGAAGCTGTATTGCAGCTCACCTTCTCCATCTGCCCGATCCTGCTTCCTGCCCTTCCCTTCCATAGGCATTGAGCCCAAAAGAACAGCCAAATCAACCTTTGGAAAGCCAGCGTCTGTCTGAGACTTTTTTCCTGGGAGTGCATTCTGCATGGAGCCAATCAGAATCCCAAAACAAACAATCCCAAACACCATAATTGCAAATGGTGAAATCCTGAAAGATCTAAAGTCCCTACCATCTAAAATCCTAAATATCATAACCCCAAAAGACTAAAATCCTGAAAGCCAAATTCTGAGAAAGGAATTAGAGTATTTTCAGTTGTAGGCAGGACAGTTGTATCATGTTAGTTGCATCATGTTAAGTAGAACTATTATTCATTATTGTTTTTATTTGCATTTGGAGGAAAATTCAGATGAGTGGATTGGCCACTATCTGAACGACAACAAAAATCACAGTTTAAAAATGCATCATTTTCTGCATTGGTGAATATTCCTTCTGGCTGATGAAATTCCAGGAGCTTTTAATAAACATTAAGCTTCATTTGCCTGAAGAAGCCAGCAAAGTTATTGACTGGTTTGAAAATAATTATGTTCATGGTAGAATAAAAAGACACGGTGTTACTGTCCTATCGCCAGTATTGCTTCCACCAAATTCATGATCTGTATATGAGGGCATGTGAAATGGATTTCTGAGTCCCCAAAACAACATAGAAACGTGGCACAGCAGATGGGAAAATGTAGGCCAGGTGCAGTGGCTCACACCTTTGGGCACTTTGGGAGGCCAAGATGGGTGGATCACCTGAGGTCAGGTGTTCGAGACCAGTCTGGCCAACATGGTGAAACACTGTCTCTACTAAAAATACAAAAATTAGCCAGGCGTGGTGGTGCATGCCTGTAATCCCAGCTACTTGGGAGGCTGAGGCAGGAGAATCACTTGCACCTGGAAGGGAGAGGCTGCAGTGAGCCGAGATCGCGCCACTGCACTCCAGTCTGGGCGACAGAGAAAATTCTGTCTCAAAAAAAAAAAAAAAAAGAAAAAAGAAAAAATGTAACAGGGAATACTGAATCATGGAAGAATTTCTTTTACTTATTATTTTTTTTTTATTTTTTTTGAGACAAAGTCTGGCTTTTATCACCCAGGCTGGAGTGGAGTGGCCTGATATCTCGGCTCACTGCTACCTCTGCCTCCCAGGCTCAAGCCACCCTCCCACCTAAGCCTCCCGCATAGCTGGGACTACAAGCACGCACCACTATGCCCACCTAACTTTTTGTTGTTGGTAGTGGTGGTAGAGATGGGGTGTCGCCATATTTGGGAGGTCTCAGTCTCCCAAAGTGCTGGGATTACAGGTGTGAGCCACTGTGCCTGGCTAAGAATTTCAAAAAGAGCAACACCACATAGAAAATGAATGTGAACATATTCTCTAAGGAGAGCCATGCCCTAAAAGGAAAAAAGCGACTATTCATCTCAATGCAGGACTTCAAAATATAATAATGATCATCAAAGTCGGTTAGCTCTTATGGTCTACCTATGTGCAATTACTCACAAACTATCCCTGTAATACACTTTTTCATATGTGAGCTTTTCTGTTTTTATTTTTTTTAGTTTTTCCCACTATTTAAAATTGTCGGCATTACTTTTAACAACTCACTGTGCTATGGATTTCTTTCTTTCTTTTTTTGAGAGATGGGTCTCACTATGTTGCCCAGGCTGAAGTGCATTGACTATGCACAGGCATGATCATAGCACAGTACAACCTCAAACTCTTGGGCTCAAGCAATTCTGCCTCAGCCTACTGAGTAGCTAGGACTATGGGTGTGTGCCACCATGCTCAGCTATGCAGTGGATGTCACAGTTGCATCATTTCCAATAGGGGAGGTATAAATTGCCTAAAGGCTTTTAGAGTCTTTTATATTTTACTCAAATTTGCTTCCACAAAAGTACATTATCTCAATGTTGACCTTGTGTGTAAGCAACGTGCATGTATGTAAAAACGTTGAAACTTCCTCAGTAAATGAAGAGATGTCTGTTTTTGTTCACTGGCATTTGTGAAAGAAAATTTTTTGAGTGCACAGTGGTAACTCCCTGCGGTTTTTGATCTTTGATCGATCTCATCAAAAGACTTAGGTTGTCCATCACAGTATTTCAGATGACCACAGTTATAAAGCTGGGTGCATTGGATAGGAGAGTGTTTGAGGGCGTAAGTATTTTGAAAAATTAAATAAATAAAGCTGGGTGCACGCAATTACCAACCATAGTGACATGTGTTTATATATTTCCCTTTTTGACCTATTTCTTTATGAATATATTTCCTCTGCTCTTGACTGTTATACTCCTGTGACTGTCTTTAGTCTACTGAATCTTTATTGTTGCAAAATGATGTGTGCTATTGCCTCTCACATTGTGTCAAGTAGCCTATGAAGTGTTATTGTGTTTTTATGTTTCTCAAACAAATCCCCTTTTAAAAAATGTAAGTAAATGTCTTTAAAATAATTTCTAAAATTGTTTTTTCCAGAATTATATTTTTGGGATTTTTATCTCTTGGGATTTCAACATTTGGGATTAAGGTGTGTGGGGCTCTGTTTTTCAGAATTACTGCCCAAACTCCTGTCCGCAACACCTGATCGCAGGGCTTAAACCCTTAAAGTCCTCACTGACAGCTCCTCACCCACAAGCAGGAAGGCTGGGCAATGCACCCTCACTGCTTGTCTCAGACCCCTCACGTCCTTCATACCTATGGCCACTGCCCCAGGTCACCTAGACAGCTGCTCTCCTCCCTCCTTTTCTTACAGCACAACGAGCCAGATTCATCTTCCAAAGCACTGCTGTCCTCTCCAAGCTGCAATCTCTCGCTCTCTTTCCTTTAGAGTGAGTCCGAATGCCTCACCGGGGCCTCCATGATCCAGCCAAGCTGTCCTTACAGTCTTTCCTCTCTGCATCCCACCAGCATCCCCTGGGCTGCCCAATCAGCCTCCACCAGATTGCCAGGGAGGGGAGCCGTGGGGGAGTGTCCAGTGTTGGAGCTGGAAGCCAGGGACGCTGACTTTAGAACTGGCTGGTTGCTAAGGAACCGCATGGAGTCTTCTCCCAGTTTGTCTCCTTGTTTGTGGCTTGCACTCCGGAGGTCCCTCTGGGCGATAATGAAGCACCAGGAGTGGCACCAGGATCAATGGATCGCAGACAGAGATGGACTGCCTGGAGCAGGGTCACCAGGACCAAGGCAGTAACTCAGGTCTGTCAGGGTCTTTGTCCACTTTGTTTGTCCCTCAGGCAATTTCTAGGGCGGCAGGAGGACCCAGAACAAGCCAGGGCCCAGAGAGGGTGAGGATGAGGCCATGAGGATGAGGCCAGTTGCTTGCTCCTTGCTGTCAAATGGCTGTCTTTTCATCTGGTTCTTGTCTCACCATCTAGACTTTGATTCATCTTAGATCTCTGAACTATACAGTCTGATTCTGTGGCATTGACTGGGTGATATATTGATCTGATTATCCCTTAGTGAAATCAGGCCTATAGATGCCATTTACTCATCAATTCAGGTTTGCTTTTTTTGTCTTTATATTTTTTTTAGGTTTTTTTAGTTTCTAGTTTCTGAGGCTTTTTGTTGTTGTTGTTTTTACTTTAGCTCTTTACAGGGTGTTTCTAAAAGAGTGTTTGCTCTGCTCTAGGAGGTTTTGTTTTGTTTTTGTTTTTTCGAGACAGAGCCTTGCTCTGTCACCCAGGCTGGAAGGTGGTGGCATGATCTTGGCTCACTGCAACCTCTGCTGCCCAGGTTCAAGTGATTCTCATGCCTTAGCCTCCCTAGTAGCTGAGATTACAAAAGTAGACCAGCACACCTGCATAATTTTTTTTTTTTGTAATTTTAGTAGAGACAGGGTTTCACCATATTGCCCAGGCTGGCTTGAACTCCTAGCCTCAAGCGTTCTGCCCATCTCGGCCTCCCAAAGTGCTGGCGTTACAGGCATGAGCCACTGCTCTGGACTGCTCTAGAAGTTTGATAATGACATTTAGACAAAACTGTAACATTTTGCTTTTTTAAAAATTAATAAATATACATTTCACCTACCTATAATAGAAGCATTTAGTTTTTGAATGAAAAAATGTGTATGTACAAATCCAAATTTTACTTTCTACAAAACACTTCATTTTGAAGTGATTTTCAGAGTTGTGTGCTTCTTCCAATATTTAATATTTCAATTTAATTTAATTTAATTTTTCATAATTTAAATAGAGATGGGGTCCTACTATGTTCTCCAGGCTGGTCTCTAACTCCTGGGCTCAACTGATCCTCCTGCCTCAGCCTCCCAAAGTAGCTGGGATTATAGGCGCGAGCCACCACGCACAGCCCCATTATTTAATTCTTAATATTATTCCTATATATTTTACATTTATTTCTGAGTACCAGGGTCGCACGTTAAAATTGGGGATTTGGAGGCGGGCAGATGACGAGGTCAGGAGATGGAGACCATCTTGGCCAACATGGTGAAACCCAGTCTCTACTAAAAATACAAAAATTAGCTGGGTGTGGTTGTGTGTGCCTGTAATCCCAGCTACCTGAGAGGTTGAGGCAGGAGAATCTCTTGAACCAGGGAGTCAGAGGTTGCAGTGAGCCGAGATCATGCCACTGCACTGCAGCCTGGGCGAGAGAGCAAGACTCTGTCTCAAAAACAAAAACAAACAAACAAAACAAAGCAAAACAAAATTGGAGATTTGGGTGGTCTGCTTAAGAAATACAGTTATATTATTTGATTCTTCACTTTAAAAAAGGCATCCAAGTATAAGTCCTTTAAATCAGTCAGACTAATATTTGGTGTGATTCCATTTGTTTGTTTGTGAGACAAGGTCTTGCTCAGTCACTCAGGCTAAAGTGCAGTGGCGGTATCACAGGTCAGTGATTCTCCCACTCAGTTTCCCAAGTAGCTGGGAGGTGTGTGCCATCACTGCTGGATAATTTTTTATTTTATTTTTTGTTTTGCTTTTTGTAGAGATGGGGTCTCCCTATGCAGCCCAGGCTGGTTTCTAACTCCTGGGCTCAAGTGATCCTCCCACTTCAGCCTCCCCAGTTGCTGGGATTATAGGCATGAGCCGCTGCCTGGCCCATCTCATTTGTTTTATGCACATGCACACTTGGAAATTTTCTGGAAGGATACAGAAGAAAGTGTTAATGGTTGTTCCTTTGAAAGAATGAGAAGTAAATGCATCTTTCTGTGGCTGCTGGCATTTCTCCTAGCAAGCACAGTAAAGGAGGCATGTGCCTTTTCTGTGGTTACAGAAACAGAAATTTCAGTGACTGGCCCTAGTTTTGTGAGTGCAAAGACAAGCACCACCACGCCCAGCTAATTTTTGTATT